>NW_027466957.1:2435000-2887500 GCF_046128005.1 Genypterus blacodes | reverse complement strand
ATGAAAAAGCAACATCAGATAAATGATTTATCGACTCTTTCAAAAAAGTTGCTGCTGATTTGGAACATTTCGCACATTCAATAAGGGTTTTTATAACAGCGGTTCCAAGCGGGGTTTGTGGACGGCAACGGGTCTGTTTTATTTCCTCAATGAGGAAAGATTTAGTCTCTACCAAATAAAGACATGTACACATTGTTGAAAGCAGCTCTTCCTGACTGTGGTCTGAAACCTGCAGACAGAGGACGTGTTTTGCAACCTTGAAGGTTTCAAAAGGCACAGACAGTCTTCAACTGTTACCACCACACCCATCCACACTCAAACACGTGCTCACAAATGCACTCCTGCATGGGGCAGCTGATATGAGCCTTATTATTCCCGCATCTGCTTCCCCATTGATTTTTCCATGCTGGGGGTATTCCAATGTCAGTCGTAAAAGTATATTTCTAATACTAGGCAAATGGTTTTAAGTTATTCAAGATGAGGACATGGATTTGTGTTGGGAAACAGGTTGACAACCTTTTTGCACCTGTGTGTTGATCACTCAACAACAAAAAACAAAAAAGAGTTTGGAAGTGGCCACCTGGTTATAATTAGTTATTTTTGACAAAAAAGTCATTACCATTCAGGAGTGTGTGTTCGTCAGTCCTGCCTTATAGCTGTAGCTCTGTACTCACTTTCTTTCTGATGATTTATTTCTGTTGTAATGCCAGTCAAAGTGAACATTTCTATTATCAGTTTCTCTCCTCTATGACTGGCTGCCCCAAACTCTACACATGGCCCTTCCCCTGAAGCCATAAGCCCAGCAGCAGACGATCATCAGTGTAACAGTAATGTTTGAGGAACATGCATGAGGATTAAACATGGAATACAATTGTTTACCATTTACCACTACATATTTTAAAATCTTAGTGGATTTATATATTTTAGCTCCTAGTACAGTCCAATGTGCAGCTGTTGTACAGACATGTGCAGTGATGTTCTCTGTGTGCGGTGATAGTCTTGATGGTGGAGCCCAGGCCTGCCTAACACATGGGGACACGTTATCTTAGAAGTGTGACATCCTGTCCATGCTGTTTAATCCACACTCATCATAAAGAGGGGCGGCATTGTGCACATACACACTCACAAAGATATTTTTGGTGTGTCTTTAAAGTTTGCCTTGTTCCATGATTTGCAACAGGCCTGTTGTAAGTCAGAGGCTTTTCAGAAAAGAGTTCTCTCTCTCTTTGCATGTGTGTGTATTAGAACAGGATTTCACACTTAGCCACAGACCCATAGATTGATATTTAACCTCTTCCAATCCAACTTGTATTGTTTTGATGAGATCATGCTCCTGTCATCGTCCTGCTTTTCTCAGCTTCTCTGAGAGCAGGTAAATCCCCAAAAGTGGAAATGTTGTGTTTTCATCTTTTATATAACTGAAAGTGTATTCAGGTGTACAATGTATTCTGGCGTGTTCACTTGATCAATAGTTGGTGCATTCCAGATGTACTAAAGGACAAGGAGTGGTAAGGAGGACAATGACTGGGAGCCACTGTTGTGGGTGAAGCTGAGAAACAACCTGTTTTTAAATCAGGAATTCCTGCCTCACTTGTCTGTTTGCCTGGGAATCTGTCTGGCTGATCAGTAATCTCCACATGCAGATCTCTGCCCCAAAGCCCCTGCTGCTCACTCTCATGAGCTCAGCTGTCAATTGTTGAACCCCTGATGCTCTCGCCCATCCAAGATTACCGGGGCCGGATCTCGACCTGATGGAGTTCCGCAGTGTTGGCAAACGATAATCCACGAGACAGGGACAGGCACGTGGCATGGAGACTTCGCCCAGAGGCAGCACAGTGTGTGTGCGTCTGGGCTGAATTGCACTAGCCTCTAGCCCAGATAAGTAGGGCACATCTCTTCATCACTAGATAACCCACAAACCTACCAACCACACCAGTGACTGAGTAGCAGTGTTGTGGTACCTGATTATGGCGTGTGAACTTGGCTAACAGCAGATAATAATGATCACTGGCCTTTCATTTTACAAGTCTATAAATTATTAAGACACTTGTGTGAAATGAAAGGCAATCAGCGAGTAGAAATGCGTTCCAAATCAACTTTTAAGCAGTAATGTAAAGCATTGTAGTAAATGAATCAAAACATGCAAAAACGTTGGAATGGTCCTATTTGCAGGGCCATACAATGTTTTGTAAGCAAAAGTAAAATCCAGCTTTTAGAAGTACATTTTCTCCTTTTTCTTCAATCTTCTGATCAACCTGCTTTGGAGTCCATTGTTGAGTGCTATCTTGAACATTTCCTCTATGTCTGTCTCTTTCTTTCTGTCCTCCCTCTCTCTCTCTCTCTCTCTCTCTCTCTCTCTCTCTGTCTCTCTGTGTGTGTGTGTGTGTGGGTGTGGGTGTGGGTGTGTGTGTGTGTGTGTGTGTGTGTGGTGTGTGTGTGTGCGGCAGCTAGTGACAGCCACAGCTTGGAGAGACTGAGGTCATATTAGCCACAGAGCCAGCCTGACGGGGAAAGAGAAACAAACCCCTACTTGTCTGTCTGTAGGGGTGTGTCTGTGCGTGACAGACTCTCTTTCTTTCTCTCACACAGACATGCACACTGCCCTAGTCACCTCTTGCCTCTTCTCCTGGCTGCCTATGAGCAAACACACCTAACTGCAGTATATAGGTGTGCGTGAATGTGTGCGCGCGTGTGTGTGTGGAAGAGACAAAAGTGTGTGACAAGTCAACTGTGTGTACTGTGTGTGACACCATAGTAACCCTGAAGCACCTTGCCCAGCTTTAGCAAACACACACGTACACACACAGAATAAACACCACACCTATATTTAAACGCTCTCACACTTCCAATTATCAGATACCGCTGTTGGCACTCCCTTGTTCAGACACAAACACACACAAACACACACACACACACGCACACATAGTCTGACACTGTTGGGTGCATTTTCAGTTCACTGACATTTTATCATTGCACCCTTTATAGTCGGCCAAGTGGGCAAAATGTGATTCATGCTGCTTTTGTGTTATGTGGGAAAACATCAAGCATGGACTTGATGATTCATAGTGATCATTTGGAAATGTTGAACTTGAGTTGACTTAAAGTGATAAATATCCTATCCCTAAATTCATTGATTGCATTTTAATGTTGGTCAGGAATTTGGAAATTTCCAAAGAAGATTTTGCAGGTGAAACCTTGAGTGAAAGGAATCTTCTCAAACAGATACGGGGTTCATACCTGCTTGTTTCCACAACATGAAGCATCAGTTTTGATTTACCTCTGACCCAAATTCAACAAGATCTCAATTTTTTTTTCTTGTAGGTGTCTGAACCAATCCCCATGAAAAAGTCCAAGTACGAAGATTTCTTGTCACAATGTCCAATGGCCGACAACGAAAAGCAGCACGACTGGTTACAGTCCCTCTCCAATAAGGTTGGTGTTTGTACTCAGCAAGGGGATGATGATGCATGATGCACGATATGAGATGGCATGAAAGATTATACCCAAGGTTTTGGATGAGTGGTTAATTTTAGATTTGGCAAGCTGTGCTAACAGAGTGGTAATGTTAGACTCTTCATATTCACTTACCAATATGGACCAAAGCTTGAGAAAGTAACTTTATATAAGAACTAAATAATAATTCAAACCTCTTATGAAGATCAGCTTTCAATAAAGACTGTGGGAATGATTTCCAAGATATCTTGGGCAGAATCACTAAAGGCCACAGGATGCTTCATCCAGTCTGGCCTGTCAAATGTGGAGACAGCAACAGTGTCTTAGTCTTTGCAATCTCAGCATTAGTAATCATATATATAGGGACAACGAGGCACTACTTCACTTTTGGAGAGGTGGACAAACATGTAATTCCTGACTGGCAGCATTATTTGATTATGTAGTGTAATTACAAAGTGGCTGAAGAGTGACTGCATTTAACATGTCATATCATGAATGAATGTTGATGATTTATTCTTTTTTTCAGGGGCTTAACTGCATCCAGCCCAGACAGAGGCCGTCTGCTTTCAGACCGTGGTCCCCTCACCTCTCTGCTGGGGAGAAGGAGCCCTCCAGTCGCCCCTTGGCCCTGCTGAGAGACAGGTGAGCCCCACAGTAAATGGCAATTTCAATCAAAGTGGATCACACTCAGCGGGTGAACACAAATGAAGAACAGTTGTTAGATGAAATGATCGTATATGTGGATATGACAGCCATTTGGTTTAGCTGGATCTGATGAGTTCCCAGCATGCTCTCTTAGCTGTCTCGTGGGTTGGTGTCACAGAAGTCAAATCGGACTGTACCACTACCTCCCACATTCACACACATTTGATAAACTCTCATACTGTGGGCACCCACTTGGCATGAGGCTGTCAGTGTAGCCTGTGTTGTATCACGGATGATTTGGCCCAGTTTCTCATAAAGTGGGAAGAAATAGCTCACAGCTCTTTTAATGCTTCTCTACACAGACTGGCATACATGTTTATCAAATTGAACCATACAATATATATCTCTGGCTGTGTTTACTCACACACAAATCAGTTTTAACCCTGAAGTAGCAGGGTCAGCTTCACGGTTAGACAATCGTAGAATGTCTAAATGTTTTCCATGTCAAACTAAGTTTGTTCAAAGACAGATTTCTATCATAGTGGACAATGAATTAAAATGAGAACCAGCATTACGATTCCAGACTGTGCGCTTTTGGTCTTTCTTTATCTTTGGTTGTTAAACAAATACTGCAGTACCGAATCATAGTATGAGCTAGGTCCACCAAAGGCCATTTAGCAATCGAGCAACCAAAGCAAACAATAATTCTGACAGTCAATACGTTCACAGTATCCACCATTAAAGGCAAAAATGTGATTGATCCGTATGCATAAACAGAATCAATAGGATTCTGTTGTTTTGTAAGTATATATACAGTATTGCATAAGCACAGAATGAAGTGAGTCTGTGTCTTGAGGAAATGTATTTGGAAGTATTGCTTTCTAAATTGACTTAGAAGCAAATGTTTTCATTATGTCAAGTTCAATCGCATGAAGGTGTATACAAGATGTTTGCAAAATCAAATGTATTGCCGTAATAGCAGTATAATTGAAGTTGTACAGTAGTACATGTAAACATAGGGACAATCCTCCATTTGGTACAGCTGTTATTACGCCATTTGCAGGCGACATAAATGAATGGGTGTGCTACTGTAAAGAGTAGTGACTTGGAAAATACATAGCCAGAGGTAGATGATGTGCCTGCTCATAACTAAATACAAACATAGAGATAAATCATCCTGTCCTGTCCACCAACACCTCTCTTTATTCAACTCTAGTTTCTACAATTACAAGAGCATGGAGAATGCTGTGGCCCCCAATGTTGCCCTCACACCCTTGCCCCTGGGGAAGGTGGGTCCCATGTCCCCATCGGTGCCCAGCACCTCCCACCCAAGCGGAGGCGAACCCCCAGGTGAGGGTGCCAACGCCAGTGCTCGGCCACACAAGAGAAGAGCCACCGGGGATCTCGTATCGCTAGCACCCGAGGGCCGCTGTCCTCCATCCTCTGCTGCCAGCAAGCCGCTGCCGCAGGATGACAAAGACTCTGAGGTTGAGATTGAAGTGGAGAGTCGTGATGAATGTAAGTGTCAATAATAGGTATGCATAGAATATTTTAGGTTATTTTTGTTTCAAAATTCCTTTTTTGATCTTGCATTTTGTGTTATTTGGCATTTTGTTAATAAGTTTAAGATTAAGCAGAAAATCATCAGTTCATCAGTGTTATCAATTTTAGAACCAGTTGTCAATTTTTATGTTGCATAAGAAATCAGTATCAGCAAAGTACATTATTCAGGTCAATAAAGTAAAACAGTCTTTAGGGATTTACTGTCCCTGATGAGACCTGTGTCAGATCAGTTCATTCTTGTCATTATGAACTTTATCAATTGCTTTCGAGCTAGAACATTTGAAGCCATCAGCAACTCTAACCCTCTCCTTTGCGTCTGGTATCTCCCAACAGTCACTTCGTCTCTGTCCTCCCTGTCTTCGCCATCATTCACTTCTTCCAGCAGCTCAGCCAAAGACCTGAGCTCACCAGTAACCCAAGGGCTCGTTTGCACCATCACGTCGGCTGAGGGAGCCATCCCTGCAGCTGCTCCCACTGTGACCCCTGTGACTCCTCCAGAATCAGGGCTGGAGTTGGAGCTGGAGAGCCTGAGGCAGGCATTGGACAGTGGCCTCGACTCCAAAGAGTCAAAGGAGAAGTTCCTGCACGAGATTGTCAAGATGAGGGTGAAGCAGGAGGAGAAGTTGGGATCTGCACTGCAAGCCAAACGCAGCCTTCAGCAGGTAGTTGTTTCACTCACACGTACCTGTGTCCGAGTCCAACTCAAGTCTAAGAGGAATCTGGGGTCTGGATTGTATCCATATCATGTTAGGTTTGAAGAAACCTTGGGTACATTTAAAGGTGCGTGTTTATGCAGCTTGTCCCAATCCTAACATTATCTATTTAGTGAAGATGAATGAAATTACCAATAAAATGACACACACCCTGCCATATTAATTAATTATATTAATTAAACTGATTGTTTTCAACTCATCTGACTGAATAAGCTGGCAAAATATTTTCTGTTGAACTGCTATTTGTACATAAAACACAAACAAACCAGTGTACCAAAACAATAACAATCAACAACAACCAAATCACATTTAAGACACCATCCTGACCGAAGGAAGCCGATTCCACTTTCACAGCACCGATCCACATTATGACAAACTAACAAATTCTGGCCTAATTGAAGAGGAAAGTGTGTGGGTCGGTTTGAAGCTGGTTATATAACTGATATGGTTGAGTTTGGTAAGCACCTGAAGAGAGTATGTGTAAATGCTGTGCTGAGCAGAGTAAAGGGGGTTAACGTGATTGTTTTCTCACTCTTTTCTGGGGACTAACAAGACTTGATGCCAGTTTGTCCCAACTGATAGGTTACTATGAGAAGGCATTGTGTGTGTTACTACACACACACACGCACACAACGAAAAATCTGCTGGTCTTTTAGTGTTCAAGAGGAAGGAAACCTCACTTCTGGCAGCCCACACATTAGCCAACTCTCAACTCGGCTCAATGTAAACACTACCATGGACACTTCAGCTTGCTGTCACTGCTGTTGGGAGAAAACTTTTATCACCAGCGACTCCTCACAAACTACATAAAACAGCATTGTGACAGCTTTGTCCAGCATGCTTTCATATGCACCAAGGGACGCTCAATGTTTCTCAAAATACATAGGAACAGGTTTGGCACACTGGAAGTTGAGGTGGAAGATCTGCCCCCATAGGGGTAGGAGTGTGTGGGTCTATGCACATAAGAGAATAGTTCATTTTGATAAATCATTTAAATGGGGATGACATCACACACGTTTAGGGGACAAGGGAGGGGCTTGTAACAGTAAGCCTTTGTCTTCTTTTTTTCCTCTTCTTTGTGATTCTAATGTTCTTTCACTTCCCCCTTTGCATCACTGACAGTGATTGACAGAGAGAAATTACAGTCCAACCCACTTTTACACTTCAGCGCAACCAGCATGAAGCGGGCATGTCTGGCAGATCGGTGGATTTGATAAGTTTCAGATTTTGGCATTCACAGAACTCGTGATTTACCCATCAAACAAAAGGCTTTCACTTTTCCTGTGTCCCTCTATCTAACAGGCACTGTGGATCATGAAGTTTACAGCTGCATTGGCCTCTAAATATAAAGCTGCAGAAGATAATCGTTACATGGCACACTGCAGCTTGACTCTTTGTGACCTACAATTTCAATAATATATATTATTATATATGATATATAATATGGCTACAAATATCTGTCAAACTGTTTTAGGGAAACAGAAAATAAATTGATATTTCTCCTGACTTATCTAAATTACTTAGTTGGAACATTCAAATGAATGTGGTCTAATCTAGTGCCTCATTGTTTGGGAGTTATGAGCCCACATTTTTTTCATAAAACAAACCAATGGTTCTGAGACGATAACCTCCAAGGCAATGACATGAACATGAAGTTCAACAATAAATGTCTTCTCCTATCTTCTACAAGGAGCTCGAGTTCTTGAGGGTGGCTAAGAAGGAGAAGCTCCGGGAGGCAACCGAGGCAAAACGCAACCTGAGAAAGGAGATCGAGCGGCTGAGGGCTGAGAGCGAGAAGAAGATGAAGGAAGCAAATGAATCGCGGATCCGTCTGAAGAGGGAGCTGGAGCAGGCCAGGCAGCTGAGGGTGTGCGACAAAGGCTGTGAGGCCGGACGACTGCGCGCTAAATACTCTGCACAGGTTAGTTCACTTACATGTACATGTAAGCTTACATGTAGCTTGTACAAGAACATTGATGTATGTACCGTATGTATAACTATAAGTATGAAAAACTGAGGAGACAGCACTGAAAAAAAACAATAAAAATCTGTATTGTTATTTAAATAGATCAAGATTTCACATCTATTGTAATTGCGAAAACAAGACCAACTACCTTAATCCCAGTAAATAGTGGTATATTGTATTGATATTGTATAGGGTGTTCGGGTGCTTGTACACTATCATGATTATGGAATCCAGACTGTCCTATCAACAGAGAGTAATCACAGTGTTTCAGTGTCTCAAGAACTCTCAAGGTTAGTAGAGAGAAGAAAAAACATGTTCATTTCCTGCTCCCCAGTTAAAAATAAATGGGTGTAACTCAAAGTGCAAAGACCTCCTTGCACAGAGAGGAAACAGGAAGAGAAGTCGACTTCCCTCAGGCATCATGGGAAATGCAGATTAGTCAAAACAAGAGGGAGGTTATGCTCTCCAGCTGTGTGTGTGCAGTCATTTTCAGAAAGATGTCATTAGGAGAAGACGTTGCAGTGTAGGTTGGGTTGTTCTCTGTGGGTGTAGGGCTCAGACTGAAGGGGGACTGGAACGGTTATTATGCCTGTCACACTGTATGTGAGGTTGTGTGTGTTTGCATATGCATGCTTGTGCTTCTTTACGGTATATGCAGGTTGCGTTGGGAATCTCCCTTCCTAGACAGTAGAACCATTCATGTAGAGAGCCAGCTTCATTTGAAAACTTTGCTATCATCTGGTGCTTCTGCCAAATATTAGGAGCCAAACTCAATGAAGTGGTTCATAAGTGTAACAGTCCTGTTTATACATTTCCTCACTTGGCAACCTTTGTGTTGTAAGAAGATTTAGCAACAGCTCTTTCATTCAGTAAAAACCAAAGGTCCACTAACTCACTACTGCTACTAACTAGGCATTTTTTGCTGTGCAAAAATGTGATTATGGTGTGTACTTTAACACATGACAGAACAATCAACCATGCATGGTTTTAGAATAAAATGCACAAGATACAAAGATGACTGATGAAAAGATGAAATGTAAGGGCATCTTCAGTCAATCATAGGTTTTAGTCAAAGTTTATTCATTCCAAAGCATGTAAACAGGAATGTGAAAGGAATATTCTTAAACATCAAACAAACAAACTTAATTGAAGTGTCATCACATTTAGAGGTAGGTCTGTAGGTGGATTATTACATTTCATTTCGTTCCTGCTGTGTATTTTCCAGATTGAGGACCTCCAGATGAAGCTGCAGCACGCTGAGGCTGACCGCGAACAGCTCCGAGCTGACCTGCTGCACGAGCGGGAGGCCAGGGAGCACCTGGAGAGGGTGGTTAAGGAGTTGCAGCAGCAATTGTGGCCCAAATCCAATGGCGACACGGAAGCAGCACCTAAGGACACACAGGTTGAGAACTAAGCCTGTCGCCCTCCTCACCACCCTCTCTGCCATCCCCAAACCCCATTGACCAGCCCATGTCTCCCGTGTAGGACAAAAGCACCAAAGTTCACCATGGCTGCCATTGAAAATCTAAATAAAAGAAACTCACCCTTGGAGTAGAGACAGAGCAGAAATGCAGATTTGCAATGAGGACCAGTGTCTTCATCCGAGCCCACAAACAGGCATGTGAGTGCTTTGTCATTTTCCTGGAAACAGCAATCCTGGCAGCAAGATGTCTGTGAATGCACCAAGGAAATATGTCACTAAAGCAGACACCATGTGTGTATTTTGTCTGAAAGGGAAATGGCATGTGACCTTTGAAGAGACTTTTATGATAATAAAAGCTAAACGATAAGCGTATTATATCAGAGTTATACAGCTGGTAAGAGACATTATAGCAGTGTGGCTGTGCTGAGCTCACACCTTTCCCACAATTCCCGAAAATTCTCGACCCCTTCCCTCACCACGATGAAGATGGAGGATTTTGAAGACGTTATAAGCTATTTAAGAGACTACATAGCAATATGTAATGAAAAAAGAGGTTTCTTTGTCTCTCTGTACTATTAGAACATATAAAAGATGCTCATGATTAAAAAAAAAGAACAAATCAACAAATGATCTCCACAGCGCCACTGTGGTTTTTAGTTTTTCTTAGAGGGAGCCATGGCAGTCCAGTATGGGGAATGTTTAATGTCATGTTATTTTCCTCCCATTGATTTTGATGTCACTGAGCAGTGGGAAGATTGGTATTTTTCCTCTTTGGATTAAGCCCAATGTTGGGAATTTGGAAACTAACGCACTGTGTTCAAGCACTTGCTTTAGATGCTCAATATCCTGCATCACCCAATCTCACACGATCTGCACAAACATACACAGACACTAGCTATCACTTATTTGTTTCTATCATGTGGGTCATATTCCTGAAATCTGGTTTATCTTGTGAAGATAACCTTGAGCTGTGAGTGTGGTCAGTGAAAAAGGCACGTTTTCTTCCCTCCTTTTTACATCCAAAACATCCTGTATGACTTTAGGGCTGGGTGTGGCATCTTCAGCAACAACCACAAGATGTTCATTTTGATTAAATTAAGGTTTGTAAATATAAATAAACATTGTTTTTTAACTTTACAATAATGAATCGCACTTTGTCATAACAAAATACTGTTATAATGTATTGTACTCCCACTATTGTCTTCAATCTTACTTTAAAAGCAACATCGTACTCATCACTGCTACAATATAAACCCAGTAGGCATTTTGTTGTTATATGCGCCTCCATTACATACTGTAGTTCTGTTTTCTTTAGGCAGAGTATTGTAAATAAACAGAAAGAAAAACAGGCTTGCTTGCTTGTTGATTGTTGGATTCACATTCTCCCTCATTTCCTTGTAATTATTGAAAAGATAAAAATGAACATGAAAGACATTTATACATAATGCAATATAGATTGAACATACAAAATTTCACTCATGACATCCTTCATTAATTGACCCTGGTTTAATAATGGTTTATGGATCAAATCAGAAGCTATGAAGCTCCAGTTCCACAGTGGGTACAATGCAATCAGAATGTACATTGTGTTAATGCTATTTTTCGTTTGGTTGTTGATGTTGTTTTTGTGGAGATATTCTATTGCTTGTTTGTAATATTCACTTTTTTCAATAGAAATTCATGTTTTCTTTATGCATGAAATCAAGAACTTTTGCCATACATATAGTCAGTTATTGGGCATTGATACTGTATATGTAAGGGTTTTATTGTGTTTTGCAATTTAAATCATTTTTCTTATTTAGACAGTAATGAAACCACACAGGATTTCACATGTGCAAAAAATAGAGTGAAAAAATAGAATCAAGTTGAAAATGCTGGACAACCTCAAGTGCCTGAAGTGGGCGAAAGGTTTCCAGAGTAGGAACACTGACCATGAAGCTGCTGTGGTGGGTCGACTGTCAACTCACCCGTTTCCTGTTGGCAGGTTTTCAAAATAAAGGCCTCTGGTTCGGCAGTTTTTGTCAGTATTTCTAACAGCAAACAGTTTACAGAGAAAATTGAACAAAAGCTTGACACTTAAGGATTTTTCAAATGAGTGCTTTGTTCTTCTTTTGAAATGCATGTTGAATCAGTTTTTTTTACAGAAAATCTTGAAAAGCCACTTCTGTGAATTTTTTCTTTTAGTTTGTATATAAAAACTTATTTGTTGACTGGATAATCCAGGGGGCGCTGTGTTAATTAATGCCCATTTCTTATTAAACATTGCAATGTTACAGAGAGCATCAGTGTCTGACTTTGACAGACCTAAAATTGGTACATTTTTGTAGTTGTTTTTTAAAGAGTTGTGGCCTCTCTGTAGTTTACTTTCCTCATGGTTTTCTACTAAAAGGGGAGAAAACACCGACATTGGCTCTTTTCTCCCAAATGCAAAAAGAAAAAGCAGTTTAACACTTGTTTTTTAAAGGAGAATCACTTTTGCTAAATGGACAGTAAAGCAGCAATAACAGTCCATATTACTAGACAAATACTAGCCAGTGTGACGATTTGAATAAGGATTTACAAATGTAAATATGTTTTTCATTTACAATATTGTATAATATATGTACATGGTGTCTCCTTTTTCAAGAAGAAATCTTTTCTTACAATAGCTGTTCTGTTTTTTTGTTTTTTTATTTGGACTTTGTGTTTTAACTGACAGTTAATGCAGTGTGTAAGAGAATATTCCTGACATAAACATGTTAATCCAATTACTTTCATGTTTGTTTGTTTTTTTACTGTAGAGTCTTTATATTGAATGACTTTTTTCACCATTTCATATATATTTTTAACAGTATCTTCAGTATCAAAAATTGACCTGAGGGTCACACACAGGCTACGCTACCTTGCAGAATTTTCCCATCATCCTCATGTATCTCTTTAGCCCTGTGCTGCTGCTAATACTATATAAACCTTACAATTCTAGAAATATTTTTATGTAAGAGGTAAATGTAAGCTTTCCATTTATTAATGCCACATATACAGTATGGAACAAGCTCTGCTTATTCATCTCCCTGCCTCCCTCATTTTTTCACAACCACCTACAACTGCACCCTTTCCCTTCTCTCACGACACGGACTATATTGTAAAGTAAAGGATTATGTTTGAAAATAGCTATGCTTATATACTACAGTGACTGAATGTACAGTGTATAGATGCATTACCAGAAATAAAGTTGTTTGTCCAGATTGAATTATCAACTTTCTTATGTTTCTGGCATTTGCTGCCTGTCTGCAATGCATGTAATGTAATTATGCTACAACTATAACAGACAAAATCCATCCAGAAAAAACAGTATCAGATTTACTGTGCGGAAAAATGCAAGTAGCATCAATCATCACACAGTCATGTGAGTAACTAGTCAAGAGAAGTAACTACAATCTTTCCTCATCTGCATGTTGGCTTAGTTATTCATAAAACACACTTGATCATGAATAATGTGTAAATAGGCCTACACTGTCAGTCGACTTCCTGGATTGTTGTACTGTCTTGTCAGTTCCACAGGTAAGCCAAATGGTGGTAGTATGATCTGGCACACACACACACATAATAGGTGGCATACAGGAGGAGCCTTGCTTCTTTGTAAATTTCATTTTCCTCATCTTCCTGCATACTCGGTAGACTTCAATAAAAGTTATTCACCAAGGGAGATAGCAGCTTTCTGGCTTCTGGTTGCACACTGCTGCTAACTTGGCTTTTGTGCCTCTATTATCATCCTGGAAACTATTGGGTGTATCAGAGATGTGTTTAACTTGTTGATTGCATCTGTTTTAATTTTGGGTGGTGGTTTGAATCTTGCGTTAGCAGCCATTTTGTGTGGATTCCTAACCACACGCTTTGCTGGATTTGTTTAATGTAGAATACTGTGGCCACTTTCAGTAGCTGTGATGGACTTGTTTGCAAGGTTGTGTTCCTCATCTAAATGACTGGGCACATGTACAAATGAAGTATGTTGCTGAACCACCTGATGTGGTTCCGAGGCAACAGCCAGGTCTTGGTCCAGGACCATCATCCGTGAAGGAAGGCTCCTACAAAGAGTTGCTATCTTCTATCATATTTATATGATATGTCATATCATTTATTTTGTACTGAAACCTGGCTGGGTCATGAGGAATATGTCACCCACTCCTCCAGTCATATTACTATAAGTAAGTATTATAATACTCACATTCCTCGAGACAGCGGCAGAGGAGGTGTTGTTGCTGCTGTAGGGAAAAGAAAGCTATACTACTGCATTTGCTCTGGTTGTTGGGGAACCACCTCCCAATGTGTGAATTAATTGATTCATTTCAGAGGAAATTAATCAAACCCAATTATTTTCAATAAGGGCAATTCAATCACATCAGCCTCCTATTAGAGGTAGTGAACTCTGTCGGACTGACCCTACACATGTAGACAAACAATTACAATAAATTAATGTTTATTACTAAGTAAATACACTACTCACTGAATGAATCAAATATTCCACTTTAAAGGTGTTATTCCTAATGGTGTTGAATATCGATTAACGCTTTACTCAGATGATTTGTTGCTCTACTTAACTGACCCTATATCTCGTCTCCCAGCTGTCCTGTCCATTTCCGATACTTTCAATCAATTTTTCTGGGTATAAAATAAATATTTTGACAAGTGACAGTCTCTTCCTTTATTCCTACCCAAACATTATGTCGAATCATGAGACAAAATAATCAGCAATGCCTGTGTGTCCGAATGGTTATGTCCTGATGTTGTCTCTGCATTTTCTCCTGGTTCCCTGGTTTTGTCCCCACTTCGCTACTGGTCATTTCCTGATTTCTCCTGGTTTGTTCCTTGTTCTTCTGTGCTCCTCGTGTTGTTTAAGTTGTACTGTGTGTTTCTGTTGGCTCCCGTGTTTGTTTTGAGTGGATTTGGTTTCCCCCATGTTCCCTGAGCCTCTCCTGCTCCAGTGTTTGAGTTTCCCTGTATTCAGGTAGGTATTCAGTTGAGCTTGTATTTTAGTGACCCCCATTTTGGTCCAAGTTGCTTGTATGCTTGTGTTTGAGTTCCCTATTTGTCTAGTGTTCCTTTTCCTTGTGTGTTTTCTGTTAAATATTTCTTCTGTTATCTGTGTGTTGCCTCACATTTTTGAGTCTTCCCTTCTTGCATTTGACACAACTGTTCTCACATCCAATTACAGAGACTGGAAAGATAAACTGTATTCAAACTGTATTATGTCATATTTATTAAAATCAGTTTATACATGTTAATGTGTTGAATCCTCCACGCACACAAGAGTTAGACATGGCGTTCCTCAAGGCTTGGTGCTTAGGCCAATGCTATTCACTTTATACCCGCTTCCTTAAGGTAATATTATTAGGAAACAGTCCATAAATTAGAATTGTTAGGGTTATTTTTCATATGCGTAAAAATACGCTTAAGAAACACCTTAGAAATGCATTATCTAATGTAGCTACTCTGGATGACATTACCCTGGCCCCCAGTGCCACCATAAGGAATCTAGCAGTTATCTTTCTTAAAACTAGTCAATGCAAATGTTATCTCTAGGCTGGATTATTGTAATTCATTATCATACTGCTTGTGTATTGACAAAAACTAGCAAAAGAGATCTCATTACTCCCATTTTAACTTCACTGTACTGGCTTCTTTAAAAATCCTTCTCCTCACTTTCAAAGCCCTTAATGGACAGGTTCCATCATACCTTAAAGAGCTTGTTGTACCCTATTAATCCCCTAGAACACTGTTCTCCCAGAATGCGGGGCAGGCACCCTCTCTAGGCTAAGGAGTAGGCTTAAAACTTTCCTTTTTGATAAAGCAGCTAATAGTTAGGGCCAGCCAGGCTTGCCTTGGACCAGCCCCTAGTTATTGCGGCCTAGTCTGCTGGGGGACTTCCCATGATGCACTGAGCTCCTTTCTCCACCTCCCCTCTCTATCTATGCATATCCATGTCCATTATGCATTTCAGTAACTTAACTTCTTCCCTGGAGTTTTCTCTGTTTGTTGTATTGTTTGTTTCTGTCTCTGTCTGTCTGTCTGTCTGTCTGTCTGTCTGTCTGTCTGTCTGTCTGTCTGTCTGTCTCTCTCTCTCTCTCTCTCTCTCTCTCTCTCTCTAAACCCAACAGGTCACGCTGATGGCTGTCCACCTAGTGCCCGGTTCTTCCCATTAAAGGCAAGTTTTTTCTTGCCACTGTTGCCAAGTGCTTGCTCATGGGGGAATGCTCATCCGTCCCCCAAGTTTAAACAAAATCAGTTTAGAACTCTAAGTAAACCTGACAACCAACATGCTAGTGAACAAACCTAAAGATGGAGAAGAAAACAGAGTTAAAAATATTGCATTCAAAAGCTGCAAGCAATTTTCCCTGTAATCACAGATGAGCTATTTCCAAAGTTATGGAAATGATTAATCAATCCTTGTACGCTATAACATGTAGTATGTATGGGCAAAGAATCCAAATCCAGTTTCAAATCAGGGAGTGTCAGCAGAACAATAAAGGAATATGTATTTTAAAAATGAACATTAAATAGATTAATTTCTGTGAATGTATTGAAAATAATGAAACAATTGTTGAGAAGGAATTTAAAATGTGTAGTAGAAAATGTGTCAATGAAATATCAGAATCAAGAAAGGATAAAATATAAAATGCATGCATGTAAACCAAAGTTTAAATGTTTGCGTGTACAAAAACAGTGTGCAGGCTGCATTCTTCTTGCTCATTCGGTTTACATACACAGCAGTGGTTTGAGGGAAGCTGCTGCACAAGTCACCATAATTACTGTGAGAAGTCCAAAAGGAAAAAAAGAGCCACTTACATTCAATGGGAAAGGAATGTACACTAGGTCTCCGGTTAACGCCCACTCAGCCTGACAGTATCTGATGAAAACATTCATTAGTGTACACACACATACACACACAGCCATGTTATACACTGTGTGTTTTGCTGTAGGCTTCTCACAGCATGAGCAGTGCTTGACGAAGAGACTGCTGTTTCCGCTTTGTTTAACAGTCTTTCTGTTTCTTTCCCATTTGATATGAGACTATATTACTAGTAATATGAAGACATTGTCAACTATATTAGCAGTAAAAAAGTCTGTAAACACTGTATGATGATTTTCCATTAATGCAAATAAAGATTGGTTAGGTGACCATCTGTGATTTCTCTTTTGAGTTGAAGTGAAGACATAAGTAAAGAGAAACACCGCCACCCATACAGCAAAAAACAAATAGGGTTCTCAGCAAAGCATCTTAGTGGAAGCATTAATAACATGACAAGATGTACTTGTATTTGGTCTACATGTGAGGGGAGGGATCAGTGTACATACTGTATACTATACATTATTCACATTTTGTACACTGGTACACACAGACTGCTGCTGTGTTTACAGTACAGGAATGTTCAATTTTTATTCACCAAATATTCCAGGTCTTGACCTTTCACCCCTTTCTGCTTCTGAATGGACACTTTCCTGCAGCCTAATGGGCACTTTTCCATAAAGGCCACACTCAACCGGTGCACAGGTCATTGCCCCTAGGCAGATTCAATATTTATCGGTCACTGCAGCATTTTACTGTCTCAGCTTGACAAAAATGATCAGTGTCTCAGGCATTCTGCCTGTCAATTCAGTGGCTCGGCTGATCATATCAGCTGCCGCAGCAGTCAGCCCTACCACATGTCACTCTGATGAGCAGCCAGGATGTCTCTGTGAGTCTGCCAATAAGCAGGACTTCCCCAGCCAACAATGGTCAGGACTAAAAGAATTCTTGCATGTAAACAACAAAAATTACTAACAAATTAATTTGGTGTTGCAGAAGTGACTGATCGTCCAAAGGAAAAGGCTTCACTAATTTGGTGAGTTAAATAAAAAAACAAAGCATTTTGTCATCGTTACAGAAAAAATGGTTATTTGAATGTTGCCTTGAGGGAACTTTCTCAAGCTCCCCTACATATACAGATAAATGCTCAGAATGAGGACCGTAGATCTGAGTACTCATGGAATTATTGTGATTAATATTATTAGATTTTAGTCGTTTTGATGCCCCAATAGAAATTACAGACATTTGTAAACGTCATGAAATCACAATCCTACTGCAATGTGAAGTGGGACAGTAGCATGCAGGATTAGCTGAAAGTATGATTGTGGCATTTTGGGTGAATCGAGTCGCGTATGGACCAAGTAAGTGAACTGGTAGCTTGTGAGTTGACAGTTTGCCTCCAGGGCACTGCCGAGGTGCACGTGAGCAAGGCACCAAACCCCCCTGCTCCATGGGCGCCGTATAATCGCTGCCCTGCACCCCCTCTGTAATGCATGTGTTTGTGTGATATGAGGGGGTGCAAGATAAATTTCAATTGCATGCGATTTTCTGTGAATTGCATGCAAAATGACAATAAATAAAGTATCTAGTTAAAGGGAAGTGTTGGGCTTCTATCTAACTTAACTTAAAACTTCATGCAGTCTTTCTGAAAAGTATTTCACTTTAAAGTAGAGTTAGGAGAGTGTAATTTAACCCAAGTATGCATGGTTTGAATTAAGAGGATTGTGGGCACCTGTGGGTGAACCATGCAGTGTTCAAAAACCTCACTTTAGGGAGGAGAGTTATATAAGCCACACTTTTACTCAGTAAGTCAACTTATAGGGATGGAGCAGCTACCCACCCTCCCCACCTCACAGCATCTTCATTTCAAGTATGGTTAGTGTATGTAGGATTTCCCTTGAGACATAGCGTTCGCACTAATCCAACATAACCTCTTATATACTACAAAATACTTCAAAAAGAAACAAAAAACCCTGGAATCACCTCAGGGTGCAGCAAGAAAATTCAGAATCGAGAAGAAAAAAAGAAAAGATTCAAGGCTTTTCAGAAAAGATTGTTTTTTTCTTTAGCTCAGTTTCAACACATAATTCCTAAACAAAGGTTGTAGCATCTCACAGTCTCCCCAGAGGCTCTGCCAATGCAATCTGACTAGACAGCATCCAGGAGAGAAAAAAAAAGGGGGGAGGTGACTGGCCATGCTGGATGCCACATTGCCTCCAGTGGGTACAGAATGGTGGGGTGGGTAGTAGAGGGTGCTGGGGTACATAAATGACAGTCTTTGAGGCAGGATGCTGGGACATCACTGCCATTCTGATGAGGCTGAGCTGGCGTGACATGCCTGTCAGTGCAGCACTGCACAACAGGCTACCATCACGTGTGCACAGAATACAGCGTAGAGCTTGTGCAGGAAGCAACAGAACATTACTAGCGTAGGCGTTTGACACCGAGGGATGAGGAGGGGGAAGGGCGACTAAAGGAGAGAAGTAGGACGAGTGGGACATGAGGGGCTGGCTGCCTCCCTCCTTACACTGTCTCCTGCTGTCTCAGTGGAAACAGAGGAATATGAGTGGGGACCGACACCTTTGCTTTGCCCTCAAATGAAGCCATGGCATCACAATGACTTCTGACAATAGTTTGCATTGCATGTGTTATTTATATAGCACATCTCACAAACTCTGAACATACAGGAGCAAGACTGACTCGGTTTGAAATGCATCACACATGGGACAGAGAGTATTTGTGCTAGCAGAGTATATGTCAGTTTAGATGCAGTAACAAAGATGAGGAGAAGGAGGGAAGGGATAGTAAAGAATTGATTTAAAAAACTTCAATGATGAGAGGCAAAAAGGAGAGTAGAAAGGGAGGAGAAACGGGCAGCATGGTGCTTCAGCTGCAGGGGCCTATTAAAAAATGAATCAAAGGCTTCGGCTTTCCCATTGAAAGACGCGGAGAGACTCGCTCACAGTGCTCCTACAGAGATGGAGAAACATATCTTGAGCCGAGTGAGAACATGTCAATCACTGGACTGCATACATGTCTATGCACACACACTCATATGTTACAAGCAAAACACAATCACAAGTTTTGGGACCGTTTGTACACCTGACCACATGATAAAGGCAAGACATCAGCTACAGCTACCGCAACAAATAGCTCAAATATGAAATTATCCCAGACCAAATGTTTAGCTTTACATTTCTTTTTCTAAATGCATTAATTGGGAATAAAACAGCGCATGACTTGTTACAGGGCTTTGGACAAAGCTGGTCTATCAGTTTCCTGGGGCCTGTACTACGAATGAAACTCAACAGATCTCAAATGAGGCCTAATCAGTATCACAACACACAGCACGCAACTTTAAACTCACACTCACAGAAGGAGGGGCTTGCATGTTGAACATTTTCTGAGCCAGAAGGACTCATTGACTTTATGATTGTTAGTCATAAAAGATAGACAGGGAGAGAATCAACCGGACTCGACCGAACCAGGATCCGGTGCAGCCAGAATGCCATCTCTGCCCTAGGATGAACAACATTACTGACCACTAATTACTGTTAGGTGTTATTTTTATTAACATGTCAATTCTCGTCTTCCATACAAATTCAACTGTCACGGCCGGTTATTTCCCTTCTGTTTTGGCTTCAGCTCTGTTGGGCCGACAGGGACTGATTTAGAGGTATGAAGTAAGGACACTTTCAAATTCAAGATGAGGGCAAGATCAGAAAGCCCTTAACTGTCATTGTACCTGCATAAATAAATTTGAGAAGCTCCAGCTGTTACACAGTGCAAGTTAAAAGTACAAAATATAAAACACCAGGTATTCCAAAGACCCACCACATAAATAGAATAAAGAGAAAAGAAAATGCTCCAGAAATATAATAAAAAGGTAGATATTAGTATTTCACTTTGGTAATAGTGTAGTATCACCCAAACTGGGAATCAAGATTATGAGTTCTGATAGCCAAGGGAAAGAAACTGTTTTCTAATCTGTTTGTACTGCTTTTTATGCTCTTGTACCCCCGACCGGAGGGCAGTAAAGTGAACAGTGAGGATCTTCCTGACTCTGCAGGGGCACTGGGAGCAGAAGATGACCTCCAGCACTTGCAGGCGGCTCTCTGTTGTGTCACCGCATCCAACCCCTCTGCCAGGAAGGATTATCAGCCCTGGGTGGAGCGTGCACAAAATCCCCTGACTTCAGCAGCTACCAGGTTGTCACTGTATGAGGCTTCTGTGGGCTACCAGACAAACTTGTGCCACCCTTCTATGCACAGCGGATGACAACAAGCGCCTGAGCGATCGGCACTGAGTTCCACCGCCATCTCATTCCACACATCTGATGCCCATCAACCATCCAGTACTTATCAGCTGCAGTATTAACGCTCCAGGTCATCCAACCAGTTAGGACGGAGGCTGACGTTGATTTGCTGCGCAATGATTTTTTCAAAACATTTTATGACCCTGACCTTAGTACAAGTGATCTGTGGTCAGGTTGCTGGCTGGCTTTTTGGGGACAGGGATGATGGTGGCCAACTTCAGACAGGGGAGAATGGTGGCTTGCATCAGGGACAGAACAACTTCTGTAAGTATTCCGTCTGGTCTAGCAGCTTTCCGTGGCTTCACTGTCTTAAGCGTCCTTCTCACGTGGTGTTCCTGAAGAGTGAGCACATTGGAGCTGGAGGTGGGTGGGGGCAGCATGTCTGTGTCAGGCTCCTTTGCCTCAAAGCGAGAGAAGAAAAGGCATGCTGCTTTTGAAGTTGGTTAACTCCTCTAGTCCCTGCCAACCTTGACATGCGTTGTTGACAAGCAAATATCTCCACCTTTATCTTGCCAGAGTTTCTGTTCCTGTTGAAGCCATGAGTGATGGAGCCAGCTAACTGTCCTGCTTTGAGACCACTGACTGGGATGAGCACTGTGACCACATGTAGGGGATTTTAATAATATGAGGGACTGCATCACTGACTGTATCACCTTCTGTGAGGACACCACCAATGCTGGCCAGGACTGTATGCTGCTTCTTCAACAACAAGCCAACAGCCTTCTGGTCTGGTGACAAGGGTGAACTGAAGTTGGAACAGGGGGATCTGTGGGATTGACTCATGGGATTGTTCTCTATCCAGTCATAAATCTGGCATATCTGTGAAGTAGGATAAAAATGGTTGCCATTTGTGAAAGAATTTATCATTGTGTCCCTTCATTGTGTTGATGTTCTTGAGTTTAAGAAAAAACCATGGTGTCCTTCAGCCATTGTGAGACAGAGGGAGGGGGTAGGGGATTACCACTGTAAACTGATAATTTCTTTTTGGGTAATGTTTAGATGACATGAGTCGAGTGGGGTCCAGAAGATGGCAATATGAGAGGAAGTTTGAAACTGTGTTCCTATTATGGTGGAGATTACATTATAGTATGGCCGATTATCATAGATTATAGAGTATTATAGAGTATTACAGATATATAATATATAAACAGACCAGCCGTTATGCAAGGAGAGCTGGACAAGGCCCTAGAAGGACATCAACTCAGCAGCAGGACTGGTATCTACTCCTTTTTGCGAAGAGGAGCAGTAGTAGCACTGCCAGAGCCCTATAAAATGACCTCCAGCAGGCTATGTGGCAAACTGTCAGAAACACAGTACCCTGATGACAACAGAGGCATTCATGCCAATGACTCACCCTTACGTTCCCCCAACCTAAATCCAATTGAGCACCTATGGGACATTATGTATCACCATAGACTGTCCAGGAGCTCACTGATGCACTGATCAAGGTCTGGGATGAGATCCGCCAGAATTCCATCCGCTGACTCATCAGGAGCATGCCCAGATCGGAATCAGAATTAGAATCGCTTTATTCGCCAATTAAGTTTACACTTAAGAGGAATTTGCTCTGGTCCTAGGTGCGAACGTATAACATCTAAAAAAGGCAACAAGAAACAACATATAAAACAACATATTTAAACCAACATATAGGAACAGCAGCTTGGCGAATAATTAAATTAAAAACATACTAAATTAAATAAGTTAACTAAATGAATACTGATGAATGAAGTGTTAAAAAACGTGCAGGGGTTTATTGTAATAAATTAACTTAATTGAATACTGGGTTAGGGTTAGGGTTAGGGTTAGGGTTAGGGTTGTGCAAGTGAATGTGCAAGGAATGTTGTCGGGAATGCATACAGGCACTTTCATCATAATCTGATGAAGGCAATACATTGATTTTATCCAATATTTCAACATCATAATTAGAAACTCAGATTATGCAACGTGTTGCAGATATTTGGTGAAAGGTGGGATCCTGTTACTTGCATCCATGTATGTGTCGTACCTTTTTTGTTGTTAGTAATGAACATGACATTTCACCATTCCAATGTCAGCTCCTACCTCTGACTATGAGGCACAGAGTAGTGATGTTTTAGGTGAAATTTTTATTCCCAGTCCAGATTTAACTACTCCTGTCCCAATCTGGTCCACCTTTTGCTTACAGTATATCCACCTTTGGATACGAGAGATTCAGTTTAACAGAAGCAAGACTGCTAATCCTGTATGTTTTTTATATCCTATGAGCTGAGGTTTTCTGTTTGTGTGTAGGCACTTAGCCAGAGAAAATAGCTGAAAGTGAAGCTCTGTGTGGTGCTGTATGAATTCTCATCCATCAAGTTATTTTTTAAAACACTACACATCGGAATTTGACCTGACAGAGTGGACAAAGTTAAAGATTTGAAACCTTTGTAAATGTCGTTTTTGGTAGAACTCAACCAAAACTGTATTAACTCAAATGTTTCAGTCATGTGCACAGACAGGGATTGCATTTTTACACTGTTTTGCATCTATTGTCCAAGCGTACCCAGTGGCCTGCGGGTGCTCAGCTTTCTAAATCAATATTTCAGCGCACTGAGGCGTCGCTCAGCCTCCATCCACCTGGACTGCTGCCAAGATACAATTTAAGACCTACCATCAGCCTGCAGTGCATGGCTTCTGCCCACACAGGCGCACAAACACACACACACACATATATAACAAGCAAATGCACAAGTACTGCGCTGCACAGTACTTTGTTTCGCATGCCAGGTGGAATCATGCATACTAATAACTGATCTGCAATTCAGCCTAGTAGGAATTAAGTTTGTTAGAGTAGTATTTGAAATTTACATTCCAGCAAAAAAAAAAATTAAACATCCAATTGACTTGATCTGGTGAGCAAAAGTCAGTTTTGCTCATAAGCAGGCAAGGTACTATTTTTTTTAACATGCATTGAAAGTCTAGTGGAGAGGTCTATTGAATATGTATTTGTTTAATTATGTTCTTCAGCAGCTGAGAACTTTAACCTTAAGATGGAAAGTAAACTCTAAGGAACTCTTCCAACCAGACTGTCCTCCAAATACTTAAACTCATACAGCTCTTTCTTTGTGTCATTATTTACAAGCTGAATTTTAGGATGAAGCTGTTGTCGGTATTCAAGTTGCAAGATGTTATGTTCCTCTCCCTTGTTTACCTGTCTGTTTCTCCTTAGCTGTGTTGTTGTCCTTGGCTGGGCGTGGCTACCTGGTTCCTGTTCCGGCCATCTCATTCCACACATCTGATGCCCATCAACCATCCAGTACTCATCAGCTGCAGTATTTAAACTCCAGGTCATCCAACCATTCTTGACCAGATAATTCATAGTCTCCGTCTGTCACCCCTGTCAGTTACACGGTACTGCTGTTAGGTCTTGCAGGATATGCACTGCTTCAGTTTTTGCGAGAAGATCTTTCTTTGTTCCTGCTTGTTCTCCTGGATTTAGGTTCCACTCACTCTCGCTTCTGTCAGCGGTCTGTTACAGTTTCTCCAGCAGCAGCGCCTAGCTTCAGTGTTTCCAGCCACAGCTCCGGCTTCCACAGCTCTGGCCGCCAAATCTTCGGCCGCAGCTCTGGCCTCTTTGTCTCCTGACACAACTCCTCCGTGTGCTTCGTACTAGTTGGAGTACTAAATAAACCTTTGTTATTTACTTGACCATTTGTTCTGGTGTTTGTGTCCGCTATTGAAATAACGTGATCGTAGATCCCAACAACTAATTTATCACAATTTAGTTAATTTGGAAACTTTCTCTGTGGTGCTGAAAAACTAATAGTCATTTGCCTCAATTCAATTCAATTCAAATTCTCGTCTGAGTTGAAACAGTTTAAAACCAGGAGCAAAAGCTATACTGAATATGTGGATGTGCAGAATACTTTCAGACAACCATTGTAGTGACCAATTGCACAATAAGTATTTAAATGAAATTTTGCTCACTTCTGTGGTTTATAAATAAATAGATACATTAATGGAAATAATAAAAACAATTAAAATCTAAAAAAGTATTGCAAGTTTGTAATTCGTTAAATTAAAGACATGATTATCTTCCACTGGTTTTGGTTCAAACAGGAAGAACCAGGTATTCGAGCAGTACAACGCTGGAGTGAGGAATCCAGCGCCATCCTCCAGGACTGCTTCGAAACTACAGACTGGCAGATATTCTGTGATGCAGCCGATGGAGACATTGACGAATACACCGACTCTGTCTTTGCCTACATCTCTCAGTGCATCGATGATGTTGTTCCGAAGGTCACTATCAGGTGCCTCCCCAACCAGAAACCCTGGGTAAATGGAGAAGTCCATTCTAAGCTCTTGGCACGGTCGTCTGCCTACAACTCAGGGGACCCGGAGACATCCAGAGGGCCATCAGAGATGCCAGAAGAGACTACAGGGACAAGCTGGAGTCTGTTTACCACAGGCCTGACCCCAGACGCATGTGGAGTGGACTACGTTCCATCACAGGCTACAAGGGGAGGAATAGCAGTGATGCCCCGCCCGCGGCCTCTCTCCCAGATGAACTCAACACCTTCTACGTACGGTTTGAGGTGAGCAACAACACCCCTGCAGTGATGCTAGCTGAGGACCAGGACGACTGCACTCTGTCCCCAACCACAACCAACTTGAGGAGAGCTTTCAAAAGAGTAAACCCACTAAAGTCTCCAGGGCCAGACGGCATTCCAGGCCGTGTCCTCAGAGCGTGCGCTGATCAGCTAGGGGGGGTATTCACCTCTATCTTCAACCTCTCCCTGAACCTGTCTCCCACCAGCTTCAAACAGACCACCATTGTCCCTGTAAAGACAGCAGAGCGCATCATTGGCGCCAACCTCCCCCGGGCAAGGAATTCATCACACAAGATGCCTTAGAAAAGCACGGAAATCACCAAAGACCACAACCACCCATCACATGGACTGCCATCTGGTAGACGCTCCGGAGCATCCGGGCACGGACAACAAGACTCAAAAACAGCTTCTTCCCCCGACCATCAGGCTCCTTAACCAGTGACTTTGCACTCTGTTATCATTGGCACTCATGCCACTTTAGATTTATTTATTTGCATTTGAGAGAATATATATTTTTTTTTATTCTTGTTCTTATTTAGTCTGGACCAAAGTCTGCACTTTTATTCCATTTTCCTCAATGTTTAGTACTTTGCACAAATTGCACAATTGTACTCAATTTCAATATGCTGCTGTTGTCACGTCACAAAAAATTTCATTGTGCAGTATGACCCTGTGTTTTACTGTGCAAATGACAAATAAACTTGAAACTGAAACTGTTTTGATCAATTTGAAATATTTACCTTTATCCTCTTTCCTCTTCTTTGTTTTCTCAGTTCCAAACAGTTAGATTGTCTAAAGATTGTAGGTATCTACCTGTTTCACACTGGCAGCATAAGTAGCACATGACTGCTGCGGCTGTGTTTCACAGTAGTAACACTGCTACTCCCGAGTGCTTCAAATACTCTTCAATCTTCAAAGCAGGAATATTTGTTCAGGTGTTCTTGGGTTTATGTTCCCCAAGTGAGTGGTGAACTTTATGTAAATCCGTTCAGTGAAGTGAATTACTTGCTGCCAAATCCATAAATGAAGCTCACTGTAAAATAGCCAAGAAACATTTATGTAGAATGATCTACTTGGCAGAAGCTCTAACTGAAACACAGACACAATGACTCAGTGATAGTAAGATCAAAGTCTTTTCACAGGAAGGATTAGAGTAAAAAGCCTCAGAATGGGAGCTGTCAGCCTGAAAAGCCAAAGACAAGCTGGTTTATGCACTTTGATGAAACCATGCTGATATTTTGACATGATGTTAAAACAAGCATTTCAACAGATGATGAACCCCACCAGATAATCCTTCCCACCACCACGTTATATAACAAGAATGATGAGTGCTGACATAATAAGTGACATTAGTTCTTCACTGGCAGTGTAAATGGCATGGAAGCAGTATAGGGCAGCTAGCTGTTCTGCTCAGTGCCCACAGTGTACACAGGCTAAATCATGACATAATTGGATAGAATTGCAGGTATCAGAAGTAGAAAGACAAAGTTCTGATTGGGTTCCCCAAACACCCCAAACAGTCTGTGTCACAGTATCACTGACTCATAATGTCTGTTTTGCCCTGAAAGTTCTATTTCTTATGAAGCATGCTGGGGCTCAGTCAGCATGCAGCCACCATCTCAGCCTTATTCCACATTGAAATTAACATTATGAATGTTTCTATCATCATCATTATTCAGAAGTAGGTACGATCAAATGTTTGTGAGGTGAAACAAACAACAACTGAAACACAATTTATGGTTTGAGTACAACCATTACTAGAACAAGAGACTGTGGATGCATAGAAAAATAATCATGGACAAACAATCATGGCTGTAGGCCGACTACATGAAATTAAGCCTTGTGTTTTGGTTAAACAATACATTCTGGTGGACATGTCCTGTTAATCTCCTTCCACTGAAGTCCTCTCACTATAGAATAAGAGATTGACTGAGTAAGTGAGTGAATAGCTGCATAATTAAAGTGACAGGACAATTCGTCAGATAGGTTCTCTACAGCTTCTATTTATTGTGACAGCAGGCCACTCCGGGCTACAGTGCAGCCCCGGCCCCTCATGTGGCATTTGAAGGACAGAGACCAGCAGCCTCTTGGGTACTGCATGAGAAATCAATGAACTGCAAGCCCAAGAACTCATTAATTGTGATGTGGAATCAAGTCACAACTTGGAATCTAGTTTGATTCAGTCCGTCTATCTATCTATCTATCTATCTATCTATCTATCTATCTATCTATCTATCTATCTATCTATCTATCTATCTATCTATCTATCTATCTATCTATCTATCTATCTATCTATCTAACTAATCTGTCGGTTGGTCTGTCTATGTTTCTGATTTGATTTTGTTCCAGATGTCAGACATATTCGTATTTTACTTTCCACTATCACTTCCTTGATGGTGATGGCAATGTTTTATAATGCTTCTCTGTTGAATAGTCTCACCCGCCAAAACATTTAGGCATTAGTTCTTTGTTTCGTTGCTAAAGTTAATTTGAAATGTGAGGTATTTCATGATGCTAATTTTCTATGTATTACAAGCTCTTGTGAGTTCTAACTGGCTATTTGCATCACTGGCTAATTGATTAGAAAATTTGGAAACATACAGGCAATAAGGCCATCTATTATTATATTGGGTATTCATGCAAATATTGTAGAACTTGCACATGGATTTTAGTCCATTAAGCTAAGATGGCCTTAATATGAGATGCAGATGTACAGATGGCTCATATTTTCATGTTTGCATCCTACTTTTATTTGCAATGATGATTCATAGTGAAAGAAATGTGATTAAATTAATTTCGTAGACATTCACCCTCAATCTGCTCACATTAGCTCCACTCTGAGGACTCTCATCATATCCCAGTCTGCTTTTAAGGCAGACAGAATGAAGCCATTTCGAAGATTGCATTGATTCTGTTTGCTGTTTCAGGAGTCATCCTTGCAGAAAGCGAAGGCTGGATACATCGTTGCTGCAAAATGGTACCATGTTTCCTCTGTAATTATTAATTCTTGATACAGTATATTGACATTTGAGTTAGCAGCATGGAGTGAACTGAAAGCCATTGTTCATCTGTAACTTACCTGAAGTGTTTGTAAACGGGATCATGTATTGTAAGGCTTACTTAAAAATGTGACAATGCAATCGTATCTTATTGTCTGGATTTTGAGATAGTTTCATTATGGGGACATAATTTTACATCAGCCTAGGGTAAGGGTGAACGGATCAATACCAATAATAATCAATAATATTCTGATAAGGTAATACAAAATAAGAATCACTCAGGGGCTCAACATTTTTCTCTAATGTGCCATAACACCCATAGCATGGATTTCTGTGTAAATCTGACTTTTATAATCAGATTACTTGATGAATACAGATCATGTGAAAAGCTTTAATATTGACTTTAATAACGACTCATAGTATAAAGGTATAATATATATATATAGAGAGAGGTTGTGTCATAGAGGGGAGATACATCCCCTCCTGTGGCTGCAGCAAGGACTACAAACCATCATGGCATCCATTAAAAGACTACAAAACCCATGTACAGCAGGCCAGTCAGGACAAAGGTTGCTGCCCAGCTGAACCATATGAGCCTATTGTCCCAGTGAGGGAATTAAAGTGAAGTTAACAGTGCATGTAAGAGAGAGACAAGCTCTGAGGTGCACTGAGAGAAGCAGTTCTATTGTTATGTTGCAAAGAAGACAGTGACTGAGAGTTTTGATTCAAATACGTGTTTTTGTTTTGTTTATCTTCTGACGGCAAGTATTAAGTTGACCTGTTAAGAGAAGACTGAATACACTGAATTTAAGTTGGAAAGCGGAGCCTGTCTGTCTTAATTTCCGGCACTCACACCTCTAAAGCTCCAAGAGAAAAGCTCCCGACCTCTCAGGACATCATTATAAATAAAAACAAATATAACTGTTCCTGTTTGTGATAAGAATACTTTGTCATTTCTGAATTTTGGCCGATCTGAACTTTCTGTATTGAGCTGTATTCAAGTTAATTTGGGATAATTACAACTGTACATTCAATATTATGCTAGTCTTGTTCAATCACTCACACACTAGCTTTCTCTTTGTTTTAGTTCTTGCTGATCTGAGATATTTAGACTTTAGCTCTGTATCTAGCCAAACATCTTATCTTATCAGTTAGTAATGGCTTCTCTCTCTGCCTCTCACACTGTCTCCTGCTTGGTGTGTCATGGGTTCAGTCATTCCTCAGGCTCCTTTAATGATAATAATTGTAGTGTATTTGTATTTTTTGATGCCTTTTAATGAAACAAATATTACTTCATTCAGCACAATCCTTAAAAAAGCACAAAGTGTGGAAGTTCAAAATATAAACTAGGTAATCATCCTTTCGTTGGATGGCTTGGTGACGGGATCACACAGTGAGACACATGACTCTCTGCAATACTACACCATGTATGACTTGTTTTGTTCATGACTGTTCATGAGTGTTGTTCCAAAGGCGAGTCAAGCTGACAACCCTGACTCATTGATAAGCTGCTCACGTGTCTTTGACAACCCAAGTGTCTGTGTCTATGTGTGCTACAAATACTGCATGGAAATATAGAGGGATGTGGTAGATAATCAGTGTAGCATACATCAAACGCATGCCTACACACACATATACGCAAGTTAACACACACTGGACTCTGAACCCTAGGTCTGTGATAGGGGCCCCTCTGCCTTTGTTGACGTGGAAAATTATTAATGCACACACTTGTATTCTCTTCGAGTGCACTCATTATTCATCTGAGCTTTGTGTAGTTAGTCTCAGAATGTCCTTGCTGCTGTGTTCCACCAATTGGATGATGGCATTCAGGATGTGCATGTGGATGTGCATTTGTTTGTGGAAGTGACTTATCTGCCTTCTGGTATTATAGAAATGTGTGTTTGTGTGTGAATGTAAAAATATGGGCTTACTGGCTCTTTGTGTGTCTGTGTGTAGGCGATGCAATGCAGTATCAGTGTTGGAGAGTGTGACCAGTAGGTGGGCTTGGAGAGCAGTTGTAAGTTGACCGGCTCTTACAGTGGTGGACAGAAGTTGCTTCACCCACTCATTGCTCTTCTGATGCCTTTCAATAGACACTAGACGCATGAATGGTGAAAGTTAGTGGTGGGAGTCTCACTCAACCACCTACACAGTGAAACCAAAGCTACTGTAACTGAAGGGCGTTGGAATCAAACACACAATATCAGCCCTCAAACTGACAGAGACGCACTAGACGTACTCCAAATCAACAAGGCAGTGGGAATTTTAAGGTTTGAACATTTTCAGCAATTTTCATTTTGCTTTTCTTAATGCACAGAGATTTTGTGTGGAGGAATACTTTCAGGTAGAATGAGACACTTAAATGAGGGTGTTTAAAAGAGTTCATCCTTGCCATAGAACACCATCGGTCTCCAAAATTTATTGAAAACAAATCACACAGCCATCGCACAAATTGTGTTACATGTTCCATCAATGTGACAAACAATGTGATGAACAGCAGGATACATTTAATGTTGAATTAGGTCTTTTCACTGGATTTGCTTTTGGCAACGGTCCTTAACTGGGTATGAATTGGGGAAGCTGTAATAAAGTCCAGGCTTTATTAGGACCCCTTTGATGAACAGTTACAGTTGCCTTCTTCGATCCAGGACAAACTTTATATCCAGTTATCTTGTTATCACGTTATCATGTTATGGGTTAGGTATGACGTTATGAATGTACAGTGTGTCGGAGACTGGGGAAAATGAAGCTACAGAGCATCAACTTCGGCCCCGGAGAAAACATCTCCCCCGTGCTCCTCGACCACGGTCTGGGAGCCGAACAGGACAATGTTAACATAACGCTAAACTAGGGTGTGAGGCGGCGCCGATCAAAAACATCAACTAGGCCAACGAGGCGCAGTGAAAACAGACAGTCAAACCTTATAACAGAGGATACAGCTTTGGGCGGGACTGGGGATGGGGAGGCAGCATGCAAGATGCAGCACCCAAAATATCTACTGACCAGATGAGATATATAATGGCTCCAATGTATTCCGTTTCTATCCCACCGCCTCTCCTTAGTTGGATGAGCTTGGAAAACCTTGGCAGGAAGGCATCCAGAGGGCATCCTGATTAGATACCATGTACCTGTAATAGTATTTTTAGGATTTAGACTCCACAGCAAAACTCAGACACAGGCAGAGAAGAAGTCTTTCCTCAAAGTAATGTTCAAGCAGCCAGTTGGTTGGCACAGCAAATACTACAGTAGAATAAAAGAGGCAAGATTTAGTAATGAGCGCAGGCAGGTAACAGACAAAGAGCAACAGTACAATCAGGGCCATAAACAGGCAAAGGTCAAAACTATACAGGCAAGCAAGGAAAACAGAAGGCAGAGGGGAAATGGACTGCAATTATGGCCGCCAAGGGCCTGACCTTGGTAATTATTGTATTTCAGAATGAAAAATACAAATTGGCTATCTATCTATCTATCTATCTATCTATCTATCTATCTATCTATCTATCTATCTATCTATCTATCTATCTATCTATCTATCTATCTATCTATCTATCTATCTATCTCAGATCAAGGATAGTAGGTAGTTTTTTTTTTTTTAAACCACTTTTTATTACATCTACTTTAAAGGACTGTGGTAGCAGAGAAAGATTGCTTATGTTTAGCGGAGAAGTGTTAATTGAAGGAAAGACTTCCTTAAGCAGCCTAGTTGGAATTGGGTCTAGGAGACAGGTTAATTATTTAGATGAGGAAATCATTGACGATAATTCAGTAAGGTCAATTGGAGGGAAACTATTACAGTATATATTAAACTATATATCAGGTTTTGCAGCTTTTTCTAAGGTTCCTGTGATTGAGGATAAATTAGTGCCTTTTGAGGACAGAAGATGTTATAATATAATTTTATCATCAAAGAAGCGTATGAAGTCATTTTTCTATCTTTTGTGGAACCTTACATTCTTTCAAGTTTCCACAGCAGTTGCAGTGACCCTGCAGTACTATCAACAGGATTATCAATCTGGGAGGGACTCAAATCAGAATAAGAGTCAATATATGTTGTTGAATTCAGAATGCTGATGGATTTGCTTCCTTAAATGTAGCTACAGCACTAATAGACAGACATCTAGACATCTTTATTCACCCCTGGATTCAGATCTGTGTCAATCCAATGTATTTTGAGTCTTTCCTTGCATGTGCACCACCCTTCCATCATGTTTCAAAAACCTGATGAATAAACAAATAAACCAAACAAACCAATGAAGGTAGGAAAAGACATAACCTCATAATTTTTTCTGCTGCTTTGATGCTGAAAACTGTAGAATTGGCTTGATAACAAGTTCATTTCCTTGCCAAAGGGAGGTACTGCAGCACAGACAATAGATGCCTCTGCTTTTGCCCAGAATTTTACAGCTGTGTAAACTCTCACGCATGCATACACAAATACATATGGCAATGCGCACATACACACATGCAGGCAAACACTATATTAATCATTCTTTAATTCTGTCCTTGTCATAGTCACTCTCACCTCCACGCTCATATGCATCGATACAGAACTATAACCTGTTTAGGCAAACAATTTCACTGCAGCCTGTTTTACAGCATGGCTGCTCATTTGCTCTGTTCTTTCTCTGATGCTTTAGGTGCAAAGCGGCTGATTAAAGTGAGACGCCCCTCTTGAGTCTCAGACTCCTTGCTCCTGTAATGTCCCAAGAAATATTCCATGTTGTTTTCACAGAATCTGAGACAAAGTCTACTGATCATGCTGCAAATATCTCTGTGAAAACAGCATGAAGTGATTTATTGATGACCAATGGCTAAAATTAAACCGATAACAGTCTTCACATGAAGTCTTCAATAGCGTTCCTTTCGTCAGCTAAAGCTCAGGGTACACATATACATCGACTGCAGCCAAGTCACAGAATTTTCACATCATCAATATTCCTCTAGTATGCAAGGTGATGGATGGCCAGGATGTCATGCTGGGGTGGGGATGTGGGTATTTGGGTGGGGAGCTAAGTTCAATATGGTTAGAAGTTAGTGGTAGAGGTACAACCTCAGTCTTAATCAGCAGAACTCGCTGCACGGCACGGGTCAAATTTAGAATTTCGCCACTCCTTAGTGGAGAAAGCAGGACGCAAAATTAAAAGATTTTATCGTTGTAAAATTTTGACAGCTTTTATCATGACTGTTCAGTCAGACAGCCAGGATTGTCTACGCAGATTGTTGCAGACAGTCTGTGTGTGTGTGCGTGTGCGTGTGCGTGCGCGTGTGTGTGTGTGTGTGGACCTGTCGCTGTAGTGGATTTTCCATTGAAAGTGAGAAGCATTGGATTAAGGTGGTGAACTCTGCAATCCGAAAAGTTACTTTATCCAGCAAACAAGCCCGCCACTAGAGGGCTGTATTGCAAATCATGATTAAGGGGTTAATAAGCTATGTTGGAGCTGATTAAAATTTTTTGATGACACGAATTTGATTTACTTGTGATTGCACTTGCTGCCACGCTAATTTCTGCTCCATGGCAAGTCCCGTCCAGAGTAGCAAATGTTGGAGTTTAGTCGAGCTGAAATATAAAGCACCGCCTCTTGACCAATCACCTTGCTTGGAGATTGGCGTCTTCATTCGTGCTGGATCCCCTTGACTCATCCTTATTGGTTTTCCCCGTATAATGCAGAGCAACGATATTATGATAGCCGCAAAATACTTTTCATACAGATTCTTGTATTTTCCAAATGAATTCAGATCAAATCCAGTTTAATTTGAAGTGCATTTGACATGAATGGCTCAGTACAGAAATCATAAAAGAAATACAATACAGACACAAGCTTCTCTGACTTGAAATACATATTCTGCACGTGACCGTTCCATCTTGTTCCTATAGGCTTGTATTTGAAAACATCCCCCTGTTATGGGAGCGCTCACGTTTCTACATTAAGAAAGCCGACAATAAGAAACGTTGTTGATTAGAAGCATTGTGATACTGATTAAGCCTGATGCTGGATTTTGATTTTGGTGAGCCAGCTTCCGCAAACAAGGCTGAGGTCTGTTGAGCTCCCATCATAGTACAAGCCCCAGGGAAAGATGGATAGGGAGACATTGAGATAGGGGCATGCATTCAGCATATAGATAAAGGTTATAGTAGTAGTAGTGTTAATAGTAGGGTAGAGCTTTGCTTCAAAGCTTGGTGGCGAACAGATGGTGATAGATCACCATCTGTTCGCTGCTGCAACTGCTGCAAAGGACAAATACAGACGTTTCATCAACTGTGCTGAGAAGATGATCAGATGCATCCTGCCAACCCTTGAGGACCTGCACGCATCCAGGACACTGAGCGGGCAGAAAAGATCATGGCCAACACCTCCCACCCCAGACACAAACTTTTTGAAACACTTCCCTCCAGGCAGAGGCTGACATTTGTCAAGGCCAAAACCTCAAGGCTTATCAAGAATGTCTGGGACCCCCACTGACACAGACTATTCCAGGATGCACTTGTGCACATGGCTGTTTGTCCTCTTGATACACTGCCTTGTCTCCTTTAGGTGGTGTGTTAGCTTCAGATGAATGGTTAGTTACCTGACTCTTTGGGAAAGCATTTCACTGTATTTGGGGTTTTCCATGTGAATTGTGAGTCAGAAAAATTGGTTTGGGCCATTTCTGTTAAAAAAAAAAGGGTAAGGCTCAGTTATCAGAGTTTGGCATTGTCATTAGCTTTTATTGAGCTCAGGGAGGCCAGACTGAAAAAAGATAGTGGCATTTTAGTTTGAACATACACTCACTAATTGACAAAACAGATTTATCGTGTCGGCAAAGTCAGAAAACATTACACAACCATGTTCAGTCATTCATCAACATTCCTCAAAGCAGGCATTACTGCTGTATTTCCGGTTTCACCATGTAAAATGAGATGATTTCATAAAACAGTCACACAAAAAATAAGACCTGTTCACTACCTACTCATACACGTACACACACACCCTGTGCTCTGTCTCTCATGCTAGTGTCTGGGTGCACTTGCAGCATTTTGTATCTCCTCTTCTAAACTGCAGAGCTCCACAACAGATGACGTTTGCTAATATATCATCTACTTAGCTTTGACATCAGAGGAGGCAGAATCAAGTGTGGCTCTTAAATAAGCAGCAGCTTATGTCATGATTGTCATTGGCTTACCTGCAGTGCATACAACATACTTGTCTGTAACAGGGCAGTGGTCTACTCATAAACGTAAACGAAGAGTTGATTATTGATCAATACCAGTTGCTCCATTCTTAGTATTGCCACTACCTTATATCTCGTTATTGGCTGGTTCCCGCTCTGTAACAGCAATGCTGCCCTCAAGAGTACAGTATTCATCCTGTATAAACTGTACCTCTGAGATCATCGCATCAACATCACTGATGTCATCCTGGACTCTGCGTCCACACTACTTCTCACAACCTTCGGCAGCCGTGGCTTTCTGCTGTTTCTGTTTCAATTTACTTAAACAATATATTGCTTATTTTGCCTCAGGGTCTAAGTTCTTCTTTTCCCCTCTGACTCTATGCTTCCCTTCAAAAATAGTTAAACAACAATAATAATAACAAATATACAACCTTCTTTCTTTTCTCTGTCTTGCCCTCTTTTTCCTCCTCTTTCTGTATAAACAACGATCTCCAAAGTGTCCCATAACTGTTAGTCAAATGCTTGCTACAATAAAAATATAGAAAAGAAAAGAAAAGAGTACAGTATTTGGAAAATGTTATTTGAACCGTACAGATGTAGACATAGTGACTCTGACTATGACTCTGGCTGAATACTTAGATGGACAACATATGAATGCAACATTCACTCAAACGTTTCAAAGATTTCATTAAAAATAAATTAATACATGCATGTCATATAACTGAAATGGGTGTGTGAGAGATTTGTCATGGTTTCTGTGTAATTGCTGCCCATTAATGTCCTGCATTTTGTAATCTCCCTTATAAAACCTGGCTTAAATGTTTGGTAACATGTCAAAAATGTTTCACTCCATCTCTCATGTCATCAGTGTGTGTGTGTGTGTGTGTGTGTGTGTGTGTGTGTGTGTGTGTGTGTGTGTGTGTGTGTGTGCGCGCGTGCGTGCGTGTGTGCATGCGCGTGCGTGCATGTGTGTGTGCGCACGTGTGTTCCATCATGGCAAAGGCAGACGCAGAGCTTGCTCTGTGGATGTAAGAAACGAAGAAACGGGGCAATAATAGTCAAGATATGCATGTCAACGTTGTGTTTTACAGATTCAAATACGTGGGCAATGATGTCACAATTCCATCCCATTTTATCAGGTACAAACCTTTTGGATCCTATAGTGTCCCAAAACTTTACACCGCTGTACTGATTTGATTTGCCAGACTTGATAGCTTTGTTGTTGGAACACTCATTTGTTACATCAGGTGAGAGGTAGTATTTTCTGTCTCACTGCTGGTCAGTGAAGGCACTGTTTCCTGCCTCACCAGTGACCCACACTACCCTGATAATCCATAGCATCCTTGCTGAGACGGCGGTTGCCATGTGAGTACAGGCCATGTGACTGGCTGGGACCACAATCTGTGACAAATAAATCTGGAACAGACAGAAAGAAGAAGAAAAGAGAAGTGAAAAAAGCAAAGAATTGTTTATGTTATTGTTTGTTGTGGATTGTCAGTGCCACCCACCCCACTGCTCCATCAGCCTCCTGAGGTGGGGCAGATTGTTTTGAAGAGGCAAAGCCGGTCCTGATCTGGTGCCTTAAGCTAAATTCTGCTAAAGGGTCTAGACCTAAGCTGTGAGCCATAGAAACCATTTGTCATTGCCACACAGTGACAATTGACACCCTAGTGTCAATTGTCAAACACGTTTTGGTTCTGCTGCCTGGTAATTAGTCCAGTCCTCACAATACTATACAATAAGCTTTGGCTGGACTGCATATACTGGGTTGGTGTTTTCGCATTTATTGCAATGAGTATAGGTTGATACTGGCTGAGGCTGGATGTGGATCAGCTGAGTCTGTGCTTATTCTGGCTGATGATCTAGCATCTTTTGTACTGACAAACTTGGGTTTAATTAAACCCATTAAACCCAAGAATCTGTCCCACTTCATACAAGGTTCACTCCCAGTTTATTACAATCAAGTGATTAATTGATGTATGAATAAACAGCAAATTAACAGATGTCCTGCTTGTACAGTAACATTCTCAGGCTAAACGTTTCCTGACGTAAGGTTGAAATACTTGTATTTTTGTAGTATATGAAGTGATGTCCTATATGTTTCCTCCCTCCACCCCTTCCATTTGTCAAAAAGCCACTCTGGAAGCTATACATTCTACCCATGATCCTTTACATCATCTGAGTCTGGATGTCAAAAAAACAGCCATCACTGAGCCAATGGTCTCTCAGGCTTCTAAGCGCCTAGAGGTCATTTATTCTGCCTTGCAGTGCTCAGACCTTCTGCTCTTCTCTGTCACTAACAACAACGTCCCCCTCACCCCCACAACCCCCCTTTGGAGCGTGTCCAGCCTTCAGGCAAGGAGGCTATGAGGAGAGGATAAAAGAGAAACGTGAGGGAATTAGTTGGGGGTTGAATGGATAGACTAGCTTTGATCCATCCCTTAGCACTGGAGAAGGAGCACTCTGAATGCATGTCAATTCAGCAGATAGGGGTCAGAGCTTTACGTATTATTTTAGTGTAGTTGAGTTCTGTACATCAAAATGTATGTTTTTATGAGGAAACCAAAACTTCTGTAACACTTCTGTAAACATCCATCCAGCTCAACCCAGAATTACAACTCAAAAACGGATGTGTTCTACCTAACCATTATTTGCAAAATTCTGTACAGCACTTTCTGAAATAGTTTTGTCAACTTATCCAAAATCCATCCTTATTTATTATGTTTGTTTTTTTGTTTTTTAAAAAGTGCTTTCATCACTAATTTTTAATGAATCGTAAACCATGGCATGTCGTCATGGCGCGGGTTTGAAGGGAATGGCATTTCCAAGTAGAATCGTTAGTTAGTTAGCTAACAATTCTAACATTGTTCCTAAAAACATTCCTCCCTATTCTACAGCTGGTCAGTTCACGGAAGATGAATCTGTTATTGTTAAAGTTAACATACCTCAGTTCAAAGCACAGGCATAATGTGTATGCAAACATTATCAAATTGATGTGTTCACTGGTTTTGGCAGTTTGTGTTATCTGTTGAACTGTAGTCAAGGCTCGCATCCAGAGATCAATCTGCTCTTTTTGCCCCTGCTGGCACTTTGATGAGGTGCCTTCTCAAGTTTGACTCTATGCCATTGCATGCCAGTTGGACTTTTTTTGTTGTTGAAGGATAACTCCTGGTATCGTCATTTTTGAACTATCCTAAAAGAAAGAAAAGAAACACAATGTTGCTTTTTTTATTATCGTTTAATTGTGTTTGTGATTCCAGTATGGACCTTGATAATCATCTCAATAATATTGTAAATCATATTTATTTTGGCCAGAATAATCCTGACATTAGATTTTATGGGACATCCCCCATCATAAAACGAACAAAACATTACATGTGAGCAGGTGTTTTGACAGGGATGGTTGTGGTTCATATCTCTCATACCTCTCTTTTGCTAGTTTTTTTCACTGCTCAGCTCTAAACTAGAATGCCTGGGTTCCCGCTAAAGCCATTCAGCTTTTAGTAGAAATAAATTACTCTCCCAATCCATCTTCACCTTTCATGGGGAAAAGCTATCCTTTTTGCCAAACCTGTACTGTATTATTCATTATCTTAACTGACTTTGCCAAATATTGAAGGTGAGTATCTTTCCATTTGATCCCTCACATGTTGGATCTCACCACAGAACATCTTTGATATCCTCCAAAAGGATGTCTCAGAGGACGCCTTTCATGATGAGCCAAGCTGGGATGACCCTGAGCGTAATGCGTGTAACTCACAGCAAAGCCAGCCAGCTTGTTCTTTTTTTGTTTTTTGTTTGCCTATTTTTCCAGCTCGGCTGGGCTTTCCCCTTGTCTCTCTGTGTTTAGTCCATTTGCAAGACAGACCAGTCGTATTTTATGTAAAATATGACACTGAAGAAATATCCTATTTTGTCAAAGAAAGGCTGCTGAATCACATCCAGTTCCCTAGAGCTTCTCAAAAGCTTTGTTCTAGGCCTACACAGAGTGTTTTCCAGGGACATATTCTATAAAAAATATATGTGTTCATTACATATGCAAATGTGTGATAATCTTTCCAAGCTGAATTTGGGCCTTTACAGTAAGTAAGGTGTGTGTGATAGCAGTGTCAGTAGATAGCCATACATTCAGTTTTGTCAGAAATCATCATGGTTGAACAACATTTGCTGCATTAACTGGGTTTCTCATTTTTTGTTACCAAAAACGCCTTGAACACAGAGAAGATTTGGCAAATATTTCATGAGCGCAACCCACATACTCAGCTGTGCTGCTCATCCCACAAATGTATGTTCCTTACAAATGGGGAACCATTTAAAAGGGGACTAAACAGGCTTTCCAAGGGTATAAAATGTATTGCCAAGAAGCATTGTTACAACAGAGAAATCTACCAAACACAAATTTCCGAACTTTTTGTTCGATGTTTATATCATCACAAACGAAAAATAAGTAATGTTGTAAAAATGATTTCTCACAATCTTTTCAAAGTGACAAGTCTGAAATGTTGATGTCTATAGACATTGAAACTGAAACTGATAGAAGTCTGAAGCCTGAACATGAAGATTCACAATTATATACTAATAACTCTCTTTCATATGCATATCTTGGGGCTGTATCTATAGTTGAGACAAATATCCATCTGGACGCATACTCTGTTCAAATTTGATATAGGGTTTACATTCAGTAGTTGGTGGATCTGTTAGTTTCTTCTGGTGTATGGTGGGGAATGATGGGCTGACAACAACAATAATGTTCAAGTAAGCAGACTCAAAGGCAGTGCTGCAGGAAAGGGGGGCATGCCAATGGCTGCCCATGATCAGTGACACCATATGTGGCACAGTGATGTGCAATTGTCAGCAGGGTTTGTGCCAAAGAGTGCAGCAAAATGACCCGCAGTCCCTGAATGACTCAGATGTCAGATGTCTTCAACCTGTACACCACAGACTTCCAATTCTGCTTGGAGTCCTGCCACCTGCAGAAGTTCTCAGACAACAGGATGCAGAGTATAGAGCCGTAGTGGACTCCTTTGTTGAGTGGTGTGAACCAAACCATCTGCAGCTCAACACAGACAAGACAAAGGAGCTGGAGGTGGCTATCCACAGGAAAAGTCACCCACCACAATTGTTTCCATCAAACAGGTGTGGTGGGTGACTGTGAACACAGTACCGGTATACAAATACCCAGGCCTCTACAATTTATCTCGTCCACTAAACTGTACTGGGCAAAGAACACTGAGGCAGTGTACAAGAAGGGCCAAAGCCAACTCTACTTCCTGCAGAGGCTCCAGTCCATCAATGCATGCAACATCATGCTGTTCTACCAGTCTGTGATAGCCAGTGCCATCTTCTTTGCTGTTATGTGCTAGGGCAGCAGGCTGAGGGCAGCAGGCTGAGGGCAGCAGGCGCCAAGAGAAACAATAAGATTCCCCATTGGTGGACAATCTTGAGTATGTCCTTAGTAGGGATGTTTAACTTCCCCTGTTTCTCTCCCTTTCCTCCACTCTTACATGTAACTTGTGTATTCATCAGCAAACCTTTGTCCGTACAGTTGTGTATCATCATCTCGCAGGACCTCAAATGGGAGCTCAACATCAGCTCCCTCACCAAAAAAGCACAGCAGTGGATGTTCTTCCTCTGGCAGCTGAAGAAGTTCAACCTGCTAAAGACAATGATGGTGCACTTCTACTCTGCCATCATTGAGTCCCTCCTCACTTTCTCAATCACCATCTTAGATCACCATCTTGTTGTCTTTTATATGTTATATGTTAAACGCATCAAGGACCAGAGCAAATTCCTTTTAAGTGTAAACTTAATTGGCGAATAAAGCTTTTCTGATTCTGATTCTGATCTGGCAGCGTATCATACGCTGTGCAGAGAAGGGGATCGGCTACATCCTGCCGTCCCTCCAGGACCTGCACGCCTCCCAGACCCTGAGGTGGGCAGGCAAGATTGCGGCTGACCCTCCCCTCTGGCAGGAGGCTGAGTTCCATCAGGACCAAAACCTCTCGCCAAAAAAACAGCTTCTTCCCCTCCACAGTGGGCCTCATCAACAAGGCCCGGGTGACAAGGTCACTGACAGAACAATCAGAACAATTTGTATCTTGCACATTTTGTACTTTGTAACTTGCACACAATATCTTGCACAGTTTGCATCTTGCACATTTGAGTTCGTACTCTACTTATCTTTGCACTCACTGCACACATTCAGTTACATTTTCTGTAAATAACAATGTTTGTTTTTATTTTTAAATTGACTCTTTTTTGTTTTTTGCTCTTATTATATTGATTGCACCAACAACCAAAACAAATTCCTTGTAAGTGAAAACCTACTTGGCAATAAAGCTCTTCTGATTCTGATTCTGATTGTGTGTCTGTCTGAGCATGCTGCACTCAAGTTAAGTGTGTTGCCTCCCAGGGACCTGACTGGCATTTAAGAACAAGATTCCCACAAGCCAATGTGTAATTAATTAGCCTGCTGTTCAGTCTCAGCATCCCTCCCACCCCCACCACCATCACCTCCACCCCTGCTTCCTGCCCACCCCAGTCTCATAACTTAACTGGGGATAATCAGTTCCACTGGGAACTCTTCACAGCGACCAACACCCCCTTCCTCCAATACACACACACACACACACACACACACACACACACACACACACCAATCCCAATCCCATCATTACCATCCCCTCCGTGTGCCTTTAAAAATAAGAACTGAGATGGCATGATTTGACAGTTTCACCTCACACCTCCATTCATCAACAACACCCATCTGGACAGAGAGAAAAAAACGTAATTATCACACATCAAATACCAGGAGATGTCTTAGACTTCAGACACAGCTTGTGTATGTTACCTGATTATAGTAAATATTTAAATAGTTCAAAGTGAATAGCTTGCTATCATCCTTGTAGGAATGGTTCAAGAGGAGGGAGCATTACTGGTTCAAGAGCATTGAGCATCACAGGGCTACCCTGGCTTTCTCATTAACCTTATCATGTTAAGCAGCACAGAGAGACCTGGGAGTTAGCTCATTTTTCTCAAGGTGATGTCAGAGGATTGCTGACTACAAATCCCATGGTGCTTGGGTAGGAATTAGTCCTGGTCTCACAGGAATGGGCTCTGACCTGGGCTTGTTAGGTAGAACAGACTAAAGCGAAGCCTCTAGATGAGAGAGGGATAGAGGCCAAAGCCTTTTGCACAACTTGACAGCTCTATGCTCTTGCACGGAGGGGGGCTGCAGGTTCACAGGGCATTTCATCCTTTACAATTGCTGTTGTTTTGGCTGGCTTGTGATTGACAGTTTACAACATATGTGTTATTTTGAAGAGCCAACAGTCAGTAGAAGCAAAATCCGAAGTTTGGTGTCATCTAGTAATCTGCTTGTTACATTTTGATATTTCTTGTGTGGACAGTTCGAAGGTGGTTCTCTCATACAGTCACAGCTTGGTGGGGACAAAAAACATTTACAGCAACTTTCAAATAATTTTGTTTTGACACAGTGGTGGAACTAGAGCAAAGCTCATGGTAAGCCTTATATTGAAAGGGTTCATGCACATGAATTATCTTGATAATGACATTTCTTCGTAAACTTAATCTGAAAACGTGGAAACTTTGTGTATAATAATAGTTGTGTACAATATATTCTTGTCTATATCATATCCATACCATAAGGAAATATGGCAAGTACCTTGCCAAGATACTTGCTCTGGGCTCACATTACTTTGTACAGATCATGAGACCAGATAATACTGTATGTTGTTATGACTGTTAATGATTGTTATGTTGACTCCTGAACTCTAAATTGCATGATTGTATTAGAAATGTGTAAACTAGCCTACCAGTTCAGAGGAGAATATCTGTGCGTTTTATTTTAAACTGGGATGCAAATTCCATAAAATTGCAGCAACCTCCAAACTACATCAGCTGTAAAACAATCACTACCTCTTGTTCACACTCGTACTTATTTACAATCATTCCCCGTTTATTAAGAGCAGCCGGCTTCAACTAACGATTAACTAGTTTAATTTCCATAAAACAGCTTTCTTGGATAGTTAGCAAGCTAGAACACTGTCACAACAAATACAAATATAACAGATTACATACAGTATGTATTTAATAATCAAAAAGATGAAACATACTTCATTTCTTTGTTTATTTGCGTGTCTTGCTGTATCCTGCTAATAAGTTGTGTTGTGTTGTTGGTCATTTCTGCTTTTATAGATAGAAAAGTTAATGACATTGTATATGAGGTCTGGCTGAAACTTAAAATAACTTAATAACTTACTTGTCTGCCACAAAAAAAGGCTATGTTATGACAAATGTTTGAATCTACGTAGATAGCATATGACGTCGTAATTAAATCTTTTTTGGGGTACTAGGACATTCAAAAGTAGAATTGTAAAAAGCAATTGGTAAAAAAAGTTGTGGCTCATGCAGATATTATTATTAAAAACAATAGGGTTGCAGCAACTTTCCAGAAAGGAATTTTGAATGGACACTCGTGCCTCCCAGACACTAGCAACTAGGACTGAAGAGCAACTATTCAACCATTACCTGTTTTCCTCATGGTTGTGAAGTGTGATTTTAGATTGTGTTCAGATGATTTTTTAGATGATTAGAAGTGATTTTAGAACAATTAATGGCGCAAATAAACATTCACTGTGTATTTTATTATATTATTTATGTGGTTAAATTATTTTGATATGAATGCCGCAACAGCTAACTTAACAATTCTGATAAGTTGTACAACCTGCAGTTTCTCACATCAATACCTTTACGCAGCATGAAACCTGCACACTTGGCAGCTCACCAGTGCTCTGTGCACAAGCCGGCAAGTGAAGACACCGTTAGTCTCTGCTCTAAATGACATTGCCACCTATACTTACAAGCACAGGGATATATCGCAATCTTACCAGGGTTAAGGGGGGGTGGACTGACTCACAAATGTTTGTTGCTGAATGTGCATGTTGTGTTCAAACCGTCCACTTCAACATGAATGTAAACACCAAGACGAAAACATTAGATCTGATTAGAAAATTGAGGAATAAGCATTAATGCCTTAAATGTGATTATGTAGCTTTTATTTAATTATGTGGCATAACCAAGGTAACAAGCTTAATTAAAAGTTGTTTTGGGTGTTTTCCCCCCCCCGTTTTGGACCCAGGGTGAAACAGCCCTGTGAAAACCCTACCCGAATCTCACATGCATACAATATAGCAAGACCTGAAAGTACCTGATTTCAGTTGAACCTGAATTGAAATAGATTAGACCTAAGACAATTAGACCTTATCTAAATTGTGGTTGACCCTAATCGAGAGAAGACAGCAACACTGGCAGCAGCATGATATACTCCATCAACAAGTAGCTTTTCTTTCAACCTCACCCTCACTTTGTCAAATAACCCCTCTTTTTTTCCTGCAATACAGTTTGTGCATTCCATCTTGCCTCAAAAATGCTACATGATCAAAAACTATAGAGATGTTGGTTTGGACTTCTCGGCTCCACCTGGGTTTAAGGCATATTGACACATACACGATGCAAAAGCGCAGGATTTTCCAGACTGAATAATATTTAGCGAAGAACCAGGTCAGGTCTTAGTTCAGAGAAAATAATTTGTTGTTCACCCCAGCACTCCTTCACAAAAGAAAAACCCCAAAAAACAAACAAACAAAACATTTACAATACTAAAATCCATTATATATTCTTTTTTTTAGAATGTAACAAATCCAGTAGACTGACGTATTTTCATGTTCATGTTGTTATGTTTAAAAATAAGACAGAAATGAATCCAAGTAATGTACTAAGCCCAAATTGGACACCTCCACAGACACAACAAAGCTATTTTACATCCCTCAACTCCATTTCCTGCTGAACTGATTTACCTGCCCTGGTTAGAAGCCCATGTGGAGGCCTTTGTCTCGTCTGGCCTCCATTCCGCTTCAGTCCAGATGCTGCGAAGACAGAGGCCTCCTCTGTTGTACCAAGGAAGTAACTCTGCTTCTTAGTGCCCCACTTCTATTCTCCCTCCCTGTTTTCCATGAAATGAGGAGTGTAAAACACCACACCTGAAGGGCCTAATTGCAGCCAGACCTCCAATTAAAACTCCAAATAGGTCCTCCTCAAATCACCCAATCTTAACGATACACGAACAGCACAGATTGGGTTACACAGATGCATGATTGTACTAGAATGAAAACAACAAAAACTTCTCTGATGTATGTAATTTTGAATTAATTGTCAATAATTACTGTAAATCACTTTAAAATGATTATCAGCTGATTCAGCGGTTGGAAGCATTGTCCTCCTACTGTGTGAAGAAGTGCACATATAAATATATCCCCTTCATTTGTGGACCTTGAGTTACCCAATATTAGTGACATGAAAAAGTGCAGGGCCTTGAGGTTGAAAACAGGCCAAATTGCAGTCTGCAACCCCCTGTGAGTCCCCACAGGGCATTGGAGGGTTAATGCCTAAGTGCATGTATGTTCTTGTGCTGTCCTTCCTTCCCTCCCCCCTTTGGCATAGTTGCAATTTTGAATTCCCGGCTAGTAGCTTTAAGAGCACTACAGAAGAGATAAAAGTAGTGTTTTTTTCCTCCCTCCATAATTCTGGCCTTTTTTGTCCACTATATGTCATTACAGGGAGCTGCATCCAGTTATTTGTGTCCTGTGGCCGGATACATGTGCACAGAGGGAACCAATTTTTGTGGGAGGTGGATCAGGTCAAAGTAGGCGACTGATTTCAGTGAGACTGTAGGGATCGGAGGCCTTTCTCCTGTAAAGGATGTTACTTGAGACCACTGCAAGCCATGCAAAAATTTCAGTAATTTCCCTCGGGATAATAAACTTTCTTATCTTATCTTATCAAAACTTCAAATTCAAGTCTACTAGGGCACAAAGAATAACATTGTGTGTCATCCTCTCAAAGTCCAGTCCATTCACATCTCTTCTGAAAAACAACCTGCGGATTTTTGTTATCAAACCAAATCAGAAATGTTGTCAGGATCAAAAAGTCAATAAATAATGAATAGCATATTCAGAAGAGTCTGGACCAAAATACAACTGTGTGTGTGTGTGTGTGTGTGTGTGTGTGTGTGTGTGTCTGTGTGTGTGTGTGTGTGTGTGTGTGTTTGTGTGTGTGAGAGTGTGGATGAGTAACAAAAATGTGTCTGCAACCTTACTATCACAATAGAGAAGTGTTATTTTCAAAGTAATGTAGTCCTTTATTGATCTCTACACAGATACATGCAGTTTTTAATATGATGTATGTAATAATGTTGGGTGTGCTGATACATGATTTAATCACATGAATATACAGGCCAGTAGCAGTAAATGCTCAGTATTAAGCCCAAGTCTACTTCAAAAGATTTTGCCCTGTCCTCCCTCTGGGTGTAATTGGTCCAAATATCACATGACGTTGTAAACCAGACACACCCCAACAAAATCTTGACCCCTTCGTTCTGAAATGCATGACTCTTAACACATGCCAAAAATATCCCCCAATTTGTCTTTATGAATTACTTTCCAAAATGAGGATTCTATTGTTAGCGGCAGCAAATAACCAAGCATTGCAGGCTGTAGTTGACATATCCTGTCCTGTTCCTCTGCCTTTACACACACACAGGACGGACCCCAAGACACTGCATCATGCCAGCACAGCAGGAAATTGGGCTGCACGTTATGTCTACCCAACCTGGCCATGTTTCATAAATTGCCCTTAATACTGTAACAAACACTGCCATAATATTTGCCATTCTCAAGGTCTGGACAATTTTGTACAATGGACCACCAGGAAACAACAGAACACGATTCATGGAACACATGGAAAAGCTTCTTAAAACTCCTCTACATGAAGCTACAATAGATTCAAATATGACCACTGTTAAATCACTATTGTGATGCTTTTCTTGAATCTGATAGTTTTGACACTGTATCATACAATCAACTTATATGTGTGTCTGTTATGATTAAGTGGGAATTTTTTAACGCGGACTGAAAATGTTAAGGTCGAAGGGGCATTGATTAGAAATCCAGAGATTTAATGCACAACACAAACAGAAAAAGCCATAGGGCAAATCCGGATGAGATGATAACACACGGGCAGCAATTAAGAATTTGTTCACTAGGAAAGCCAATATACCGGAATACCAAGTAGACCAAGCAATTTGGCCAAAAATGACTGGATGAACCAGTGCGTAAATACAGGCAGCTGATGATAGAAGAATAGCTGACGGGTGACAGATGTGTGGGTGATATGATGCAAACAAGAACCAGGTAACCACACCCAGCAAACACAGAGAGAGAGAGAGAGAGAGAGAGAGAGAGAGAGAGAGAGAGAGAGAGAGAGAGAGAGAGAGACCCAGACAGGGGTAGGGTAAACATACACATACACAGTATAAGTCTGATCTTAGCTTAAGGTTGGAATTCATTAATTTAAAGAAGTATTAAGACCTGGGTTTCACATTTTAAAATATATTTTCTTGGATTTCTGTTCTGTTGTGCATTTGCGTGGCAATCTAAAAACTGAAAATGTTGAAGAACATAACATAACATAACATAACATAACATAAAGACACCCCTACGATTAGCGATCATTATTTGATGATGATGTCTGCAGTGCCACCAGACCCAAATTGTAGAGCTTCCGCTTAGGAACTGGAGGGGCGCCGGTTCGATTCCCTGCCGAGGTGCCCCTGAGCAAGGCACCGAACCCTCAATTGCTCCCCCCTCTGTAATGGGTGGTAATGTAATGTAAGTCGCTTTGGATAAAAGCATCTGCTAAATGATCGTAATGTAATGTAATGTAATGTAAACTACAGGTCTAAAATCACCCTGACAACAGGGCTATGGCAAATCAATGCATGGCTGTGCTGGTGTGATGCAGTACCAGTTTGGGTAGAACACCAAATCTAATCTGATGGTTTGTGTTATGCAAAGACATTACACAGTGGTTTATTCTCTTTAAAGACATTATTGTACAACTCGATCTCCTTGGTTGCGGTTCAATGCTAAATTACTTAATTAGAATAAACTATGATCTACTAAGTACTCTGACAATGCAGTGTGTTGCACAAAAATGCTGCACAACTTGTGGTCGTGTCTAACCACATATGTGTGAGGTTAGGCAAAGAAATCAGTGTGTGCATTTGTACTTTAGACATATACGCCTTCCTCTGCGTGTGTTTTTCAGCTGCTCTGTATTTCTTCGCTCTGCACCGCCCAGTGACTTCACCTCTGCAGTGTGTGCTGCCAGCAGCTGAAACACAACCTAGCACACACAGGAGGGAGAAATGAATCCCATATTTTCCATTCTATGTCTCCTTCCTTTTTCTGTTGTAGTCTACTGTTGCGAAATAAGGCTCTCAGTGTAACAGAGCAGCTGAAACACAAACACGCTGGCAGGCATCTTTGCCTTTCAACTTGACAAACTCAGAGGAAACTCACCCTGTTCTGACATTCTTTCTGACTGCAGTACGGGTCAAGTCTCCTCTGTCTTTGCCTTTCCTCACAACACTGACAGTACCCATTTCACATCTTTTCATCAAGCCTTTTTTTGTTATTTCAAGTAAGGAACTTTTATCTATGCTTTACAGTATAATACAGTTTAATACATATTATTAGGGGTCCAAGCACAAAGTACTGGAAGCCTATTGTTTTTGCTCAGGTTTTTATTAAAAATTTTTTCTTCCACCAGAATTGACCTAAAATGGATTCTGCAGCCCAAATGGTGCAACATGCAAATATAAAATTTGTAGACAGGGCGATGAAGCACAAGATCTAGCCATGTCAGAAAAATCCCACTTGAAAACCATGAGGGGGCGTTATAATGAACAACAGGTGATCTGAACACATAACCGTTTATAACTTGCAAGTTTGAAGACTCCTTTCTAAATTAACTATATCAACACGTTCGATCAATATTGATATATTGATTTTTTAGATTCATCCATATTAATATTTGAGGGGCTTTTTTATATTAATCTTTAAACTTGCACTTATTTCAAATCTGTGTGTTTCACTTTTTATGACCCAATTTGTGTTTTTGAAGTTGTTGTGTTCTTCAATAATCTATTATCTTAATCCACACCTTCACAAGAACTTTTTTTTTTGTTGACAAATTCCTAAAATTACACAGTTTATCAAAATTATAACTTCGTTTTCCACACAGTCATTGAAACCAGCGCATGTCAGCCTGACGTAGTAGGTCCTTTGAGCTGTCTGTCACTGTGCCTGTTTGCCATTATCCCCAGTGACTTTATGGACTGAGGGGTTCAAGCCTAAACCCACTCAAACCCCCTGTTTGTGTACTTCAGCTCTGCCTTCAATACCATCATCATGTCACTCCTGCAGGACAAGCTCTCCCAGCTTCACGAGTCCGACTCCACCTGCAGGTGGATCACAGAGTTCCTGACTGACAGGAAGCAGCAAGTGAAGCTGGGGAAACACATCTCTGATTCGCAGACCATCAGCACCGGTTCCCCTCAGGGCTGCATTCTTTCCCCTCGGTTCTTCTCCTTATATACAAACAACTGCACCTCCAGTCATCAGTCGGTCCAGCTCCTGAAGTTCGCGGAAGTTTCGATTGAATGCAGCCCCACCCGCCACATCATTATGTGTGGCTCCCCAGTAGACACTTTGGCCGGTCATCTCCCAGGACCTCAAGTGGGAGCTCAACATCAGCTCCTTCACCAAAAAAGCACAGCAGAGGATGTTCTTCCTGCAGCAGCTGAAGAAGTTCAACCTGCCAAAGACAATGATGGTGCACTTCTACTCTGCCCTTCCATTCTCACTTCCTCCATCACCATCTAGTTCGCTGTGCAGAGAAGGTGATCGGCTGCAATTTGCCGTCCCTCCAGGACCTGTACGCCTACCAGACCCTGAGGCGGGCAGGCAAGATTGCGGCCGACCCCTCCCACCCTAGAAGGCTGAGGTCCATCAGGACCAAAACCTCACAGCACAAAAACAGGTTCTTCCCCTCTGTAGTGGGCCTCATCAACAAGGCCCGGGTCACCCACTGACCGAACAATCAGATCAAAACTGATCTTGCACATTTGTACTTGTAACTTGCACACTTAACACTTTATATCTTGCACAGTTTGCATCTTGCACATTTTGATACACAATCTATTTATATACACTCACAGCCATAGTGTACATACTCCATACTCCAATCTCCATAGACTCTCCATGGACCCATTCATCTGTATAACTGTTAACTGCTTTTATACTTTCTGTAAATATCGGTGTATGATTTGTTTTTGTTTTTTACTCTTTTATCAGCTTGAACTTTTTGTATTAATATAATTTTAAATAATCATCAGTTTTCCACTTTATTTAATGAGCTCATTCATGTTGACAAGGGGATACACCATTTAGATTTGATTGGCCTTATGACCCTTCCTCTGGTGCCACAATCAGGACAGACCACAGTTTTAGCAGGATCCAAGATATATTGTATCACATGATACCACAATGTGTGATTGACAAGCAATCTCTCGGAATTACAGCATTAGTGGGTGAATGTCATTAATTTGTGTGTATTTTGATGTTAAATAGCTTGTCATCCTTTATATTCACCATTACATCTTTGCCTTTCAGCCAGTCTATCCCCTCTTCTCTTCTCCTCTGCGTCTGTCTGTGCAGCTGCAACCCTCAGAGCTCTAATCCAGTCCTCTCTCCCCTGTGTGCTGGAACGCCATCCAACTATTTAACCACAGCCCTGAAACAAACCAACATCTGTTTGGAGGGCGGCCGAGACCCGGCCATTGCCTTCCTGCTAAAAACACAGCAGCCGCTGTCAGTTTAACCCCTCACTACAAAGACCAGGCAGAACCCGACATGCCAGCTACTCACTGAGCTACTCAGAGGAATGCATGTTCAATAACACAGACAGTAGTTGCAGCTCCATCCAAGTTTTTAAGATTCTGTGTCGGCTATTTACAAGTGGTGATCAGGAGACTTTTCGAATGTTTGTCTTTGGTGTTCAGTGCTCATTGAGATCGGAAATGTTATGAAGAAAGAAATTCTGTAGTTGAGCACATTCCTCTTGTTGCTGTTTAGCATTGGGGTTGCTTTATTTAAACTGTCAACTAAAAGAAGAATATAAGATAAATGAGTTAGGAACAAAAAGTATTGTTATTTCCTCAAATACTGCTTAAACATCATCTTAGGAAACCATCCGGTAGCAGTTACGATGAGATTGCACAATTACCAATTTTCTAAACCATTGCTGGACTAAATACGGCCAAAAAATGTTGAAGATATATATGCTGTGGGTAAGTTACGTATGTGTCCACATTAGTAATTTGGATGAAGCAGCCCTGGTTAGCCATACAAGGGGGACAAAACAGTAGCCATAGAAACAAGAAGGATCTGTATCTTTTAAAAATCAATGATATGAACAGGGAAAGTTAAACAAATTTGCACCTGGGAGCAAGGAGGATTTTTAAACAGACTCATGACCTCTGCAAGGCAAAAGAAGCAGGTGGTGTCATAACATCACCGACATGCACAATATTTAATAAATTGACTATACAAAATGTTATTCTTGCTTCCAGTTGTTGATGAGGCTGTGACATCATTCTGCAATTGTTAACTTGTGAATGGTTACATCATACTGTACAATTACAGGAATATTACAACAAATGTGAAAAGACAAACAAAGGGTGTGTGCTGCTTGTTATGACTGGCCTCGACCATTTTGTACTGATGTAACTTTGCTCATACTCCACTCCAGACTTGTTGATATTATATATAATTAATTAAATATATATTACATAATTATAAATAGTCATTTTGTGATCACCTTGAAGGTCACAGTGGTCTAAGACTGCTGCAGTGGTCCAACACCGCTGTCTTAGATGCTGTGACCCCAACCTAACATACAGGCTGGTGTGACAGCTGCCTGAGCAAATGATATGAAAGTGTCTTGAGCAGTAAAGTTTAAAAGAGAATAAAATCTGGAAAATTAGAATACAAAAGAAACAAGAAATTCCTCCAGATTAAACATTATGTACCAGCAGGCATTTTGAACATAGTGTGTAAAAATGACAGAACTGTTCAAGGAAATTATGCATTAGTGTCAAATTCCACTGAACCACCAAGTGGCGTGCTGTCCTCTTTCACCTCCTCACATTTGGACCCTGTTAAAATTCCTTATTGCTTATTGCTTATGTGCTGCTGTTGTTATTGCTTATGTGCTGTTGTTGTGTGTGTGTGTGCACGCACGCACGCACGCACGCACGCACGCACGCACGCACGCACGCACGCACGCACGCACGCACGCACGCACGCACGCACGCACGCACGCAGTAATTCTCTCTAGGCCTGTATAAATTGTATGTGTTGCCATGTAATCTTAATTGTTGCCGCTATCTGGCACTCTAGAACTTCACAGATAAAGCACACACACACATTTTCAAACAGATACCTCTGATTCCAGCCAAATGTCCTATATGACAGACACAAGTTAGTGTATGTTTGGTGAATTTGGGCTGAAGAGGCTTAAGTCAGGGAAATTCACACTGATTTACATCTGACAATAAAAATAGAATAAGCTGACTTTCCTATTTCCCACAAACACACTTATACCTAGATACATTGCCACATTTGTAAGGAACATGCATTTGTGTGATGCGCAGCAGAGCTGAGTATGTGGGTTACGCCCACGGAAAAATTTGGCAAATTTTCTTTGCCAACGCCAAACAGCTTCTTTCTTGCTGTTGAATCTTGTTTGGTGTTGTTTGGCGGCTTGGATGAATGAAATAAGAATGATGGAGAAGACATGGGGAGTGCTTTGCTGATTGCTGCACCGATAGAGTAACGTCTTTTGGTGGAGGCAGTGTGATGGTGTGGGGCGGCATTTCCCTCACTGGAAAAAACAGGTTATCATTGGGGGCAATCTTAATGCAGAGAGATATCGAGTTGAAATTCTGCAACCAGTGGAAATCTCATATCTCTACAGTCTGGGACCAAACTCTATCATCCGAGATGACAACGCTCGCCCCCACAGACTACGTCCAGAATGTGGGAGTGGAGAGCATCGAATGGCCTGCCAGCAGCCTTGACCTCAACCCTATTAAACACTTGTGGGATCAGCTTGCACGTGCTGTTCGTGCCAGAGTGACCAACACAACCTCGTTGGCTGAATTGCGACAAATGCTGGTTGAAGAATGGGATGCCATCCCACAGCAGTGTGTGACCAGCATGAGGAAAAGGCACCAGGCTGTTGTGGCAGTGTATGGTTCTTCTACACGCTACTGAGGCTCCTGTTTGTTAAATGAATAAATTGTCAAATGCCAATATGTCTTGTTTTATCAGACTTAAATCATCCAATCCACCAAATAACACCAAACAACAGTCAACAGCGGCGTTGGCAGAGAAATTTTTGGCAAATAAGTCAAATTCTTCATGGTCACAGCCCAGGCTAATGAACAGGCACTCAATGGTATTACCAAGAAGCATTGTTACAACAAATAAGTAATCTAAAAAACACACATTTGCTTACTTTTTGTGCTTTGTTTATATATACAGTACATGGCAATCTGTAGTGATGGTCATCCGGAGAGTGAGGCCATGGAAAAATACATCTGCGAGTCTGGAATTTTTCGTCCGTTCTCTTCCCAACCTGGTGCTGTTTTTTTCTTTGTGGCTAAGAAGGACAGGTCCCTTCAACCTGAGGTTTGATCAATATCACAGTCAATAATCCCTGCACGGAGCAACCATATTTTTCGAACTTGACCTTCGTAATGCATCTAATCTTGTGCACATCCCGGAGGGAGATGAGTGGAAGACGGCTTTCATTTCATCGTTGGGTCATTTTGAGTATGTAGTTATGTCCTTTGGTCTCACGAATGCCCCAGCTGTTTTCTAGCAAACAACGTGTTGAGCGACTTTCCTTCACCGATGTATGTGTACATTGATGACATTCAGATTTTCTGAATCACCACCACGCGAGTTTCATGTTAACACCATTCGTTTTTGGGGTTTTATTGTGCAGAGCCAGCAGGGGAGGACAGACCCCGAAAAGTTCCGAGTGATGATGGCCTGGCCAGTTCCTGCAATAATTTCTAGGTTTTGCTTACTATTATGGAAGATTTTTCAGGGATTTCAGTTGTGTGCCTGCACCTCTCACTAAGCTCACCTCCACTGCAACCCCCTTCTCCTGGACTCCAAAGGCCAGCATCACATTCAAGAAGCTTAAGAAGCGTTTCCCCTCTGCACCAGTACTGACCCAGCCTCATCTCTCCTGCCAGGTTTATTGTGGGGGTGGATGGCTCGGATTCTGGGGTGGGTGCAGTACTGTTGCAGTACACGGAGCCAGACCATAAGTTGCACCCCTGTTTTCCTCGACCACGGTCTGGGGGCCGAATAGGAAAATGTTAACATAACGCTAAACTACTGTGTGAAGCGGATCAAAAACAACAACCAGGCCGACGAGTCTCAGGAAAAACAGACAGAGGATACAAACACATGGAGCAATATTGTTATCTGGATGCTCATTCTCCTGCTGCAGTAAGGATATGTATTGCCTCATTCCAGAGTGCCAGAGTTGAGTCGCAATCACAAAAACATGTATGAGTTGTCTATAGTTATCTTTCTTAGTATTTGTCTATATAAGATAGATACTTTTAATCTCAGTTATACTGCAAATACAGAAATTGCTGGGCTGTCCAGTAGTTCAAACATTACACTTATTATACAAATATTAATTTGCCTTGTGGCAATCTATCATGAACAAGCCATGTTGAATGTATTTTATTTGATGTATGTACTACTTCTTTGTATCGACCTTTTGTCTGTATGTGTGAGTGTGTATTGTACAAATCTGGCACTCATGTTAGAGTCGATCGGATCTGTTCACTCCGACTTTCACACCGATTCCTGGTGACGAGGGGGTTTTATGGGACTGTATTGTACTGTACATGATAACACATGTGTTATCATCCCATATAGGTACATGTATTCTGGGCACTAAATAAATAATAACTGTGAAAGCTTGTCATTCCAGACTGACATACTGGAATAAACTATGCGTATGTGCCTAAACTTAATCCAAACCTAAGAAGCCAGCTTTACTCTTTCAATTTGGCCAATATCTTTTTCAGACTCCAGTTTCCCAAGCACAAGTACACACTGTAATTTTCTGTCTATTATTAGTTCCTCAATGTTTCCCTTTATACCTCTATAAACATTTGTAGAAGACGGCCAAACACAATTTTTACATCTCATGGCCATACTTGCAAAGGAAAAGAAAAAAATTGCCAAACACTCTTTGTATACCTTAACACAGACACACACACACACACTGAATGCTTTGTATGTTACCCTGTGTGTGCACACCTGCAGTCACACACACTGAATGCCTTCTACATTATTTGTCCCTGCAGCACACTCTGCACACATACCATGGCCTTAAATGACTATGTGTATAGGTGTGTTTCCATGAACAGTAAAAATTGATTTCTCAACAAAATTCCACTTCCAATGGTTGGCAGCACATTCTCATGACAGCAGCCTCAGATTGCTTTTTAGTCAGAATCAGAATCAGAAGAGCTTTATTGCCATGTAAGTTTTCACTAACAAGGAATTTGTTCTGGTTTTTGGCGCAATCAACATTGCAAAATCTACAGTAAAAAAAACATACATTGTTATATACAGAAAGTGTCACTGAATGGATCAGATGGTGCCAGGGGGAGGATAGCAGGTTTGTGTTGTTCCGGGGGAATGGTGGGGGAGGGCAGTCAGCGTGGCTTGAGGGTTGAGGGGTGTCGATGGCCGATGAGCTGGAGGAGTGGGCAATGGGCCTCTCCTTAAATCTGTTGAAGAACAGGTTTAACTCCTTGGCCCAGTCTTGGTCCCCTCCTACTTTCTGGCTACCGGTCTGCTTGTAGCCAATGATGGTCCTCATGCCGCTCCACACCTCCCTCAGGTTGTTTTGCTGAAGCTTTCGGTCCAGCCCCCTCCTGTAGGTGTCCTTGCCCTGTTGGATCTTCTCCTTCAGCAGCCTCTGGACGCGCTTCATCTCCACCCTATCACCGACACGGAAGGTTGCCTTCTTCTCATTCAAGAGGGCCATGATGTCTCTGGTCACCGAAGGTTTGTTGTTGGGAAAGCAGTGTACAGTCTCTGTGGGAACAATACTGTCCACACAAATGTTGATGTACCTTGTTACACAGTCCGTGAGATCATCAATGTCCTCTCCAATGTCTATGATCAGACCTTCCTAGTGGAGGAAGGGCCACGGAGCTGTATGCCTCCTTAACATTGGCATACAGCAGGTCCAGTGTTTTGTTCTCTCTGGTTGGACATTCCAAAGACTGCTTGAATGTGGGCAGTGTCGCTGCCAGAGAGATATGGTTGAAGTCCCCAGATATTGCGATGGCGGGAAGAAGTCTGGGTGTTGTTTTTGGAATCTGGCGACGGATGAGTGGATGACATCACTCGCGAGCGACGCGCTTGCTCGGGAGGAATGTAAACAGACAAAAGGATAACATGTGAGAACTCACACGGCAAACAATGCGGCCTTAGACTCACAGCGAGCAATTCAATGTCTGGGCTACACAAATGTTCTTTCACAGTGACATGACCAGGATTACACCATTTGTTGTTAATGAAAATAGCAAGCCCACCACCTTTTCTCTTGCCGCTCTCTCGGTGAATCCTGTCTGCCCCAACAGTCTGCAAGCTGTCGACATTCACGTTGGAGTCCAGGATGTCCTCGTTGAGCCATGTCTCTGTGAAACACATAACACTGCTCCCACGATACACCCGCTGAGTCCTCACCAAGACCGCTAGCTCGTCCGTCTTGTTAGCTAGCGATCTCACGTTCCCCATGGTGATCGAAGGGAGATACGGTTTGTATCTCCATTTCTTCTCTTGTTGTATCCGCCCCAGCCTTACATCCCTTGTACTTCCTTCTCAACTCCTTGGGGGTTTTGGGCTTTTCCCATGCCAACGCGATCAGCCGAAGAGAAACCAGCTGACGCTGGGCGTGTAAACAAAGACATTGCCGTAGTGTTGAGCAAAGACGGCCAGAAGAAGAGAAGAAGTGTCACAAAAGTAAGGGAAACAGAGACAACTTTCCACAGCATTGTGATTTAAAAACACATACCATTAATAGAAAACAGCTAAAAAGGCTAGAAAGAGAGAGAGCGCAACTGTTGCTGGTTGCCGCTTGCACAGCGCCGGAACCGGAAGGATCACAGACGCATATTTCCCCTTTTTAGCAGAAAGCTTGGCCTTTGGCTTTGGCAAAGCAAATTTGAGAGTCGGGGCTTCACACAGAATGCTTTTTATGTGCGCATAAACTTGTGATCTAAGCTGGTCTTTGCCTTGTAGGCTCTTGTTCAATGTGAAGAAGTTCAACTAAAAAAGCCAAGTCTGCCACTCAAAGAGGGTGACTCAGTTTATGAAGAGGTCGATCCTTCCCTTTCAAAAAACGTTGATTTCCGATCTCTGGGAATAAAACTGCTGCAGCACGGAGCCGCGACTCATCCGGCGTGCATCTTGGTATTCAGCATCTCTATCAGATTGGAAAGCTTGAAAGTCTCTGGAGTAGAGCCCTTGTGCTTGAATTATGTTGACAGTTTTCACAACAGTGTTCATCACATCACCAAGCTGGACTGTCTTGGCACAGAGGGCTTCTTGGTGGATGATACAGTGCATTTGAACAGCCTCACCTTGAACTCTCAGCTCACTCACACTGTGTGGTGTCTGTGGCATCTGTGATGGTGGCATTGACTTCTATGAAGACGTATTATTTTTCCCACCGTGGCTGAAAGTTTCTGCACTCACTTTGCCAATTTGCGTTTCTTTGTGTCTGCCAATTTTGGTCACCCATAGTAAAGATGTTTTGCGGAGAACCTGCCTCGTTCAACAGTAGCTCTAACTAGTGCTAAAACTAAGAAGTGCAAGACAGTCAAGCGAATGTTTCATGTGTGGGCCATATTCCATTATTTTTTAAGAATTTGCTGCCAGAGTTTGGACACCCCTGACATACAAGTTCCCGAGTCTTTCTTGTATCTTTCTTATGGGTTAATTATTGCCTGATGGAGGTACAAGATTAAATGTCAGGGATTGGGATCATGAATATTCTCAGTAAAATTCAAAGAAATCCTCTGGACCAAACCATTCCATTGCTGGGGGTGAAAATCTCATGTGTGTATTTTCAAAAATAAACGTTTTACAACTCAATCCAGTTTGACCAGAATACAGCAGTTACCAACTGCGACATGAGGAGATGCTTGAATTTGCAATACTCTCCCCTACAGTGCAAAAAACACACCATAAAAGTGGTAACAATAAATTTTGAGTCCATCTGAGCCTCCAAAAGTCACATTAAAAATGTTGCACATATCAAACCGGGCAAAATTACGAAATACAGGAAAATAAATTCTAAAGCTCCTGCAGCGAAGGCTTGGTTGAGGAATGTTACCACTGGCCAGTAGGTTGCAATGCCAAATAATTCTGTAAGAGAGGCCAATAACATAAGTGACTCAGGGGGGTCTGATTGAAGTTCATTTTATGGTCCTGAGATTTATAGGTTACAGTACTGGGAGGATTTAGTTGCCAGCCCACATCTGGAGCTTGTTGCAGGCATCTCTCCTCCCTCCCTCGGCCGCAACACTGCAACTGGAGCAGTCAGAGTCAAATTTCTGTTGTTAAACAGCAGCAGACAGGATATCACCTCTAGCATGCTTGGATTTGAGAGCGAGGGTAAAGGATGGAGGGGTGGAGTAAGGACTAGGTCGAGAGGAGCAGAGATGGGAAGTAAGTGATGATTCATCTTAACTAGCCAGTGCAACTGTAATCTCATTGCATTTGATAATATAAATGGAGATTACAGCACATACTTTTGATTGAGAAGAATTATGTGTCTCTTTTGTAATCTCTATAAGGAGATATAAATATAGGATAATAGGCCACACTTTCACTTCTCTCCTTGGATTGTGGACAAAGAGCCAGAAAGAAAAAAGAAAAAGAAATGTTATCCCAACCCACATCTCTACACCTCACCAGTTACTGTATGAAGTGATCCTACTTGTCAAATTGTCAGATTCAAGTTATAAATTATGTCAGGCACTGTGCACTTCAATCGGGTATATTCTCTCCCATAAATACTTTGACTTTTTTGAACGGAGGTAGTGATTCTATTTACACTCCAAATGCAACAGTAGCACTGCTGAATAGTTTATATTGACAGCTTTAGAAATGTATTTGTCTCGCAGCAAATACACTGTTGCCCATAATGTTGGAATAAAAAATCATTCCAACTTTATCAGCAACAGTGTATTTGTCATCCTCCTACTCAAACTGTTGCATTATATAAATCCTCCATGAATGCCTTTTGGTTGCATTCATGCCAGCTATTTTACATTAGGTTAATTTACCAGTAGTGTGATTTAATTTGGGCATTAGTACAGGCCCACATAAACACCAAATTATTCACCCTCTGTACATCTTTCTGTGTTATCACCTCCTATTGGGAGACTGATTATATTGAATGTATGATGAAACAATAGCTAGATACAGATAGTGGAGTTTTGCGTGAAAACAAATATTTCTGATTCTTTAACAGTGGAATAAAAGGCATTTGTGCAATTTAGCTGAGACACAAGATATCAAACCAGATCTTGCAGACTTAAATATAAATGGGTGCCATCTTGACCCCAAGAGGCTGCTGGTGCAGCACCAAGTAATCAGATTACAGTCAAAGGCTGTAGGCAGGGAAAATGTACCATGACTCATTGTTTGGTCAGGCCATTTCAAAATCTGCATTGAGACGAACATTTGACTTGTAATCAATTGTTTAAAAAAAGACACAAAATAATAAACATTAGCAAAGAGGAAACATACTTGCCACCTGACTCATGGAAATGTGAGCTGGGCATGAGCACCAGGTTAGCTCTGGATCTGGCACCAACTTGGGCACTGTAGAAATGTGCTACTGAGGAGTTATGTGCTATCTCAGTGCCATCTAAAAGTTTGAATATGACTACATTGGGCATACTTATTTGGCGTGCAGGCAGACACACGTTGCATTGCTCAGCACGAATCACTGACAGCTGGCGGAACGCTTCCAAATTGTTTGTGATTTGTGCACACGCATTTCTCATAAGGAATTTACTTCAATTTATTTCAATAAAGAATCTTCCAGTAAGTGCTACCAGAGTGGATTGGCTTGGAGAAATTGGCTGGTTGTACAAAACTTGCATAAAGCACTTGAGGCACGTGGGCAGTTTAGCTGGTTACAGATAATGATGTCCTCAATAACATGGCCAAAAAAACAACGATCTTGTCTGTTGTTTTTTTAATAGCATTTTCTTCTGCTCAGACTAAATCTATAAAAAATTCCCAGTCTTCTCCAGAGGGGTGCCAAACTACTTCCATGTGTGATTTTTCCATCTCCCGCTGCTATTCTGGAATTTCGTTTATGTACATTTTCAAATGTCTCACACTGTGAGAATAAAAGGCGAAAAGCTGTTGGGGGCCGGGGGGAGGCACACATGAGCAGGAGGATGGTGAAGGGCTGAGGGATGCAGTAGCTGGTGGAATCCTCTTTGGGGGCTGTCTGCTGGATTTAGTGGATATGGGGGTTGGGTGGGGGGATCCTCAGGATAGGGGCTGGATCCTTGTTCCCATTCACACAGGAAGAAGGGTGCTAACCAGGCTGCATCCTGCACGATCCTATCTGCCATCAGAAGGCTTGCTTCCATCTGACACCCCAATTACCTGAGCCCTGTCCTGGCACCATGCCCCTGCCTTCACAAGGGTCCTGAGAACATACAAACAGAGGAAATATGTGTGTTTGTGTAGTGGTGCACAGAGGGCCAACAACTACTGCCAAATATAAATGTAATTCAGAAATAGACTCTAAATCAGTATTTGGGCATCTTTAATTCATACTGGACATAGACCTACACATTTAGACCAGGGGTTGCTAACCAGTCCAGGTCAAAGAGCCACAACAAAACCCAACACCATTACAACAGGATACAATCCTCAACTAAGTTTTTCTGAGAGAACCTGTAAAGATTTTCGGATCTCTTCTTCTTGCAACAAGATGGAGTATGAAGATGATTTATGAAAATTTGCTTAGCATTGATTGCCGTGAATGAGGCTTGTGGGAAAATAGGCTCCAGGTGGAAAATAGCAGAGCAGTACATTTCAATTTTGTTCTCCATCCACTGGGGGACAAAGGATTGAAATCAGATACCCACCAGCCTTCGGGCAAACAACCCTAGTGTCACATTTAGAGACCGTGAGTATGAGGACTAAAAGGGATTAGTCTTAAACAGGGTTAAGGGTAAGGAGTAAGGTGCAGCCACAAAACTACACTACAGCTGAATGCACATGCATATAGTATGTCTACAGCATTTCCTCAGACATGAGCATGTTTACATGAAGGGACGGTGCAAACCTGCACACAGACTAAATATTTTCATGGATGGACACTGCTACGGATGTAAATCCATTAAATTGTAGCTTGAAATAAGTTTTAAGGGTGAAGATTCATAGTAAACACTATGTGAACTATAATACTCATGCAATTAATTTGCAGTGGGATAGCTGGTGGAAAAATCTACATTCAAAACATAACTTACATAAGTACAGGAGCAATACTTTACATGAATTTTCAAAGAACGCTGTGAGCTGTCAGCCAGAATGATGCCACTTTTAAGACTTTTTTTTTTTCAAGTTTCTCTCTCTCTCATACACACACACACACACACACACACACACACACACACACACACACACACGCACACACACACACACAGGCCACATAGACAGGACACAACATACAACTGGGGCCTGTAACAGTAACATTTGAATTATCTAAATCCGTAAAATACGCTCTTTGTATCTTATGAATATGGAAATCTCACAAAATTGAAAATAAAGTAGCAAGTATAATTTGGTTAAGTACACTATTGAGAAGTGTGTCAAGGTATAAATCTCCAGTGGAAAAGACAGATGGGTTGAGAAAATGTACTTCCTCCTCCTTCTGTGAAGCCAAAGTGAAGGCCAATGTTACTGGTGGATGGAGGCATAGAAGGGGTCCAGATGTAAAGAAGATGCAGAATGAGTGTGCACAGTGGAGGAAGAGGATGAGCCGGATGCAGAGAGAGGAAGCCACCCAACCCCCCTCTTTTTCTGCTCTTCCCAAAGAGCTGATGATGAGCAGAAAGGCAACTTTCCCTAGGCTACAATTAGCAACCCTCAATTTGATTCATCATAGTGCATAGGGTGTGTGTGTGTGTGTGTGTGTGTGTGTGTGTGTGTGTGTGTGTGTGTGTGTGTGTGTGTGTGCGTGCACGTGTGCGTGTGCGTACAAGCTATGTGTTTAACCCTGACAGAGCTATCAAGTCCTTCGGAGATTTGGGAGGAAGTCAATTTCTGCAAAACAGATGTGACTTCTAGGAGCCGTGTAATGTCTCGTATGACAAACAGCACTGTTAGTCAGTGGGTTTATTATTGATTATATGTAGTGTTGTTAAAATATATAATCAGTGAACATTAAATATCCAATATGTGCAAATATCAAACATTTTTGAAGCCATGAGCAATTTTATCCAATATCTTGAAATAACCTTTCAGATCAGTGTGAACAAACCAAATTTGACTGTTTCTTATCAGTTTAGGGCCATTGTGTAGGACAGTGGTTCCCAAATGTTTTCTGCAGGGCCCCCCTTTTGTAGATCACAAGATCAATGTGACATTATGGAGTATAAAAACAAAATAATTCATTAATTTATTTTCTACACAGAGATTAACTCTAATACAGGATCTCTTGAAAATCATTCTCAAACAAAATCCATCTCAACTTACTTCCACCCTCCTCGTTCAAAGAAACTGAATTTGTGACACCTTTGCATACATTCTATCAGTCAAGAATCATCATGATTGCAAAATAATTTCTCTTTTTAGAAATAAGCTATGATATGGGACAAAGTGATCATCAAGTTATTTTAATAAGAATAGTTGAACAGTGTCATGTCATCATATTTTCTCATATGTCTTGTCATTTTGTTCAATGAACCTTCTCCCTCTTTTCCAAAATTAGGAGTGCCTGCTACTTCCTCCTCTCCTAACGCCTTCTCCAGAGAGCACAGTCTCAGATGTCATAAATTGTCACATTCTTGAAGTTAATCCGCCCCAATAGTACAAGTTTTTAACAGTCGTTAATAAAGATCTGGCAAAGCACATATTATCATTCAGGAAATCATGCACAGAAAATTAATCCAATTCTGTTTCTAGGACAAAAATCGTCCCTACAAAAGATCCACACTGACCCCTGTTGGAGGCGTTTCAATTCAAATCAATTCAGTTCACTTTATTTATGTGGTGCTAAATCATATTTACATACAGAACATATTAAGATGCCCAAATTTCCCCATAAGATAGCACTTGGCAAGAGCGGCAAGGGAAAAACTCCCCTTTAACAGGAATAAACCTCAGGCCGGGTACTAATAGCAAGTCCGGGCAGAGCAGCTTTTTGCCCTCTGATACGGTGTTGTTTTATTGTATGTATAGGGAATGTAGTGAGTGTAAGAACCTGTTACCAAGGAAAATACGTCTACAGTCAGGCGGTCTTGCTAAACAAAAATTGTTTGCTAAACAAAAATTTCCTGTTACTCAGAGACTGAAGTGACCTGAAGGACCTCAGAGTTTTAAAATCTGAAATCTGTACTGGAATCTTGACACAGAGGTTTTCGACTGAGCCTCAACCAACTCTGGGTCTCAGACCAATTCAGTGGTGATCCACTCAAACCTAATTTCTGGTTGTACCATCATCACTCAGTAAGCCTGCCATCTTGGCACAGTTGTCTGCCTACAACTCAGGGGACCCGGAGACCTTGAGGAGATCCCGATACGATCTCCAGAGGGCCATCAGAGATGCCAAAAGTACTACAGGGACAAGTCTGTTTACCACAGCCATGACCCATCACCTCTATCTTCAACCTCTCCCTGAACCTATCTGTAGTTCCCACCAACTTCAAACAGACCAACATTGTCCCTGTACCCAAAGAACCCGCCATTACTTGTCTAAACGACTACCACCCTGTAGCACTGACATCCACCATCATGAAGTGTTTCAAACGGTTAGTCAGAACCACATCTGTTCCACCCTTCCTGACACCCTGGACCCCCTTCAATTTGCCTACCGGCGAAATCCACTGACAACGCCGTCGCCCTGGCTGTGCACACCGCCCTCTCCCACCTGAACAAGGTGGACCCATACATGAGGATGCTGTTTGTAGACTACAGCTCAGCATTCAACACTATTGTGCCAGCCAAGCTAGTCCCCAAGCTCAGGATCCTGGGTCTTAACAACTCTCTCTGCAACTGGATCCTGGACTTCCTGACGGGCAGGCCCCAAGTGGTGAGAATGGGTAACATCACCTCCTCCGAACTTGCACATAAATTAGATTATACTGCACATTTTCTCAAAATTACAGGAGGTAACATGGAAGAAAGAGGAAGCACTTTGGGAAAAATCTGATTTTACCACTTAAAATATAGAATATAGTATTAAAATGGACAAAAAAACATTTTCTAAGCTGACAACCTAGCTAGAACACATGTTTAGGGGTTAAATATTAATACTGGATAGGTTGTATGCTTTTACCAAAAAGTGTCTGACAAAGTTTTAATATCAGTTTTGGCCCCCTGACTATTTAGTGATATGAAAGTATTGCATGTTGAAGAATGCAAAATGACGAAAGTGGTCATTGAATGGAGTGGATGTCTGAGGTGGATGAGTAGGGACTCAGAATGTTGGAGACTCAGGACTGTATTCAGAATTGGCAACATATGACTTGAATAAAAAAAAGTCCACAGTGAAAGTTGTGCTGCAGAAGTGAGTAACTCCATTTATGGGCAGCACTTTCAGATGATTAGAATCGACCCAGTCCACACCTTTGAGGTTGCAAAAATCATCTGGTGTCCAGCTTTCTCGGAATGACGCTTTTCTTTTGAAAAAAAGAAATGCTGCAATAGTCATCCATATACAGTATATCAAGTCATATTAACTGACAGCGATCAGGGATGAATTGATCAGAAAACACAATCACCATTGATCTTCTCCAAACACGTCACCATTTACCACAATGGAGAGAGCGTGTGTTATACTGCAATCAAGTATGATATTCAGACAGTAGGAAATGTTTTGCAGCACATTTCAGTTACACAGAACTCACCACAGCTCCCTGCTGAAGTAGACCACATGTACAGAAAATCCAATTCTGAATCGTCGATAGCAGCAGGTGCTCTTTGCACAACTTTGAATTGATTCCAACTTATGAACGAGTATCTCAGCTCTGGATCGGCCCTCTGTAGGGGGTTTCTGTTTTTACCAGCGTTGTGTTTTCTGAGCCTACGAGGAGTATCTTAAGGCGAGATAGGAGCAGTATTCATGAATTGGGAAGAAGAGGAGGGATGAAGGGATGAGGAGAGTTGTTGGGATGACTAGGGTAGGGGGATGTGTGATGGAGAGGGTTGTTTGGTTTTCAAGGTACATTTTCAGATAGATTTCCTGCACTTTAACTCTCTCTGCTATTTAAGCTAGTGTTGCAAATGTAATGTGTCCAGTGGGTTTAAAACGTGACATTTTAAAAGACAAGGAAGAACAACAAACATGTTGCCTGGATGATGACCGGGCTAATGAAAGCTGGTTGCATTACATTTACATTACATTACGATCATTTGGCAGACGCTTTTATCCAAAGCGACTTACATTACATTACGACATTACCACCCTTCGCAGAGGGGGGAGCAATTGAGGGTTCGGTGCCTTGCTCAGGGGCACCTCGGCAGGGGTTTGAACCGGCGACCCTCCGGTTCCCAAGCGGAAGCACAAACATATATGTCAGTTAATAGTTAAAATTGGACATTGGATTAAAAACTGCTATCTAGGGGCACAAAAGGGTCTGTATGAAGTGTTCTTTCGTGAAGTGAGGAATAGAAACTCTTTAAGAATGATGTTGTTATCCTCAATTTTACTCCCGCCATAATGGATTACACAATGCAGTACTAAATCAACACTATATTTCCATATGGGTCCCTGTGAGAATATTACAGTATATTTAAAGGGCGTCTGAAGCCCTTTTGTCTATCGGTGTGATTTTGCTGACATGTTTAAGGAGCTGTTCTGTAAGAGCAGTATATTAAAAAGCTTTGGATTGAGAAAAGACATAGCTAAAATCTAATGCGTTCTTAGTGTTGAGCTCTGAAGTCATTCTTTTTTGAATGGCACCATTATTTTTATAAAGACTTTTCCCATGCTCCATTTGTCTTTTTAATACAGCACATCTGGTGAATACATTCTTCTCTCTGGCTTGAAAAACAGTCTGTCGTCATTGCAGCGGTGGAGAGGAGAACAGTATGGAGACCTGCAGCCTCTCGGGTGAGCGGCGTTACAGCTTTATGAGTGATAGACTGCTTCAGTGCTGGACGAGTTGAAAGCCAATGGAACACATTGTTATGGCAACATCACACTGAGTGTGTTTGGACTTGGCTGCACTGTAGAGTGAGGTAATGCATGTGATGTAACTTCAAGTGAACAAACAGGAGAAGGGGGACTATATACTGTTGGGGGCAATGGACGAACTGGCAATAATGTTTGTAAGACAACAGCACCCCATATTGTGCAGGAAACGTTTAGTTAGTAGAAGTTTAAGGGCAAACCCCCCTCGTAAACTGGGTTAGCTTTTGCAAAATTCCACATAAGTGGGACTACAAAGAAGAACAGCATTGGCAAAGACCTTTCAAGACAGTCTTGGTATGATTTGTTGACAGGACAGCAGAGTGGTGATGCTATTAAATAAAGCACCAGGCATGTCTGTGGTATTTCCTCATTTGCTTGTCAGGTACACTATTCATAAAATACACAGTCACAGCAAATGACGGGGGTGCCGCTGTGTGCCGCCGTGTGTGCTGCCCAGTGTGGTGGCGCCGGACTTCCATCCTGTCGCCCTCACCCCATCATCGCCAAGTGCTTTGAGAGGCTGGTCCTCTCACACCTAAAACTCTGCCTCCCTGCTACTTTGGACCCTCACCAGTTTGCCTACAGCCACAATAGGTCAACTTAGGACGCCATCTCCACGGCACTTCACTCCACACTGACACACCTGGACACCCCAAACTGTTACGCCAGAATGCTGTTCATTGACTTCAGCTCAGCATTCAATACTGTGATCCCCTCCAAGTTGATCTCCAAGCTCAGCCAGCTTGGTATCAACACATCCCTCTGCAATTGGACTCTGGACTTTGTATCTAACAGACCCCAGTCTGTTAAGATAGACAACCTCTCGTCCTCCACTATCACCCTGAACACCAGTGCCACAAGGCTGCGTGCTGAGCCCTCTCCTTTACGGCCTATTCACCCATGACTGCGCTCCTATCTATGGTTCCAATTCCATAATTAAGTTCGCAGACGACACCAGGATGATAGGCCTGATCAAAGTGAATACCATGACACAATTCTATCCAATAAACAATAAAAACCTAAAGGACATTATACCACATCTGAAATCCTCCTCCTACTGCCTGGATATTCTACCAACAGGCTTTTTCAAAAATGGCTCAAACTGCATGGCCCCAGACTTTCTACAAATTGTAAATGCATTTTTTTCTTAGACAAGCTGACGGACTGGTGCATAGACAACAACCTCACACACAACATTAAAAACACAAAATAACTCATCATTGAGTTCAGGAGACACCATGAGGACCACAGTCCTCTTGTCATCAGGGGAGAGGAGGTGGAGAGGGTTCGCTGCTTCAAGTTCCTGGGGAATTTACATTAGTGAAGACCTCAATGGGACTGTCAACACCTCGGCCCTTGTCAAAAAGGCGCAGCAGCGACTCTATTTCCTACGCACACTGAAGGAGAACCACCTGTCTGCAGAGCTGCTCAGAGCCTTCTAAGGGCTAGGAGTGAACTCAACAAAATCAAACATTAGACAAGTTACTACCCCAAAGGTCAACTGCAATATTTTAATGTATGAATAGAACTGTGTGTTGTTTAATATTGTTATTTATTATTTATTTATAGTTGTTTATTTATTGTTTATTGCTGTTTATGTTGTTTATTTGTGTATTTGTGTCTTCCCACATCTTTTAAATCAAGTCTGAAGACTTTTCTTTTTGCCGCTGCCTTTAATGAAACAAAATCATCTTTCACTGCACTGTTACTTACTGCAACTCAAACCTAATTTTACCTGCTTTATTCTGCTTTAGTTTGATTTAATCTGCATTAATTTTTATATGTAGAAAAAAAAAATTGTGTTTTTATTTATTACTATTATTCAAGTGTCCTTTTAATTTAATTTAACTACCTGTTTTATTCTGTTTTAGTTTAGAACCTGGTGGTGTGGTCTCTGCAGGGGTAAGACAACTGATTTCAAAATAGAAATAAAATATAAATCCTTTGCGAGATAAGGTAACCTGTTTCATCCAGAAATGAGTGGAAATCCTTTGCAAGATAAGGTAACCCATCTTATTCAAAATAGAAATAAAATAGAAAACCTTTGCGAGATAAGGTAACCTGTTTTATTATGGGGTAAACTAATAGAAAAAGAAGCATACATTAAAAAAAAAAAAGTAAAACAAATCCACCCTTGAGTTACATCACCATAGTGAAGCCATAGCTGCAATATGCAGCTCAAGTGGCAGCAGGCATCTGGGAAAAAGGTGTAGTAAGTAGGCACCATCTGACTGGTCAAGGCAGGATAGCACTCCGACCCAACAATCATTGCTTAAAAGAATAGTTGATCTTGTCAGAGATGGCTTCTCAGAGGTACTTTAGAGATGTTTGATGCAGCCCAGCCAGAGCACCCTGATGAGGTTTTTACACCAACTACACGGCCTAAAGAGGCAACCACAATGCTAAGGAGCACTGTAAATCTCACAGAGGGACAACGGTAGTCCTATAAAGCAGTCATGCTGTATGGATATCAAAGTAGCATCCCAGTCATATTCAGCACCATTGATTGGACACAAGACTAACACAAGCTAGAGGAGGGGTGGGCAAACTTTTTGACTCAGGGGCCACAATGATTTCTTAAATTTTAGATGGGCCGGTCCAGTGTAAATTTACATAAATTACCTATAAAAGCTTTTACCCAAATGATCACCGAATGCAATTTTTGTCCTTTCTCCCTTATATTTGTACATGTTCTGAGTGATAGTCCTGAATGCAAACCAGCCATTGCTCTGGTTCCGTTAAGTGTGCAGGCAGGCTTTGAATTTGAAGAACATATGAACTGGAGCTGCTTCTCCTGAGGCCTTTCTGCCGGCTAATTTACTGTTCAGCAAAATCCAGACAGCAGGAAAATGTCTGTGATGCAAAAAATAGTCAATATGTTTTGTAACTGTCTGATGTCAAACATAGCAATTCAGCTTATGTTGTTTTAAGCTATGCTATTTAAACTTAGATTTTTTTTTTATTCTGCTTGCTGTTTTCCATGCTACAGAGTTTCTTCCAGCTACTTTGTTCTGAGGGAAGCATTTGGCCAAATCGAGCAACAAAATTACCCTGGAGTGCTTTGCAATTCGTTTGTCTGAGGAACGTTGAGTTTTACTTTGGGTGTGCCCTCTCTATTTTGCTCCACTTTGGGGACTCAGCTGTAATTGCTTGTTTAAGGATAATAACAAGGGAAGACTCTTGAAGGAGCCCTGCACCGCATCGCCAGCCTTGAGGCAACCACCGCAACTACAGTGCAGTGCTATGACGGAGTGGAGGAGGGCAGGGGGAGGGGAACAAGGGAGGTGAGGAAGAGAGGAAGATCGAGACAGACTGGGTGGTAATTATGGGCTTATTTTTCCTGCTGAGTAAAGAGCATCTGCACAGCTCTCACCTGCTCAGAAGGGACTGTGAACATTGTGGTATTGTGTGTGCACACACATACGACCGTATTTCATTTGTGAAGGGCTGGCCTCTGCTGCCTGTGTTTTTCCCCAAGTGTATATGAGAGTGCGTATGTTTAATGTAATGCAGAGATGGCAGCCAGAGCAGACAGAGGGAGGTAATTAAATTAAGGGTGGCACTGCAGCAACCTGAAGGATGAATGAGGCACAGGAGATTTTAGAAATCTCCCTGGGACACATTCATCCGCTTCCCAATGGGCTCAGCAGATATCACAGCAGTATAGGATGCAAAGGGAAACCTCAATCAGAACATATGATCACTATCTCATTGAAATTCATGTGCATAAGCCATCTGCTTAGAGCTGGAATAACAAACATTTTAAAGGTGCACAGTGAATTGTTGCCACTGTTCAATGTATATACCTCACTTAAATAACCAGACAGAATGTGCTTTGAACCTGCTTTGTAGTAGTATAACAGAGGCCACTGGGAAGGCTCAAAAGGAAAACATCACACAAGCATCCCTTCAAAGCATTCCCACAAAACACTTTGACATTAAATTCACATTATATTACCTATTTAAATCTACCTATATGATTTTTGGCTGGTATCTGTTAAAATTGTTTGTGCCAGCTTACAGTTGAGTCAATTATTAAACTAAAGGTAACCTTAGCAACAATACTGATGACACACATTACGTTATGTTACATAATTTAACTTTATTTTATTTAATGATAATAACAATGATAATTATAATAATAATAATTAATGTGTGATAATGTATAAGCAGCAATGCTTAAAATGCCTAAAATGTGTTATTTTCATATATCAAGACACACTGTAATTTATAATCACTCACTTGAGGTGTTAACCAAGTTTGTGAAAAAGTGTGTAGACTACATCAGCAACAAAGCCGAATTAATAGCATCGGCAAACTAAGCAGCAGCATATCACCATAATGCCACCAGAGGGCCCCCAAAAGAGCACAAATGTAAGCATATTCTTATTATTCACACTCATTTGCTGAGACCCTGAGATAGTAACCACAAGTCATGCTGGCAAGTAAAAATTCTGTCCCTGCCAAACTCTGTCCATTCTGTACCTTTAGGTCCAACTTACTCATTTCCTTGACATGCTATCTTAGTATCCAGATACATTTTACAGATAAAACAAATAGCATTTAACGTTCACTAATAGCCAGGAGTAAATGTAATGTGATCATTGAGCTAATCTATGAGATAAAATCCAAAAATAAGTTGCCATTTATAGGTACAGTATCTGCACCCATGCTGTAGTGACAGCCCACACTAGAAGTTATGAGGTTCACATCAAAAAAAATATCATCCATAGAGAAAAGATAGGCTTTAATGTCGATGCAAGGTGAGGTTACTGCTAAGATTGCTTTATAATACAAGTACGTAAAAGGTGCATAGATGTTGTTTTTCTGTTCTTCTGAAATCAGGATATCAACACATACCACAACACAACACAAAATGCTAATTGGGAATGATTTTCTGTCACCGGTCAGTGAATGCTACTATGCTCCTGTGCCACCTCCTGCAAGTTTCTGCCTCTCAATACTTCTTTGCTTTCTTTTATACCACTGGATTTCAGCATTCGACATGTTCCCTGTAAGAACATACGGGATCATGGTGGTTCAATACAAATGGGGTTGAGTTTCCCTTTTTTTAGGGCTGTATTCTGCTCTGCTAACAGCTGGTCTTGGAGCGGTGCCTCCACTTTAACAATGGTCAGGACTGCAACAGATGAGAAAAGCCACAACTTGGGAAGAGATTTATAGCCCATCTGTGATGGGAGCTTGGCCTGATTTCCGCATTTTAATTATTATAAAGATGTAGGGAGGGAGAACAAGTAAGTTAGAGGCAAAAGGTGTGTGGAAAATGAAAAAAGATAGGAGCAATAACATATTTCTGAAAGGGATCTGAGGGATCATTATTAAAACTTCATGAAGAATGCGTGTCTGTTTTTTTTTATTTGTCTGTTAACTACTCAACAGTTTTCCATTGAGTTGACCACTTACAACCTATATTGGTTAGAAAAGTGTTTTTTAACCAGACCGCTACACACTAGTTTGCCGTGAGATATCGTCAGGGGTGCCATGGGAAATGATCCAACTTAGTCCGCGAGCCGATCCAGCCCGCGAGACAGACCGGCAGATCGACAAATTTGGAAGCGCTATAACCCCTTTAATAAAATAAACCTTATTCCCTCTTTGTTCCCCATTGGGTAACCTGTGCACTTCCTGTCCTGGTAACTGGATAATTTCAGAGTGCCCAAGGATGTCATCAGTGTCTCAGGCTTCAGTTGACCAATCAATGTGCACTTTTTTGAGTGCAATGCTGAAGCACAAATATTATTTTATCAGGTTCACCTTCACTCAGCCAGACAAGCTGTGCAAAGGTTTTATTTTTATTTTCCTGGAGACATCCTTTTCTGCCTAATAAAATGTATAATTTTGTCCAACTGTCACAACACACTTAGGGTTAAAGGGGGAGGTCTGTTCACTATCGTGGGGCCCCTTTGCCTCCAACCCCCAGAGGCCATATTAAAACCTCATGCTGGGGGCTTATCCAGCCTGTGCTGTCACTGGCCAGTCTAACAGGTGTATTCTTGCAGTTTGTGTGCTCTGCCGCAACCCCCCTTTTAATACTCGCTCACCCACCACTGCTGAATTCACACAGAGGTCCTATTAATCCCATTATGCAAATGAAAATGATAAATCACGCTGGGTTTTTTGTCTTTTTTCTCCTTCTGTCTCCCCTCATTCCTTTACGTTTCTCGCCATGCCACAACTGCCACACAGGGTTTCTTGGTACTCAATTAAGCAAGAACAGCAGGGTCCTCTACAGAGGGAAAAGCAAGTATCAATGCCAAATGGCTGTTAAAGGGGAAAAAAGAGGCATGGGGGTAGGGGCGTTTCTGCTGGCAGTGACAGATTGGCATCCAGCATGGCAGTCATCCAGACAAGAACAATTGGCAGAGAACTGAGGCCACACACCCTGCAAGGGACACAGTATAAGGTAAGGATTGATAGAGTGATGGACAGGTAGGTGGATGGATGCATGAATGGATGGAATAATGGATTTGTTCATTTCTCTACAGTCCACATTTCTGTATGTAGGAGATGTAGAGAAATGTCATCAATGATTCTTTCAGCGTATAATTAATTACAAGTATATGAATTCTTTTATATCATTTGCCTGGATTTGTGACGATGACTCAAGCAAGCCAGCAAGCTGTAGTCTAGCTAACAATGTTGATATGTTGTTTTTGATATGTTATTGATATATTTTCCAGGTAGATGCTATAGTTGCTATATTTACCTGGAAAATTTTATTTTTATATAAGTTTGTGACTTTTCTGGGATTTTCATGGTAGTAGGAGGGAATATTACACACTCTATATTCTTACTTTGTTTGTTTTTTTGGAATCAAAAGAAGAAACACACTGCTTTAAATTTAGGGAAAACGGAATCATCACAGTATAACACAAAGTCAGTTAAAGTTCAGGGATATTAATCTATCCATTCAGAAAGTGATTGTGAATCAGTTCCACCTGCTTTGGTGGAAATAATAGTGACAGCAGAGGCGAAAGCAAGCGGCCCACCAAAAGGGAATGGTTTGACTAATGGTGGCCACATACAATTGCTCTCTCCTAATACTTCCCAACTGATTCTTCTCTAGTTTTGTGTTCTGCTAGTGTCCTTGACACAACTGGGAGCATGAGGCTGTACCTGCAGCCCAATCAGGTTGCAGGTAGTCCAGCTCCTCCAGGATGGGACATGCATACATGCCGTCGCAAGAAACAAGCATCTACTGATGATTATTGTTACTCCATTAATGAAATAGCAATGCTTGTAGAAAAAGAAGAACAAGTCTTTATTCATCCCACAGAGTAGCCATGCTAACTGCTTCCTGCTGTACAAAAAAAATGTATATTAGTTTTACAGCTAAATAATGTAGTGTTTAGTTAGTTAAGAGACAGATTAATAGACTCTTAATAATTTTTCTAAATTACAGATTTCACCATGCAAATGTCTCTTCATCCAACGGTTAAGCTCAGAGTTTTGACACTCATGCATGAGAACAATACAGTAAATTATGCTGAAAAATGCTTTGAGTGAGGGTTAAGAACAGCTGAAATAATTTAGAACTGTACAGTAGTTGTAAGACCACCGCACAATATCAAAAGCTGAATGCCAACATTTGTGGTAGCCGTAGACATATAATATAATGCATTCACCTACAAGCTTACTCAGTGATGGATTGCAAGGCATTCAGTCTCTAACAAGACTCCCTCTCTCTTTGACCACCCACTCTGTACTGGCTCATGTGTCAGATGAAGCCTTGGTCAGTTTTGTAACAAAGTTAGCACAGAGGAAGTCACGTGAAAAAAATAAATAATAATAAATAATTGGCAAGGAATGTAATCTTACTACAAAACAAAAAAATTGGAAGGGAATTCATTGGCGTGCGTACCCCCACTAAGGCCGAAAAAGTCAAACTAACTTGGCAACAATCCATTATATTACGCCAACCCAAACCACATCTAACCGCATTAGTGAAACAAACTGCACTACTGAATCTCCCAAGTAATCCAACAGTACTGAAGCACTAGTAGCTTGAAGTTAGAGAGTAGACTAGCAACAATCAGGGGAGAATAACCATTGATTAACAATCAACTGCTGTAAAGGAATCTCCCAATCAATATGACAACATTTTCATTTGTGTCCCCAGGCCACTGCTGTCAATGGATCAGTGTTATCTAAATTAGGACACTTTAATGTTCTACTATTTACATGCTTTTTTTTTTTATTTACCCAATATGGGGTGTCCTAATACATTATTGAATTAATGTTTTTTCCTCGGTATAGATAACGTTTTGTCTTATCGATTATCTTATCTTAAGTCTTGTTAGTATATTCACTTTTTCAAATATTGCTATCAATCATGAAATGAAAATAAAATAAAATACGTATAAATAAATAACAAATACCTTTAATAAATTAAAGTTCTCAGGGGACCACCACTTATTTAAAAGGGGAAAAGATAGCAGGTAATTGACCTAAGCCGCAAAGATTCACGACTTAATTAATTAATTAAATGGGAAAAATTTGAGGATTAGTTTTGCGCTCGAAATTAGTATGGAAGGGTGAGACCATGACGTGGGCAGAGGTTGAATCATACGAACATTCTTAGCAATCAAAATCAGACACTTTTTTTTTGGCTATTTGTTTTTATTGAAGCAAACATTTTACATGACATTGCGCATGCAATTATAGGATATTTTGGAGATCATTTTTTATACAGCCTACTATTACTATTGTTGTTGTTGAACTTTATATGTAGATCCTGAGATAGAATTATTATTTATTATTATTAGGTAGATTGAAATTGCAATGATCTCATAGGGTAAATACAGTTTTTAGAGGATGATCAAACAGCAAAGTAGGCTAGTACAAATCACATCATAGAATGTGGTAAAGAGAAGGAAAGAAGAGAGAAAGAAAAAAAAAGAGAAGACATCCCACCTTTGAAATGTTGATTTTGTAGCCAGAAAAACTGCTGAATGTATCAAGGATGGACAGGACAGCTGGAAGACTAGTTATAGGGTCAGTTAAGTAGAGCAACAAGTCATCCGCATATAGCGATAGTCGGTATAACGCCTTTAAAGAGAGTGGTATGAGATGGCCAATCGTTCGATGGTCAGGGCAAAGAGGAGTAGTGATCAGAATCAGAATAGTTTTTATTGCCAATTAAGTTTACACTTTTTTTGTGGTTATTGGTGCAATATAAAACATATAAGACACAAGACAACAAGACAACAAGACAACAACTATGCAAAGAAATTGAAATAAATTAGAAAACACACGAAATTAAATAAATTTACTAAATTGAATAAGATTAAATGTGCAAGTTGCTAGGGAAATGATGTGGTCAGTGGCAGACTTGTTAATGAGGCCCACTGCAGAGGGGAAGAATTGCAATTTGTGGCGTGAGGTTTTGGTCCTGATGGACCTCAGCCTCTTGCCAGAGGGCAGGGTTGCAAACAGTTTGTGATCAATGTGGAAGGGGTCGCTTGGGAGCGAACCAAACGGTGATGGAGGAGGTGAGGATGGACTCAATGATGGCAAGTGCACCATCGTTGCCTTTGGCAGGCTGAACTTCTTCAGCTGCCGCAGGAAGAACATCCTCTTCTGGGCCTTTTTGGTGAGGGAGCTGATGTTGAGATCCCATTTGAGGTCCTAGGAGATGATGGATCCCAGAAATCGAAAGACTCCACAGTGTCAACTGGGGAGTCACACAGTGTGATGGGTGCGGGTGGGGCTGCGTTCAGTCGGAAATCCACGCCCATCTCTTTTGTTTTTAGAGCATTAAGCTCCAGCTTGTTCGGCCTGCACCAATTCACCAGACGGTCAATCTCCCGCCTGTAGGCCGACTCGTCCCCATCAGAGATGAGTCCAATGAGGGTGGTGTCGTCCACGAACTTCAGGAGCCGGACCGACTGATAACTGGAGGTGCAGTCATTGGTGTACAAGGAGAAGAGCAGTGGGGAAAGAACGCAGCCCTGAGGGGAACCGGTGCTGATGGTGCGTGCATCTGAGATGTGTTTACCCAGCTTCACGTGCTGCTTCCTGTCAGACAGGAAGTCTGTGATCCACCTGCAGGTGGAGTCGGGCACGTGAAGCTGGGAGAGCTTGTCCTGCAGCAGTGACGGGATGATGGTATTGAAGGCAGAGCTGAAGTTCACAAACAGGATCCTGGCGTAGGTACCTGCGGAGTCCAGGTGCTGGAGGGTGAAGTGGAGGGCCATGTTGATGGCGTCATCTACAGACCTGTTGGTTCTGTAGGCGAACTGCAGGGGGTCCAGGAGGGGGTCGGTGAGGGATTTCAGGTGGGGCAGCGCCAGGCGCTCAAAGGACTTCATGACTACAGAGGTCAGAGCGACGGGTCTGTAGTCCTTAAGTCCTGTGGTCCTTGGCTTCTTGGGGATGGGGCTGATAGTTGAAGCTTTGAAGCAGGCTGATACATGGCATGTCTCCAATGAGGTGTTGATGAAGAGACAGTAGACAGAGTACAGTTCCTTAGCATCTCTCACCACCTTGCTAAATCTGTACCTAGCCTCCTTGAACCCATCTCTGTCCCCGCTCTTAAATGCCTGCTCCTTTTGCAGGCGGAGCTGCCTGAGTTTCACCATGAAACAGGGTTTGTCGATGTTAAAGCTCACCCTGGTGCTTGTCGGTAAACAGCTGTCCTCACAGAAGCTGACGTATGACATCACAGCCTCTGTGTACTCGTCCAGACTACCGGTGTCAGACCTGAAAACATCCCAGTCAGTGCTGTCAAAGCACGCCTGAAGATTCTCCAGAGCCTCACTGGTCCACTTTTTAGATGTCCTCACAACAGGTTTACACAGTTTGAGTTTCTGCCTGTAAGCAGGAATCAGATGTTACCACAGCGTGGTCCGAGTGTCCCAGTGGAGCACAGGGAACGGCGTGATAAGCCCCACTGACTGTAGTGTAGCAGTGATCCAAGGTGTTCTCCTCTCTGGTCGGACATTTAATGAATTGTTTATATTTGGGGAGTTCATGGCTGAGATTTCCTTTGTTGCTGAGGACAATAACTAAGGAGTCCGGATTGGTCTGTTCAACACACAGTATCTGATCAGCCAGTGCGCGCTGAGCCTCCTGCGCATTGGCGTGCGGTGGAATGTAAACACCAACCAGAATGAGCGACGAAAACTCACGGGGGGAAAAGAAGGGTTTGCAATCAATGATGCACATTTCCAGTGTAGGAGAGCAGTACTGTAGGATCACTGTCACATCGTTGCACCAGCCACTGTTGGTGTAAAAACAGATAGCTCCGCCTTTCACTTAGCCGGAAAGTTCGGTTACACGATCCGCTCTGAGAAGCTGGAACCTCGTCAGCTGTATTGCGTCATCAGGCGTTAAACCGCCGAGCCAGGTCTCAGTTAAAGACAGAACTGAAGCTGTAGAGAAGTCTCAGTTTTTGAGGCTTCACATCAGCATGCACTAAAATGCACCTCCATTAACCCAAACATGCACAGAATTTATCTTTCTATTGACTAACAGTATTTTCTTTGTGACTTTTTTGAAACTCTGCAGAAGGCACTGAGTTATTTATTTGATAGGATTAATCAGTATTTGTTGTGGTCTCGATCCGTCTTGTCCTTATTATACTATTTTATTTTCTCTCTTTCTGGAAGTGGGTTTGATCTTAGCTGAATTTGAACACACTTGTGGAAGTGAACAAGTGTTGTGTGAGAGAATTAGGCCAAACATACCTTCATTGTTATTGTTTTTAGAAAAACAAAAACTTTAGCAGGTTGTGCCATGGTATATAATCTTGCATCTGTTTTATGATTGATGCCACCTGGTGCTGAAAGTGTGGCAAAACCACTTAAGTAAATCATCTGTATTGATGTTCTGTAACCACAGCAACAGTACAGAGATGATTACACTGGTAACTGGACCTGCTGTATATTTGATGTCCTGGCATATGATTTTAAGACACCTGTCAGACAATCAAAAACACATATTCTCCAGTCTCACCTCTGTGGTGAACTTAAATATGTACAGATTTTAACATGATATAAGAATCATATAGTATACATGCCAAGCATGTTGATAGTGAAAGGGCAGTTGGTGATTTGCCCATCCCAGCTTCTCAACATAATAATGAGGCATTGTGAATCTTCTTGGCATGGCTGATTTTCCTGTCCCTCCTGTCTTCCTCTCAGGGCAGAGCAATGATGAGTTATTTTTCTGCAGCTTGGCACAGCATGACACATTCAGCTCCCCAGATGGTCTTCACCGTGAATCAGTTAGTCGCCTTGTCTGTTGCTGGGCAGCATGTGCAGGCCAATGAAACATCACACACAAGCGTGCATGTGCGCACACACACACACACACACACACACACACACACACACACACACACACACACACACACAGCTTTGGTGGTGAGAACCTACAACCACCAATGCAAGATATGATCCTCCCCCAAGTATTCTGATGAATATATTTTCCTGTAGTGTCTGCGATTCAGAGCCCTGGCGCCAGCAATTGTGGGAGTGGGGGTTGGGTAGGTTGGGGTGAGGGTATAGCACTAATGTTTAATTGAAAGACATATACATACTATTATTACTATAATAGTCATTGCAGGTATCACAGTCAGACATTATGTCAAAAACTTTAGGTGCAAGTCAATACACTCACCGAGCTCAAAATTGTAAAGCATGCAGAAGATTAACATCTGTGTCAAATTAAATAATTCTTTATCAATCTATTATCTTCATGTAGTGATGGTGAAAATATCGACAGAAAAGAAAGAAACACACTTACTGATCCCCACAGGAAATCCTTTTCCTCACTCAGTTGTTTTTTATACACATAAGATTCATCATTTTGCATGTAATTGAAGGCAAATTGCATGCAATTGAAATTTATCTTGCACCCATTCATATCACAAACACATGCACTACAGAGGGGGTGCAGGGCAGCCATTATATGGCGCCCATGGAGCAGTTGGGGGTTCGGTGCCTTGCTCACGTGCACCCACCTCGGCAGTGCTCTGGAGGCAAACTGGCAACTCACCAGCTTGCTTGGTCCATATGGGACTCAAACCGGCGACCCTCCGGTTCCCAAGCTGAATCCCTATGGACTGAGCTACTGCTGGCCCCATCACATGAACACAGACTAGAAACGCACACATGCAAACACCGTCTGTATGCGGCAATTGTGGAGAGATGCCGAGTGAGGGGGGGCTTGCAGGTGCCCGGGAGCAATTAAGGGGTTAGGAACCTTGCTCAAGGGCACCTTGGCAGTGCCCAGGAGATGTGCTGATATCCCTCCAGCTACCAGTCCATCGCCCGTTTTTCTGGTCTTCCTGAGACTCAAACCGGCGACCTACCGACTTAGCCACTGCCGCCCCCATAATAAGCAATTGTTCTGTCTAAGAGCAGAAAATGCAAACACGCTCATTTGATCTAAACATTCTATATCTAATGAAAACAAGAATATTCTGAATGTAATAAGAAAATTACATTCAATCAAAATAAGATCACTCTATGATCTATCCCAGTGGTTTGCAGTTCCGGTCCTTTGTGCCCACAGCAGTGCACATGCCCATAGGCAAAACGGTTGAGAGAGATGAGGGAGTTAATCTTGCTGTAGTAATTTAAAGCATGTCTTTTTTTTAACCCTCCTATTCACAAAATTCATCAAGTGGTCTGAAAATAATGGGGGTTGTTTGATACTATGATCTTCATGATCAAAATAAATTTGAAGTAATTTTATTGAATTATGGGTGTTTTATTTAATTGTATAACTTCCTCTGCACTCTGGGGTCAAAATGACCCACAAAGTGGTGCAATGGGGCAAATTGTCACACCATACGGCTCTCCAACACATCTTTAATCTTGGATGTTTGATGTGTGTGGTCAAGCAATGGTTATGACAACAACGAAAGGTGTTGGGGCATTTGGCAATTTAGTCTGAGAGAGACAGGCAGCACAAGATGGGGCAGAAGCACTGAACTGCACAGGAGTCTTGTGAGCAAATTTTTAGCCATGTTGTGGAAAAGAATGACTCAGAGGACAATGCTGAACATAAAGAGGAGGGATAATCAACTGATGAGTAGGATTCAGATCCAACATACAGACCACATGCTACTTCTTCCTCTGAAGAAGCCCCCAGATCGCCCGCTGCAGAAATGGATGAAGTGAAGGAAAATTATTAACATGAAGATGAGGTAGAATGTGAAGCTGAAATAGAAGAAGTGGCAGAAGTGGCGGACTGTACATAATCTGATGAAGAGGAAGAATCAACTAATGATGAAGAATCAGAGGAAGAGGACCCAGCTGAGATAGAAGAATTTGTCCAGTCAAAGTATGAAACATTGATCTGGTCTTCCCTCTGTCCCAATGGCGGACGACGCATGTTGACATCAGAGAGAGCAGAGAGAGAGACAAGCCACCACGGTCCAACCGCGTATGAAGGTCTTGTATTGATTTGACATAAAGTCCACTTTTGACCTGTTTCTGCCCAAGCCTATTGAAGAGTTGGTGCTGAACATGAACAATAAGGAGGGGCCATGTGTGTATGGCAACAAGTGGAGGAAGATGGATCTAATGGACCTGCAGGCATATCTGAGTATGTTGATTCACACTGTTGTGTATCGATCCAGTAAAGAAGCTACATGTAGTTTATTGCATGCCGAGTCCGGTAGGGCAATTTTCCGTGCTACCACGACACTCAAGATGTTTCATAAAATCTCAAGAGTGATTCGCTTTGATGATAAAAACACAAGAGAAGATCGCCGTGCACGAGACAAACTTGCTCCCATTCGAGATGTATGGGACAAGCGAGTGTCTCTCCTGCCGCTGATGTACGATCCAGGCACTGATGTGATGATGTGTGTGTGGATGAGCGCCTGGTCCCCCTTCAAAGGTACAGTACATCCTGAGTAAACCAGGGAAATATGGGAAAAAGATATGGGCAGCATGCATGTCAGGCTATGCATGGAACATGCAAGTATTTGGGGCGGCAGTAGCCCAAATACCTGCTTTACCTTACCTACTTTTATGTGAACAAGGTTTTTTGGCCATAAATTCTGAAATGAGAATGTGGTAATGGGTTGGACTGAACACAAAAATGTTAACTATATGCTTTAAATAACAGCCAAACCATTTGGGGTCAATTTGACTTCAGAGGGCCTTAGGTGTATGTAAAAGGGGAGGACATTACGAGGGTTTTAATGAGCAACCATAGCTAAAGCAGTCGTTCTGGCCAACCATTTGAACTCATACAAGCATGTTCTCTATATCAGCATTTCGAGACCTGATTGCAAAGCCTAAACGACAAATTTAGCAATTAGGAGCAATTTGGAGTCTTTCTTGGCTTATCTATCAGTTTATGCACATGCAGACATCATCAGGGCCATAAACTTATTAAGTAGCATGCCTACAGGGTTACAGGGTTAGTCCAACCAAAAGGGTCCTGATGCAATAAGAAGTGAACTATCTTATTGGACATGGATTGGCTATAGCCAGCACTGGTGCTACACAACTCCTTGACAATGCCAATACAAAACCTGATTCGTTTCCGCTCCCTTGGATAGAGGATTGAATAGACACAGTAGGCTCATCCAAATTTTTAACCAACAGTAACATGTTAAAAGGTTACTGGCAAGTTTCCTTAATGCTGTGGGCCTTAAGAATATCTGGCTTTCCTCACACCTGATAATTTCCTCCAGTTTACAGTTATGCCATTCGGGTTGCACAACGCTGCCACCAAATTCCATCACCTTATGCATAAAATCCTGGCTGGAGTGAAAAATTGTATTTAAAAGATTTATAATCTTGTTGATAGTAGAGCAGGGTCACTGCAAATGACTCTTGACCCTATTGCCCCTTGAAAAAAGAATAAATCATAATAATAAATCAAAAGAGGTCAGCTCCATGGTACAACACTCAAACCCGCCTATTAAAAAAAACACCGCGGAAACTCGAAAGAATATGGCTATCCACAAGCGAGGAAGAGTCACACTCAACTTAGCAAGACAGCCTCAAAGCATATATGAAGGCCCTCTGTAATGCCAGAGCTGCCTATTACTCCTCACTAATAGAAGATAAGAAGAAAAAACTGTTCTTTTCAGCACTTTGGCCAAGCTGACAAAGAGCCATATCTCTATTGACCCATGTATCCCTATAGATATAGTGGTAGTAGTGGTAATAGTAGTAGTAATGACTTCATGAGCTTCCTTGATGATAAAATTATAATAATTAGAAACAAAATTCATCACCTCCTGCCCTCAATAGGCACCGACTTATCCTCAATCACAGGAACCTTAGCAACAGCTGTAAACCCCAATATATGTTTTGATAGTTTCTCTCTAACTGACCTAACTGAATTATGTTCAATGATTTCCTCATCTAAATCATCAACTTGTCTCCTGGAACCTATTCCAACTAGGCAAGTTCTTCCTTCAATTAGCACTCCCCTACCTAAATATGATCAATCATTCTTTAGTAACAAGCTATGTAGCACAGCTAGACGAAGCCTGCTCCTGCATTGGAAATCCCTCACCCCTCCCTCTATTTTGCAATGGCTGAAGGATAGAATGTATATTCTTAAACTCGAGAAAATCAAGTACACTATGAGGGGCCACACTGATAAGTTCTATCAGAGATGACAACCGTTTCTCTCGTACTTCACAGATTTACAGGCTATGCCAAACCTGTGACTGATTACCAGAACACCAAACAGTTCCTTTTTATTTCTTCATATTTTACATCCCAGGCGGGCCAGGACAGGGTTGTGTGACTGTGGGGTTGGGTGGGGTTTCTGGGTGGGATGTCGTCTCTTTGGGTTTTTTTTTCTACTTCTCTTTCTCGCTATCACAACCTATGATGCGATTTGTCCTAGCCTACATTGCAAATCCAGTAAAAACTGAGACCTCCTTGTGGTGAGGCAATAGAGTAAACTACTGAGCCACCGCTCTATGGTGTTAAATAATTGATGCACATATCTGGTACAGTTTATGCAGTATACAGTTGTAGGATATACAATGAAAGTCACCAGCACTAGAGATATGAGGTATTTTGTCTGTCATACTATACTATAATACTATAATATCTTTAAACAACAAAAAAAAATTTTAGTCACTAAATTTTGGTGTCATAAAACATGCACTAGTTACTACTGCTGGACAGTCTGGGTCACAGTACCTCCACATACTTGCATAGAAAGGAAGTGTTGTATAATGTGTATTTCAATAATAACAAAAAAGAATCAATTCAGCCTCACCTTGCAAATCAATATTGCGGGGAGATAAACAAATTAATTTAAAATTGTCTGGCCTCACTGGCTGATTACACGTCTCCCCCCCTTGAAGACCATACACCTTTTTTCTCTTTCTCCAGTTTTCTATTCTTCCTCATCTAATTCAAGTGTCAATTTTCTGCAAGCACCTGTTTTGGCCCTTTCTCCTGCCTTTGTCTCGTCATGACAGGGTGGGATGCCGCCCACTTAATCATTGATCCAATTAATTTGGGAAACCTTTCTGTCGTTTACATGATTGAAGGGCACTGAATAAAACTGTGCAACAAAAGAAGTAACTCAACACAGAGTGCTGTCACTGATTGACACAAGTGCCAAAATGCCTGTATGTTGCCTTTTATGCAGGATCGAGTAATTGAAGCTTCGCTAAGAAAGGTGGTCTTATGAAACAGATGTCTAATTAACTTGTGTTAAATAAAAGTTTTCCTTTACCCCACAGTTTTTCATGGTTTTACCTCCTCCTGGTATTCCCTTTTAAATGAAGCATCTTATCAAACGGATACTGTTGTTATCTTTTTCTTTAGCAAAAACCTGGTATCTCTATGCACCATTCTCTGACACAGCATGGGAAGAACTGGACTGACAACAGTAGATTTCAAACTGTTTCCAACTTTTTCCAAGGAATTCCAGGACACACCTGAATCTAACTTTACCCTCCATTATTTGTGGGTTCATTTGATCTTTTGGTGTAATTGGCTGTGTGCCATTATCGATATTTATATGAATAAGTTCACAGCGGTATCGGTTTTATTTCCTGGGAAAGTGAAGAACAACGGCGCCTGGAGGATATCTTACAGGGCTAAGCAACAGAGGAGGCTAAACAAGTACAATAAAACAAAGCCACTAATTATGCAATTTACACAGGCATCATAAGACAATGTCTGTGAAGGTTCTGAGTCATACAGGTCACGGTATCCAAGGAAAGTTGATCTTAGGCAACTTGACTTGGTAGTCAAGGCTTGAAGACATTTCACCTCTCATCTGAAAGGCTTCTGCAGTTGTGATCATAAGAAGGACTTTTGGCTATGGTATGACTATTGGGGTACAGAATGGCAGTATCCATCAGTAGTGCAGACTATAGTTTCATTTTTTGTTTATTTAAGTAGGGCAGGTATGTAACATGAACAATGCCACACACACCCCAGCATTTATAGCCTGGGCTAATTTGCTATGCCCATCCCTAGAGGAGCCTTTAAAACACATAATACATGAAAACAATACACAAGAGACTGTAAAACAGTAAAACATAAACTTAACATCAACGACAACAAAAAACAGCACAAGATGATACACCTATACTAAACCCTGTTTCTAAACTGTTCGGGTAAAAAAGAAAATCGAAGGCAGGAATGATCTTCAAAATGACATTTTGCAAAAAAGAACACATTTTACTTGTGTTCTGTAATCTGTGTACAGCTAGGGGAGCCACAGGTGAAGCAGAATAGGATACAAGTGCACAGAGGGGACACAGCAGAGCAAATGGTTCACCAGCAGGCTGGATCTCTGGACTCAGCTAAACTTCAGGACTTTAACACTCACACGAGTGTAAGCACAATCTGAAAAAGAGGATGGCAATATAGCGTGCTCATGTGAAATCACAACTACAAGAAGCAACCTCAGTAGTGAAAGTTCCTTTTGCATTCATTCTAAACACAACTTTACACACACTAAAAGGATTACAGTACATTCAGGGTTTGAAGTCAGAGACATCTGGTTATGAGGCAACAGTGCTATTACTGTGATGTGTGCACAAATGCAGCAAGCCGCAGGTTAATGATGCAAGGGGTGAGAGATTTTGGGTTCCAGAACAACATTTAGTGGTCAGCAGGTCACAGGTTCCTTAACCATAGCAGTGTGGCAAGCAGGAGCTCATTTACAGCACACACATTCTTCCTCATGATGCCACCAGCTATTTGAACGAAAACAACAATATAACTGTATAAATATATACAATTTCAAATTGCTATTAATTAATTTGCCGATCTCTTGTTTGTGTGTATGTATGTTAGTTCAGTTATGAGCAGTGCGTGTGATTTGATGATTGTTTTGGGGCCACAAAAAAAATCTTGTTTAAGGCCACCAAAATTCTAGGACCGGCCCTGGTTTAGATATAGATAGATAGATATAGATAGATAGATATACTTTTAGTGTGACATCCAGAAGTGGGAGCTTACAGGAAAGCACATGATTTATGGTGGATATAAATAAGTACATACATCTTTAATTGAAATTGCAGGCTTTAGTGATATAAAGCCTGAAAACCAAATAATCATGTCATTCTTCCCATTTAATCTAACCTTACGACGATCAGGGTTCAAGTGAAAAACAGAATAAAGTTAAGAATAACAAATTCGTGTAAAACAAAAATAATGGTGCACAGATTTTTCATTTTGAGTGAAATAATTATACTCTTCCCCCTCTCCCATGTGTCCCTGTGGCTGGCTTCCCTCTAAGTGGCTGCAGGTGAGTGTGCACAATTACTCTCGTCTTTGCCATTTTGGGGTGAGTGGGCGGATAAACAAATGGCGTACTGCGCAACTAATTGTTCCATTACACAAAATTGAAAGTGCAGGAGGGGTAATCAAGCAGCTTTGTTGCAAATTACAAGCCAGAGAAATGTCTCTCTTTTCTACATGATGTTTTTTTTTAGTTTGGATGACAGAATGCCTACCACACTTCCAATAGCCCACCTGTGTTTTTTGAAAGGAACATTAAAACACATGCAACACGTGCTTGTGCCAGTAGAATATTGTATATATATACACAACACAACACAATCCCTGAATTGTGCTGGAGTGTATCTCTACATACCTAACACACAATGTGTATCCGGGTCGATGTGGATGATGTGTCAAGTTGCGGCCCGCATACTTGTGAATAAATTTTGCAATTTTGACTCAATTTTGAATCAACAGTGCTTCATGACAGAGCATGTTACAAAAACATGTTGCGCAATGCAGATAGCATCCAGATAGATCCAAAACGCTAATTGATGCAATGCCTACAGGCAAGAAGAAACTCTACTTAAAATCTTTTTACATTGCCCCTTCCCCAATGGCAAGACCTTCACGGCCTGCGACGAAGAAAGACCAGACATAGAAAAGATCTGTCTTCCCAATGGTGTCGTGATGTGTCTACTGTAAACGGTCACATTGGTTAACAAGGGTGCCAAAATCATAAGAACTGGCCATGGCTAACCCTAACCCTCATCCTGGTAGCCCTGTATTGCATTAGATATCAAGGTTGGCTAAGCCTCGGTCATTGATGAAGTTTTGACAAAATCTAATGAAATGACTTATTAATGGCACCCACCAAAAGGTGTTTATTTCAACCGCAAAAATAAGAAACAATGAGGGCAGGGTCTCATTTCATGGGATGTAGCACTTAGAAGGTCGCATTTCTAGACTGCTGACATCATAGACATCCAAATGCGACGAAATACAACTCTCATCTAAATGCATTACAGGGACATGACCGATCCGTCCCAGACCTCTATTTCCCACAAACAAAAGCAAGAAAAGTTGAGTTGAATGAATGTGTGCCTTTGATCCTTGGGCTCTGTGCTGCTGCAGTCAGGATAACAGCAACGAATTCTCATTACATTACATTACGATCATTTGGCAGACGCTTTTATCCAAAGCGACTTACATTACATTACCACCCTTCGCAGAGGGGGGAGCAATTGGGGTTTGGTGCCTTGCTCAGGGGCACCCCGGCAGGGACTTGAACCGGCGACCTCCGGTTCCCAAGCAGAAGCTCTACGAACTGAGCTACTGCCTCCCACATTCTCCATGGGTCAAATGTTTTAGAAACAGCCATTGAAAACATATTAACCAAAGCATAGAAAAACTTCCAAAAAGGGACCACATTTCTGTCATACCCAACCTGGAAGAGACCTAAGGATTATGAAACCCAACCCAAAATCTGGTACACTCCAACACTGGCATCAGCATGACTAATTAGTTACTTCTCTTTCAACTTGTTTCTCATTTCACCTCCCTTTTTAATGCCCTTCGGTTACATTCGGTCTCACCTCAAAAAGCCCGTTTTGTCCTGCATGATTATGACACAGCATGTGATGTAATGGGTAATGGACTCAGGTCCACATGGGTATATGACACATTGACACACTGACACAAGGACCCAAAGACCCAACTCCACTTGTTCAGACAGATTATAATTTTGATTTGTCCTATCTCAGGTCCCAAGTCCCATGAAGACCTCTAATCAAAAAGCAAAGGAAAAAGTATAGTACAAATGAAAAATCTTAACTGCACTTGAGTAGCCTTGATAATTAAGAGCTCCATTCCAGCTCAAACCTCATAGTGGCTTTGATTAGCCATCAATTCACGAGCAACTCATCATTCAGGAGGTGTACTTGTGACAGAAATTGATCTGGATTATTGACGTAGAGAGTGGTATTAAATAATTAGAGAGATTTAAAATCCAATATGACTCTTGTCTGCATATCACCCACTCATAATAAAACAAGACAAATGTGACAGATTAAAATGTAGGGGATAAAAATGAAAATGAAAAAGAGAACACTTGCCCCCACCTTTCTTTGAATTTTCCGCCCAACATTCATAACTGAATCTCAACTTTAAAACCCACACCACAATAAAAATGAATAATACAAAATACAAAAGCATAACAGCAAACACTAAAGTTCCTATTTTCTCCAGGGAGGTGGTTGGTTTGTTACCAATTTTGATGCAATAGTTACCGGTCCGAGCACGAAGTGCTGCAACCCTATTGTTGTTGCTCTGATTTTTTATTATTAGGGGACCTAGGTAATAGTGCCTTCTTTGCTATTGTTAAACAGAAAAAAGGAGCTTTCACAACTGTTAAAGTCGAACAGTGTGAACAGCTATGCTCAGCACAACCGGCTGATCGAAGTGCAAATTGTGAAGCACAGATTTCCATGTTTCCATGTCATGAACTATTTGTTTAATGCAGTGGTTCCTAAAGTGGGGGGCGATGGGAAGAGAAGCGATACGAATAAGTGTTGCCTCAGGCAAATGAAAAAAATAGGCGAAAATATTTTACCCACAGAAGCGAGGCCCTGCAGAAAAAGTTTGGGAACCACTGGTTTAAAGTCTTCAGGTGGATGTCTTTGAAGTACATAGCCCACTCTTTAGCCAGCACATCACATCCAGGATATGCTTGGGCACTGCTCTGTGTGAGCAGCAACAAGGACACACTAACATTCAATATGATTAGCTATGTATTAACTGCAGCCTGTCAAAAGTCTGCTGACCTGCTGCCATCGAAAGTCATACAAAAAACAGCCACAGGAGGGGGCTGAATGGAGGCAGCAACACTGGGCCAAGGGTCTGAGGTAGTAGAACAAAAACAAATGGCATATATTTTTTAATTAAGCATGTGTTCATGTGACCAACCCTTGAGGGCTTGTCTCAATCAACTCCCTCAGGCCATGTTTCAATTCTGTGAATCTGTGTTCCAGCCAATTAACATGCTATGTTAGTGAGCATGCACCATGCAGGGACTAATATGCCCAAACCTGCATCCTCTAATGCTATAATTGTTGTGTGGCCTCATTATCTCATCCAGCTAAGCAAAATGGTTATGCAAAGGGCTTTGTGTGATCATATGTGTGCATCCTTGATTTTGTTATGTTGTATGTTGATGAAAATTGTGTTTTAGTTTGGCGCAAACTGGATGTGAAAGCTACATTTGTGATTCAGTCCTATTTACAGCTTTTGTCTCTCAGCAGTTAATTAAGCAGCAATAAGGTCAAGCACTGGCCCCAGGCTATGTGATATTCATGGCTGTTGATATCACTTAGCCAAGCATCTACTTATGCTGCATTGTTTGAGTCAGCCTTTAAACAAGACAAATCAATGTAACTGGCACTGTTTAAGTCAAAAGATCTGCAGGTAAAGTTATACATATTCAGAGCTGAGATGTGTGTTAATGCCCACGCCTCCGAGGTTGCCAACTTTTCTGGCGATGAGATTCTTCAATGTCTCTTGTCCCTCCCTATAAAACAATCACCTGCATGTAATCTTGTCACACTCCTGCACGCCGTACAGGAATGTGAAAAGCAGGACTTCAAAGTTCAAAACAGTGTCTACCCTCAGTCCACACACATATAATATGTGCATACGACTGACCAATGTGCACAATTCTGCACATCTTGCACATGTTTTCTGTCATTGCACATTTTTTATACTTTATATAGATTTGTGGCTTTCCTTAAATTGAATGTGAAATAATTTTTCAAAGGAAAAAGGCTTGTTTTCTGTATTCTATTTTTCGGCTTCCGTTTATTGAGTTGGTTGCTATCTCACTGCAGTTGAACTGCTCTGTGAAGCGATTGCAGGTGGGCGCCCTCTCCAGGCGGTCTCTGATCAATTTATTTTTTCCGGACTCGTGTGCGATTGTGGTGTTCACGTATACCCAAACAAACCAATCTAGGAGGGGAAACGCTCCAGGTTTCGGAATAAGTGCTCCAGACCAGCCAAGTCTGAATACAGCCCTTAACTCTGATGGGAGGAAATGTGATGGGGAAAATGTCAAGAGAGACTGAGAAGGAGAGTCAGAGAGACAGAGAACACACTGCATTAAATCAATTGTGCATGCTGCAGGAGTGTGCATGCTGCAGGAGCTTGGGCAGGAGAATAATTACTTGGAGAGAGTGATCTGAGACTAATCTAATGATGATTCCCTTTGCTACCCACTACCAGATGACGCAGCAGTCCTGAGGGACTGGGCCCTGGCTGAGAAAGCACACATACATACGCATGTATGTACATGTCATGAACCTGTATTGTCTTGTTTCCTGTTTATTTTGTTTTTCTCCCCTCTGCTCTTATTTTAAACTTCACCTCCTGCACGGTGTTACCTGATTGCCTTAACCTGCTCCTGATTAGATTCCCTTTGTTCATGTTCTACTCACCTCCTGTGACATATTTTTGTTTCAGTTGTACTCCTCTGTCCAGCCTCGCACATCTGGCCCTCATTTCCTCATTTGTTCCTAGTGCATTAAAACTCCCTGTTTTTTGCCAGTTTGTCTTGTTGTTTCAGCCATGTTCCCTGTTTGTTATGCTATACTTCGGGTTTTCTCCCTGTTTTCTTGCTGGACTACCTGTTGTGTTCCTGGATTACTCATATGTGCCTTAAACTGCTTGTCTAGGGCTTTTTTACATAATCTCACTGTGCAGAGGCCACACCTCCACCAGACACATGCGTCCAAATAAAAGGTTGACATACAAATAGACGTGCGTAGTGAGAGAACAAAATAACGATTTTGTAAATAAGTAAATAAAGCACGAAAAGTGAACACAAAGACAAATGTTAATTTAATTTAACTGACACTGTGTATGAGTCAGTGTGTTTGTGTGTGACTAAAGAGCTTGTTCCAGATGCAGCACTATCTCCCCTCACCGTCCAGGTAGCTGGGGGTGGCAACTCCATCTGGGAGCACTGGGTCGTCTGATCTGTTTCCAGACTCCCACTCGCCCTCCAGGAGCGAAAAGTCAGCCCCCGCCACTGAGCCCTATTTAGCTACTGCTAAGACTAACAATGGGGATGGATGATGGAGGCTGCCAGTCCTCTGGAGATTTCAAAGGCTCTCCCCATCAAAAGATAGCTGACAACCTGAAAGCCCGTAAATGAAGGCAGGAAGAGCATGTGCGTAGAGATAGTGGGAGAGTGTTGTACAGGGGAAAGGAAGAGATGGAAATGGGGAGGACAAGAGACTGTGGATTAAAGTGGGCAAGCATGATAGAGGAGACAATTGAAGAACGAGGGCTCAACCAATGCAGATTTATATAATTCTATTGCTAATGCCGCCATATATTTCTCTCAGAAAGACTGGACTCTTGTCAAGACTACATGACACAATCAAACAAGATGGAAATTGCTCTTCAAATTGCAAACCAACCCTTAGATACACTCACACTTGTAAATGTATTTTGATGATGCATTTCTGTAATGTTTTAATGACGTGTTTTCACACCTACCTTGTTTGGTGCACACCACCACATCTCACCAACTTTATCAATTGTTCAGGTTCTTTCAGCAGGTATGGACACTCTGGTAAAGTAAATTGCAGGTGAGAGTTTAAAGCTCTCGGGAAAATTACTAACTTAAGCAATTAAAAAGACAAACAGATGTCAGGGTGCCTGTCTGTCTTTCCTAATGCATGACTGTGTGTACTGCTCTTCCTTCTTTTTTGTACCTTTGTATAATCCCACTGGATATTCCTATTGCACACCCAGCTGTTCGTGAAGAGGGAATCTCTCTTGGAGGTTTCTTCCTGATACATTAAAGAGCTCATAGTACTATATTACTCCCCTAGAACACTGCGCTTCCAGAATGCAGGGTTACTTTTGTTCCTAGTACCTCCAAAACTAAAACGGGAGGAAGAGCCTTGAAACGGCAGACTCATTGAAAACATAGCTTCGACTTGTGCTGTTGGATTCTGTTCTGGGACAGTTTCAGCTTAAAAATCATGGGTAAGTCATGGGTAGTCTGTTGACAGTTGCTTTATGAGGTTTTATATGGCCATTGTTGGTAACAAGGTCTAGTTTTTGTCAGTACTTGCGTGCATAGTTTTATTCAGTAAAAATTAACGATGACAGGCATAAAGGTCATAGTTTCCATGTTGGAGTATATTGCACATTCGTGCAACCTGTGACACGAGAGAACACAGAAAACTCTGGGGGAGAAGTACAGTTCCCCCAGTAGTCCCCCAGCAGTCATAACTAGGGCAAGCCTTGCTGGCCCTAACTATAAGCTTGATCAAACACGAAAGATTTATGCCGACTCTTAAACGTAGAGAGGGTGTCTGCCCCCCGGACCGACTCTGGGAGATGGTTCCACAAGAGGGGTAACTGATGACTGGCTCTTCCTCCCGTTCTACTTTTGGAGATACTAGGAACCACAAGTAAGCCTGCATTCTAGGAGCGCAGTGTTCTGGGGGGTTAATATAGTACTATGAGCTATTTAACCCTCTTGTTATCCTTGGGGTCAATATGACCCCATTCAATGTTTAACGTCTCTAAAAACAGGGCTTGCACTGCTAATGTTATCAAAATGGTTCCATTCTGTAACAGAATGTGCCTGATTTCTGCAATGTTGCATAAGTGACAGAATACAGTCCTTGAAATTTGTTTTATGTGGGCGATAAATAACAAATCCCGATCATTAGCTTTTGACTTGATTTTTAACAGTGGCACTGGAGGCTGGACACTTGTTATGCCAAGTTTTTGGTGTACTATGGCTGGCTTTGTAGCAATGCAGCCATAAGTATGAACCCAAAGGCTGAGTGTAGCTGCTCATCTCAACAATGTTGGCATCTCATGGAACATCACATCCTCATATGCTGTTACTTTGATGTAGAATAAAAATTCAGTCATATGTCTAGAATCCGGGAGGAGAGTAACAACAGCAAATACCCAGTTTGCAATTAATAGCCAATACCAAACCTGCAAACACTTATCTGTCAAACTCTACAGCCGACACACTCCACAACAGTGTTGATATACTGTATGACTGCTGCATGAAAAGTCCAGACTTGATAAAGCTACTTGCAACTTCATGATCAGCGTACAGGAAAAGAACACAGGTACAGCAGACATGAGGACTCATAATGTGCAATGGTGATTGTCCCAGAGTTGGGGGAAGAGGTTGTTTAACGGTGGGGGCATGAAAAATTAGATGAACCATCAGTAACAGAGAGAGTGTGGGTAGGGGCTGCTCCTTGTTGGCAGCAGTCATTATCATGAAGCACAGGCAGATGCCAAGTCTGCCACAAGCCTAATCTCGGCAATTTACATCCCTGTCAGGTCTGTGCAGGATCGAGTCAGCAGGGGAAAAGATGCAGAGCCAACACCTTCTCTATAAACACACACACACACATGCAGCAGATTAATACATAAACATGCAGTACATGCATGCACTTAAGTATATACAATACATTGCATTATCATTACTGTTGACAAGCACATTCACACTTTACAATTACTCTGGTGCCTATATGGGAAGACATATGCGTACCAACAATGCACAACCTATGCAAACACTGGAGAGCAAAAATGTTTCAGCAGAGAATTAACCAATTACAACCCTTTTGGTTTAGAAACCAAAATTAAATTTCCTTTAGTCTTGATTTGTGGGTTGCAAAATAATAACTTTGCCCCAGATCTGGTATCCATCATTGGAATGGATTTTACTGGAAGACACCAAGGGCCAGATGTGAAAGATGAAACACGTAGCACAAATTGTGACCTCTTGAGAGTATTGTTGTGCATTCGCAATTAGGTTGAAATTAATGCCTGATTTACTAAGGTTGCAGCTAATTATGCAATCAGTGAATGTGCTCGTCTAGCAATCGCATTTGGTGTGTGGATGAAATGTTGAAAGGCGCAGTTGAATGGTAGAACCTATCCAACATGAAGCCCTTAAAAAAGCTCAGAAAATAAACAAAAAATATAATTCAGTGTTATTGAAATAGAAATACTAATCAATGAAGTATGGGATGTGGGGAAACTGATTTCTCTGTATGTCCAGAACAGCGTACAACAAATGTGGACATTATTTGCAGTATAATTGAAGTTGGAATGGAAACAAACTGACGGCCAAATGTACTAAGCCTGGTGTTTGGGATGCAGATTTGACACATGCTGCCTCTTATGTCACAGAATCACATGGGCCTGGAAGCGGAGTTTGCATGTCAGCTCCGTGAGTCATCACCATGTGCCCTTCTCTCCTGTATGCAAATGCGTTTATGGGAGGATTGCACAAATACGTATGTGGGGCGGGCATATTCTAAGCGCAGTGAAATACATATTCTGTTGGTATTAACTCTTTATACACATCACAGAAACACAGCAAAGCTCACAGTTGCTCTAGACACCTTCACCATGAGATTCCATGTGTTGAAAGAAAATAATTACTTTGGATCATTATAGATGAAATACAGGTAAAAACCCTTTTTTAAATAAATGAACATACATTTTTGTACATTTATATCAATAACTTTCTACAGCAGGGGTATTCAACTAAAATTCAAAGAGGTCCAGTCAGAGAAAATTTCTTGAAGCAAAGTTCTGGACGCTCATAATGTTTTTCTACTGTCTTTAACTTGCCTCTTACTCTCTCTCCAACCTTTTTGCCTCGGTCTACTTTGGCAAAATAAAAGTGCCCGAGAGCTACTCATGTTTTATATTATTCTTAACATTGATCCACATGGCTGATTCTCCACCCAAACCAGCTGAATAAGCTTCTTTTGTGTGAACATTTACAAAATGTTGATGTTCAACTCTCAACACTCACATTTTGTATCAAATGAGACGTTTGCACCACAAATGAGACACGCACACACCTGACATTCGCATTCGTAAATTTTTTTAATTCCTCATGAATTCCTCTATTTGTTGCCTTTTATCAGGGCGGTCATCGTCAAATCTGGCGTGTGCTTTGCTAGTCGAATGTCACGGTGTCATGTAACCAAACTTGACAGCAGCGTCATTTGTTGGACTGACAGCTGATTGGTTTATAATCGTTCTGTGACAAAAGGGGGCGGAATGTTTGTGAATTTGATTTGATAGAAATTTAAACAGCTTTCCCAAGTGACGTTGTGTTGTCAAATGTACATATCTTTGAACCTTTCGCAAGCTACTCAGAACCGGGTCGCGTACTACTGGTAGCTCGCAAGCGACATGTTGGCCCCCTGTTTTAATGCAATACATTTTATGGCAATACATTTTAAGGCAAAAAATTTGCTTTTTCTAACATTGTGTAGTCTGCTCTAGACATCTTAATGTGATTGAAATTGATAGGCTTACTCCATGTAACTCAATCAGTCAATTTATCATGTAATTCATAATGCCAATATGACAATATAAAATGCTAGCTCTGCAGAGATTTTTCTGAATGCAGACTGTGCTTTTGTTTCATTTCACGTTTACCCTGAGATCATACTCTTGATTCGATGCATGTATACTTTATCGCATTTCTGCCTTTAGTTGCAATCAGATTCTCATAGTGCATGTATACATATTGACTGGTAAATTAAGGCCAATATAGGTGCCTTTGGTGTGTCCTCTTTCCATCACCAGCAGCAGTAGCAGTAGCCTGCCAAAGAACATGTCAATGCAATTTATTTCCTTGAGTTTACCTCACTGTCCTCCTCCTTCTTAACCACTGCTTTGCTGTCCTCCAGAGGCCTCACATGTCAGCATTATATTCTATGGAAACCTACAGCTGTCTCTGGATGTGGATGTCAGTGTATGGCTAGCCATGCAAAATAAATCCAAGGGCTCTCATATCTCAGCTACTGCCACCTCCTCAACCCCACTGCTGCCTCTATTCACACTTTCATCCCTCCCCGAGGACTATCAATAATGCAATGTGGAATGCAATGCAACTCCTCAAGCAGTGCACACACTCTCACACACAGAAAGAGCAAAAACAGGCATAAACACACAATCTTAAAGCACACACATACACAGGAGCCGCAGTCTGCTCCCTGCCCCCTGTGTGATTTATAAGTGGGCACTGCAAGGGGCTCCTCTAGTGAAGGCCATTATCATTCAGGCAGGCACATCTGCAGACATCATTGAGTGAGGCAGGGAGGGAGGTCTTGGGGGTTCTGGTGTCAACGATGTGTGAGTGTCCCTGATGTCAGCAGGGTCCAACTCAGATTGTCACAGCTTTTCAAAGGGGGCTCTGACAACAAACAGTGCCTCCTCATCATTGTGTTCAATTTCGGCTGTCAGTCAGTTGGGGAAAACACCAAAGGGCCTCTGTAGGACAGGATAAAGGCCAAAGAGCAGCTCCAGCCTGTGCAACACCTAGACATAAATCGCCCAAGAGAGCTGAGGGCAGGTTTGATGTTTTCACTCAGCAAGCAGCACTATGTAAAATGGTGACCCAAAAATATGTTTTTCTCTGTTATACACGTACTACATATATATTGGGGTGGGGTTCAAATAAATGGGGTTTCAACATGTTTGGGGTGAGGGGATTCACACAGGGCGTCTCACACTCTGCTCAATCTGAGCAGCTGAATTCTGCTGAATATAACCTACCAACTCACTAGTTTGTGCTTCTCTTGAGTGCATTTACAAACAGACTGCCACCACAATATTCAGTGTATTTACCTGATGAACTTTCCTCTTTAGCTGCAGTTTCGTGTTTTGTTTTGTGGGCTCCTAGATTGCTTGCTCCTGGATTGCTCGCACCTTTATTTAAGACTGACACATACTGTATGTGCCAGCTGTGCAGATCATGACAAAAACACAGGACATTCTTAAGAAAGAGAAAAGAAAGAAGAAAAAAAGGAAAGAAAAGACACACAGATCGCCCGACCAGCGCGACTCTGTAGCACTGGAGCAGGGGCTGGGATCCCCATGGGGGAACCCTTGAGGTCCTTCCGAAGGCGCGGAGGCATGGAGGCTTGGCAGTTCTGCCTGTTCTTTGAGGCATTCAGTTGAGCCTAAATCAATATTTGTAGAAACCCTTGGATCTTAGGGTAGAGTTGTGTAGAAGTCTGAGACAGAGGTGTTCCAAGAACAATTAAAGACTTCCCTGTATTTTTGAATATCAGTATTCCTATTCCTGATGCCCCATTTGACTACATCCTTGGCTCCGCCTCTCAGATGCCCCTCTCAATACCATGTATGCATTAGGGCGGGATCAGGATCACATAACCTACAATTCAATCTATATCATATACAACTATATGGTTCTTACTGTGTGCTTATAGTCATTTGCACATGATTTATAAAATGCCTCACACTGTGAGGCTGAACCCTTACTTCCACATTGCTGTGAAGCTACAGTGCTAACCCTAACCCACCATGACTGTAGAAGAACCTTCCAAAGAATTGCTGCACTACTAAGGTACATAACAGGATACATACATCACGCCACGAGAGGGCAATGTTGAGCAATTTCAAAAATTTCAAAAATTGGACTAGATCTGAGTTTCAGGAATATGTCACTGAGACATGATCGTCAATATCAGGAAGCCGCAAAACACAATTTCTAACAACTGTAATACAAATGTAAATGTATAATTGCAATTATTACATGATTGCTGTTCCTGTTACTCCTCCAATTAAAAATGTCTAATGTGTAATAATAATTATTGACTATTTGAATTTCATTCCTGACAGCATTTTGGTTTTAACTATTTGTTATAGCATACATTAAATCTTCTTTTTCCAAAGGCTGCATATAATGTATATGACGTGTTTTATATTTAGATATATACAAGATATATTAACTTGGATTCATCAGCTAAAAGGGCCGTCACTGCCAAGCGTTTTGCCTTGTTTCCCCTCCTGGGAAGTGGTTGAGAAACGGCGACTCTTTCTTTGAGGCCACTACTATTAAGTCGTCTTTTGACAGTAATCTTGCTGGAGTCTTTTGCTCTTTATTCAAGACATTATGTATCTCTGATGAGGCTGGGATCGGAAGAGGAGTGATATGAATAAGTACCGCCTCAGGTAAATCAATGAAATGGCAATACTTCTTCGTCTCGCTGCAGGAGGATGAGCATCCAGATAACATTATTGCTCCATGTATTTGTATGCTCTGTTATCAGGTTTGTCTGTCTGTTTTAACTACAACTCTTCGGTGTCAGACTGATCAGTCGACCCTTAAAAAATTCTGATCTATAAAGGGGGGCCCTGCAGAAACATTTTGGGAACCACTGGCTCAATGTATTTGTCTTCTGATGGTGTGGTCAATTTTGGTCTGTCTCATGAAAGTAGGACAGTACAGTCCAGAACGCCATACCGTGCCAGTACTGCCGGCACAACCTACCGGCAAGAGAGGACAGCACAGCACATTCAGCTAAATGCGTCAATTTGGACCTGCAGCTAAATAGCTCCATCATGAGACAAACAGTGGAGCAGAGGAGAGGCACGGAGACAGCGATGTAACCTCACTATACCCCATTAGTCCCGGAGGCTTTTCCCTTAAAAACCTGTTTTTACAAATATTGGTACGAAATAAATATTAGTGAAACCCACTTTTTCTGCTCTTCTTCATACCATAATAGAATCTAAGCATTATCATATTAAATTTTACATATTCTGACATTGCATGCCAGCTGTAGCTTCCAGTCAAATACACTCCAATGTAGGAGTAGGAAAAAGCACCGTACCTGAATGTGAAAAGGAGAGCTGAAAAACTGCAAAGTAGAAATGCAGTGTGTGTGCGTGTGTGTGTGTGTGTGTGTGTGTGTGTGCGCGCGTGTGTGTGTGTGTGTGCGCGTGTGTGTGTGTGTGTGTGTGTGAGAGAGAGAGATAGAGAGAGATTGAGACTGTTAAATATATTGAATCCTCCGACAGAAGTCAGGGAAAGAGTAAACAAGAAAGAGAATGAGCAAGCGAGCAAGAAGATAAATGGAGTGAGGAGGAGAGAGGGAATACGAAAATAAAAGAGAGAATGCCAAAGTCAAACATATTCTGAGGGATCAATAAGCAGACTTTGCCTGGCATATCCAAGGGAGCGCCAGACTCAAAGCTCTTCAAGCCTTTAGTTCAAAGTGGTGACACGTCCATTAGAAAGTCTAATTTTGATCACATTGACAAGCCTAAGGCTAGTGCACAGGCAGAGAATGGATGAGGAAAAATCTAGGCCACTATTGAGAAGAGAGAGAGAGAGATTATGGTATGCTACTACTTTTTTCTGTATTTTTAAGGAGCATGCATGCTTGTAATGAGTTCCCCAAAAAAGTAGAGTTGAACCCTTGTAATGTTTCTTGAAAGCTTAGTTATCATTCATTAGAAGATTTTTTTCTTTCACTTTACATCATAACAACAATTGGAGGAAATCTCTGGGATTTAGGGCTGAAACTGCTTTCCCTGTTGGCTGTATGCACAGTGACTGAGGGAAGAACGTGTTAGCTTAGCGCAGCTGTCAGGAGGTGCCTGCCTCCCAATCAATACTTCCTTTTCTACTCTCAGATACGACAGATTCCTCTCTAGCTTCTAGCTAATAGGAATTTATAAATTTCAATTATCTGTTTAGGTATGGCAAACCCAGAATTAATTGATCATTAGAAATAGAATAGAAATAGAAAGCCTTTATTGACATTGTAGAGGATACAACGAATAAGAAGTTAATGTCCACAGCCAGCAAATAGGTAGTGGTAATTGCACAAAAACAAAATAAAAGGTAATTGCCCTTACAATTATTGCACAGAGTCCACCGACTATTGCAAGTGAGGGGTCATTCCTATGTACAGGAGTTCAGTGTTCTTATGGCCCACGGAAAGAAGCTGTCTTTGAGTCTGGTGGTCCGAGCTTTAGTGCTCCTGTAGCGTCTGCCAGAGGACAACAGGTGAAACAGGTGGTGTTTCCACTTTATCAAATATTGCCATCAAAATAAAAATAAATAAAATAAATAAATATAAATATTAAAACAAATATTCAAAACAAGCAAAACCAGACACTTTTGCCATAATACGAAAAGATTCCTTAACTCACAATAATATCTACGAGTCATCACCATGAATATGATAAATCAGAAAAACATAAACAATAACAGGAAGTTCAAATAATAAGGGATTCAATCACAAGTTAATTAGGTAGTTAGGCTTGAGTGTGTGTGTGTGTGTGTGTGTGTGTGTGTGTGTGTGTGTGTGTGTGTGTGTGTGTGTCTGGGTGCAGAGTAGCTAACCCAAGCCCCGACTACTATGGGCAAAAATGGAAATTCAGTTCCAGGTCGGGTTAACACCACAGGGGGTTTATTAGGTTGCTGGCTGCGCTGTGCTGACTGATCCATGTGTCGATGATATTCCATTGTGGTGAGCTTTGCTCCAAATCATCGTTCCCGGGCTTGAAGAAGTTGGAAAATTGTCTTTGTGATGCAGAGGAAAAAGGGGACGTGATCACTCCTTGGTCCACAATTGGAGTCACGGTCAGACAAAAGATGAAAGCAACGGATGTGCAGGCCTTAGAGGTTCTGTGTTCACCGGACTAAAGTCCAGAGCAGGATCTTATGATAGGTGTCCTATGCACGTTAGTTGTTCGCAGGGAGAGAAAGAATTCAAAGTTGTTGCAGCTTCTTATAGCTTGGATGACATTACAGTCTGTAGGTCATCATTTGACCAATGCAGCGCCAGCAGAGTCTGTGACACTTTCACATCAAGGTGTGAAAGGTGGGTGGGTGTAGGTCTTGGGATTTGGGGTTTGTTTGTTCTCTTGTTAGTTTATGAACAAAGGAAGCACATGGCGACAGGCTTGGGTCCTGCTCTCTAGGCCCAACAATGTCAAGGAGGAGTCTTTATGGATGTTTTTGCTCTGCTGAGACAGCAGGAGCTCCAGATGTGTTGTAGGGGGGGCAGAGGGCAGCCGATAATCTTTTGAGCGGTGTTTATGACCCTCTGAAGAGCACTACTGTCCACTGCAGAGCACCACCAGCAGTCTGTTCTCTCGCGAAGAGAAGCCGCTGCTGTGTTTTCTTCACAACCGCACCACTGTTGGTAGACCAGGAGAGGGCCTCGGAGATGTGCATCTCCAGGAATTTGAAGCTGGGAAACAGTTCCACAAGGTCACCGTTGATGTGGAGTGGGGCATGGTCTGCTCTGTGATTAGTTCTTTGATTTTTATGGTGTTGAGTGTCAGATTGTTTTCTGAGCACCAGACTGTCAATTTCTGGATCTCATCTCTGTAGGCAGACTCGTCACCTCCTGAGATGGTGTCATCTGCTAATTTGATGATGGTGTTGGTGGAATGGGTAAGAGTGCAGTCGTAGGTGTATAATGCATGGAGTGGTGGACTAAGCAGACAGCCTTGTGGACAGCCGGTGTCTAGCGTGAGGGTGGATGAGAGGTGGGGGCCAGGTTTAAGGGGGTGATATGTGAGGGAGTCCTTTAACCAGGGGCAGGTGGAGAGAGGGAGGTCTAGGTCAGACAGTTTGCTGACTATTTAGAAATTATTATAATATTGTGTTGAAGCTGTAGTCTGTAAAAGAGCATCCTGACGTAGCTCTCCTGGTGTTCCAGTGAGAGAGAGTTAGTACATGCTAACTTCACGGCATTATTATGTGTAAAACTTATAAAAAGTCATGAATAAAGAACACAATCTTCTCATGTAATAACAAAAGTGCTCACCTAGCAGGAAAACAGTTACAGAGTAGGTCAAATACACCTACCTAGATCTTATGCTCCATCACCCTGTCTCCAAATTTACACATTTGCACGTTGCACCATTTTGGCAACAGAATTTGTATATATATATATATACACACACACACTGTTGCCCATAAGGTTTATTCCAACTTCATCGGGCGACCGTTGTAGTATTCTGTATTAAGTTGAGTTTTTCACATTGTAAGTAAGTCTAATATTAAAGTCTCCAGTTTGGAGTGCACTTGATAATGTGTGTGCATGTGAATGCGTGTGCATGTACATCTGTGTGTGTGTGTGTGTTTACTATTTTCCTAATTTGTACGACAAGGGAACTGATCAATGGTTGATGTCAAATCCTGGGCCTCACAATATCGAAGGGATGTAAATTCAGTTCTGCAGAACTGAAGAAGCCTTTCAGATGAGAGATAAAACGTCTTCAAGCCTTTACCAGTAATGGCAGTTGCCTATGATTTACTTTCCTTGCAAAACATTACCTGGATGACTGAGAAACTTCACAGATAAAAAAAGTACAATAGCATCCCCAAGTGGTGATACAAAGGCATTACAAAAATAGGTCTATTCTTCATAGGTGGTTTGTCGTTTACTTTCAACTTTCAGTGTTGATGCTATCTTAGGTTTATTATACTTCAGCATGTAAAAATGCCTTTTCTTTCTCTATTCCTGAAGTCACTAATTATCTTTCAGTAGTCAAGTCAAGTTTATTTTTATAGCTCAATATCACATACAATGTATCAAAGAGCTCTACAGACCCAGAACATCAGGAAAATTCCTGACCCTGTCCAAAGCTCTCTAGAAAGACAAGGAAATACTCCCAAGAAAATGTTATAGTACAAGGAGAAAGCAAGAAATGCTTGGGAGAGGCAATTCCAAGAGAGATTCCCTCTCCATAAATGGCTAGTTGTACAATAGGAACTTTGAGTGGGATAATACAAAAAAAGCTTGCAAAGCACAAACACAAACAGACATGCATTAGAAAATAACACTTAATACATTTTGATGTGTGAAGGGTTATTGAAGTCAGCTGTTTTCTGTGAATTAAAATGTAATGATTTAATAATCAAGAAATGGTTGTAAGGCCTGCATCTGCTTGATCTCTTTGTAAATGATTATGACTATTGCCAAATGGCACAGTATAGGGTGAGCTTCCCATAATGTAATTATGTTAATTATGGTATATATCCATAGTCAAATTTTAATGTGGATTTAAAGGTAATGTGTGACAAAAATCTCCACTGGGGGAGCAGACAAGTTTCTTCTCCCGTGTGAGTTTAGATGAGACCTTGTAAAGAAAGGTTTGATTTCCACATTCATATGGCGGTTCAAAACACCTACATGGAACAGTTATGCCCTGTATTGAGCAACTGTGACTTTGACTATAGTAGACTGAATCCCCAGGTGATTCAGAAAAGAAAAAAAAAAGATTGTATGCAATGCTGCCTGCCAGAATTAGTAGTAGTAGTAGTAGGTTTAGTGACTGCCCATTAGGAGCTTTAAGAAAAGATTCAGTTTTGTGTTAATCTGGAGTCCTATTGAGGTAGTGGGGTAATGCTTACTGAACCCATAATTTCAGACAACATAGAATTTGGGGATCCAAGGTGTTTATTTTCAATATCATATGTCAATATCAGACTGTTGTCATCCAAGTGAGCGTAAACATGTTTTTGCTTTATATTTTTGTTTTGTTGCATTTGACAGTTACCATTACACATTTTTCAATACAGAACTTTAAACTTCGCAAAATGGAAACACAACTACTGGCAACAAAATTTACTGCATAAAAACTTAAGCTGTGTTTTTATCTGAGGTCTCTTGGTCTTTATTCTTCCCTCCACTTCCAAAGCGACAATTCAGCTCCGATGTCAAAACTGAATAGCAGGATTGCTGTGAAGAGAACAAAAGCAGGAGTGAAAATTATCAAGGTACATTAACTTTTTTGATTTTGAGGTTGTAAACAGCGCTCCATTGTGGAACTTTACACTCTGTCACATTCATGCAAAGACTTGTCCTTAAGTAAGCAAATATGTTAGTATGTAAAATGTGTCTTTAAAAACTTTTTCCAAACTCTAAACACAGCCTGGTTTCAGCTTGATGATACAATTGTGGTGAAAAAAAAAAAAAGAAAAAAACTTTTTTTAAATCACAACGACTTAACACAGGACCACACTAAATTTGCAAAGCATAATTGAAGCTCATTTATAAGGTTTCCCTTACATTAGTACTGAGGGATGTCTGTGGTGTGCGTGTGCCTGTGTGTGCTTTTGTGCGCAGTAAGAGAGAGAGAGAGAGAGAAATTGGTTGATGCTGGAGGAAAAAGCTCATATGATGTATGGGAGATCAGATTCAAACGTTTTACAAAGCTACATAAGCTGACTAATTGTTTGCCTTTATAGATTATATTTATTGATCCCAAAACGTTAGCCAGTTTGAGACAACAATTATATTTTGTTCTGAAATCTACTGCTGAAGTCAAGACAAAATTGAGAGGATATGAACAAAATTCTTACCTTGCCATCTTTAGCTTGGTTGTGGGCCTTAGAGAAGAGCTCCAGCATGGACAGCAAGAGCCCAAGGCCAAGTCCCAGGCCCAGAAGAAGAAAAAGACCCCTCAGGTCATGGGGCTTCAGAGCCTCGGAGGTGTGGGACCCATCAGCTCCTGCACAGGCATTGGACCACCACTTATTCCTCAGGTAGGTCAGTTCACCATCCTCACTCAGCTCTAGGATGGCCAGAGTTAGGTTTTTAACCAGTGGAGAACCTGGGAAAGAGTTGAGAGGTCGTGTAAAGCCATCATGTCTTTTCAAATCAAACCAAGACTATGGTTAGTTAAAAAAGATCAACACATCGTCATGCCAAATAAGCACCTCCATTTAAGGACATACTGCAGTAAGGCCTGTTTCATGGCAAGTGCTAAATCAATTTTAATTAATACACTGATGGCAAGGGCAAACCACGTAGTAAGCAGCCAATCAACACATCGGAACAGATAGAGCTTTAGTGTCTTGCACTTCGAAAGTCTCTCTAGGAATTGAACCGGGAACCTCCTAATTCCAATTTGACTGCCCTACCATCCCTAGCCACGCCTCCCCAAATGGGGGAGAGGCTTTGCTATTCTTAAAGTTTGATTTGTAATAAGAATCACTCTTAAGTCAATTAGAAATATTGACAGTACATTGCAAACTGAAAAGATAATGGGTTGAATATCACTGAAACTATGTTGCATTTCCATACCTTACAGTATATTCATTGTATACATAGTATTTATTGTATACATAGTATATTGTATACATGTTACTTTTACAAGTAACAAAGTAGATGAACCACTTCCCCATTCATTGGACATTTGATAAATGTCAAATCAATTATAAATTAACGATCCAGCATCAACCACCTTTAATCCATGACCATCTACCTTTGGTAGAGCAAACTTGACATGAATGAAGTTTAGATACAAGAGAAAAGCTGATTGTTCATGATTTGCAGCAGCTTCTTCAAGCATGGGGGTCATTGGTGTAAAAGAAACCAACGCCTTAAATAATCATAATAATTATTGCACATTGTTGTTTGTGGTGAATCAACAAATAGGCTTCAATTACTCACCAAGGGCTGCTGCAATGCTGTACCCTCTCATAGCAACAACCTGCTGGGAACGGGTCAGTTTACAATAGCGAGCTACAGCCAAATCCAAGGACACAGCTTCACCAATGAAGGCAAAATTTTCGTCCTGGGCTCGGCGAAAACCTTCCTCCATGCTGGACACATAGCTATTCTTACGCTCCATATGCTCGTAGATGCGACGGTAAACAGGGTATTTGGAATTCTGCGGCAGAAAAAAAATGAATACTCTCCCAACTACTCAACACAGAACATTCTGAGTGATTAACATTAGTAACATGTATTTGATGTGAAAAAATTCTGCAGCCCCTATCCTATCAATGTCAGTAGGAGGACAGCGATGAGAGCAAAGACACAGTTTAAAGATCATCAGTTATATCATTGTACAATGTATTGCTGTATTAGTACAACCAACCTTAAAGAAAGCCCTTGTGGAACCACCTTCAACTGTGCTATAATCTATCATGTCTTGATTAGCGAGGTCTTCAAAGCTCTGGATAGACATATGTGGGTTGTCAGTGTGTAATCTGGAGTTGAAGTTGGCAAAGTAGCAAGCCAGCAGGAGAAGAGCAAACACCCACCAGACGGCACTGACTATATGTCCAGAGAGAGCTTTTGGGTGGGGGCCAGCACCTAGATGGCAACAGCACGTGAGGTTATGGTCAAATAAAAAAAATCATCAACATTTTGACAAATCAGTAGATTGATGAAATTATGGAAAGTAGTCCTTATTCAATTTCAGTATCAAGGTACTTGAACCAGGAGATTTCTGAACCACAACAACTCCAGTCAGTCTGCTCAACATGTACTTTTAGCCATGTCAATTTTAGGGAGATATAAGTGCTATGCGTCTGTCAGCTTATTTTGTAGGTGTTTTAAAGAGTAACTTTAAATTACTTGATTTTGAATTTTGATTAGTGCAAAAATGCAAAATAAGCCATATGTATAGCAGAAATGTATATATATACATAACTTGTTGCTTTATTGGCTAAGTATGCAGACAAAGAAATGAACGTAAAGAAAACTTCAGATTGTAGTAGAGAATTCACATGCTCGAGGAAATTGTCTTACACATGATGCATAATCTAATCTAGTAAATTGACTTGAGTCACCTTGCAAAGTAAGAGCTCCCGTGATGTACCAGAAACTGTGCAGCAATGTGAATCTGTGTTCCTCTGACTCTGGTTCTGCCCATTCAGCCGGACTGATCCTGTAGATGCAAAAATATAAACGACCAATAAACAGCACTGTTATATCAGAATTGGATTGAACATTCAGCGAGAATGAACCAGATCAAGTACCAATTCTACAAATGTATGTCCATTTACATTTTCATGGTGCCAAGCAGTATCTATGAGCCAATTGGCAACCGATTTTACAGAATAGTTTAGGGATGATGATGTGCAAATGACAGGATTTGTATTGCAACGTAGTACAGAAACAAATATTTGCTCATGCAAATAGGTGCAAGTTTAGAGAGATAAGATGAACTTTGAGTGTGGTCTTTACATAACAGCTGCCCAAAAATGTAAAAGAAATGTATTTGAGCCAGTAGATTAACAGGTGTGTGTTGATCTTTTTAAGAACTCTTCTGGTGCACTGAAATGAGTGCACTAAAGGAATTTGTTCTGGATTCCACGCTTTCCTTTTAAGCGTGCATGTCTGTACCACGGTAGGAGGAGATTTCAGCAAATTGTACAAAAAACAGGGTTATCAAAAAGTCATATACTTATGTCTTTATTTGTGCTAAGCAAATGCAAATCACTGCTGCATTTTTATTGATATCACTTTACTATTTCATGCAGTATGTAGTACTTTGTATCAATCTCGCTTACCTAGCCACCAGAAATATGCAGAAAACTGTTAGCAGGAATGCAATGATGAGGCCCACCCACATCTCAGTGGAGAATGGCGATAGGAAACTGAAGTTGCTTGATATATTTGCCAAGTCTTTGCGCAGAAGGAAACCAATGCCAGTTTGCATGAAGGGTGTGGTCATCTCAACAAACCGTTCTCTTGTTGCTGTCAAGGTCAGCGGGGCCACAGCCAGGTCAGCCTCCTGATGAACACATTGTCAAACGTATAATCTCATTCACTTTTTGCAGCCCCCTTTTTCCTAGAGAAAACACCCACCGACTCACGTGCACACAAACATTGCAGCAAATTCTTTTAACTCTATTTGGTTTAGCTAACCCTAACCCTGACTTGCACAACTTCCTTTTAAGCGTGCATGTCTGTACCACTTATGTGAAGACCTGCATATAAAACTAAAAAAGTAAAAAGTCTTTGAAACAGCTTCATAAACATGGGTACAATTAAAATACCAAATGACATGTTAAGTGAGTCATAACAAAAGTTAATTGGATGATTTTTCGAAAATAAACCAATATACCCCATATATTCACAAACAAGCTTATCAAGATACAAAGAAGTTACGGATGCTTAATAGGCTTAAATGAGTATAAGAGATACCCAAGAGACCGTATAATCCATTTAGAAATGCTTGTGTGCTTTTTAAAACCTTCACGTTAGGGTATCGTATTGTGGTGTCATGATAGTTTAGGAAATTGGGTTTGACGCCTAGAACAGCCTTTAACACATGACATAGTACATTTCACAAATCACTGTACATACAATCTGTATATTCCTAACATAAATTTACAATAGTATTATAATATTTAATGTGATAAAAGCCTCCTAGCCCAGGTACTTACTCCTCGAATGACCTCACCAATCATGCCATGCCAGTTGCCACTGGAGTCCAAGAAGCCATAACGATTGTCCTTCACTGTGTGAATTGTGTAGTTGAAGTTCAGCCTTTTAGCGAGCGCAGATATCAGGTCAATGCAGTATCCTTCCAGCTCACTGCCTTTACTCATGATGTATGGATCTTGCTGTATGAACAGAAAACAGTCTATTTGAAATAGTGAGCCTAAAAACATACAATAGATTAAGTAGTTATTGTTATGGTGACATTTGTGTAACTAGATGTTATACTTTTTATTCTTCCCTCTCCTGTATTCTTTTGTTTCTTTTGTATTCATTATACAGTCCTGGTGCCAAATCTTATCTAAATACTTTGATGCTATATAAAGCCTATTGTTTTTGCTCAGATTTTTATTAGGGGTCCAAGCAGGAAGCCTATTGTTTTTTGCTTGCTTATTGTTATTAATTATTGCTTTTGTTCTCCCAGTCACATAATCACTGGAGACTTATGATACAATGGAAAGTGTGTTCTTATATAAAAGTTACTAAAGTTATTCATGCTCAGAGCGCAACATTAGTTAATGTTTGCTGCCCTGATGTTTGGGCGGGACCTTCAGGCTCCAGTGGATTTGGTGTTTAGTGTCCCACCTGAATCTGAGATTTGAGGGGGTACGGAGATGAACTAATACCTTTGTATTCATCAATGGGAAACACATGTCTATGGTAAGATTAATTGAAGGAATACCTCAATAGTGGTGATGGATAACTCCTTGCCATCTAGAGAGGAAAGAAAATCAAACATTTTAGATTCCTGTTATCAAGCCAGTTAAACAAATAAAGCAATATCAGTACAGCGCAAAGTATCAGTACAAAGATGCTAGGATTCATTGGTCTGCTTTGGCTTCCTGCTGGTTTGGTTTCAGTTTTATGGTCTATGTGTGGTAGGGCTGCACCTAACGATTATTTCTTACACGATTAATCAACAGATTTTTTTTTCCGATTAGTCCATTAATCTATAGATTAAATTTATTACGCAATGCAACAATTATTTCCCCCAAAATAAATATCAAACCTATCGCATTAATATTTCAATATCTTCTCTTGAAAACTATAATTACTAACATATTGCTTATTCAATTCAAGTAAAAGTGATCGAGCACAATCTGCATTCAACAACATCAGATCAGTTTGCGCTTCCACACGTCGAACACAAAAGACCCGCTTGCGACCCGCGAGCGGCGTTTTCGCCACCCCTGTTCTAGTGTGTCATGCTTGGTGGGCGGGGACACAAAGTGCTTTATACCGTGGGCGACTTTTTTTCGCCGCAGTTTGTTCTCCGGTTGCATGCATGCTTCCCCCTGGCGCAGCCATTTCAGCCACCCCAACCCATATGTGTGGGCTCTGGAACTCTAAAGCCGACTCTATGAAGCACATTGTTGCTTTGTGTCACCCTTGTATGTTTTCCTCTCAGCCTCAGCACTAAATACACCAAACAATCACTAAAAGACAAAGAGCGTCTTGTTGGTTGTTTTTTTAGTGGGCTTTAAGAAAGGTGCTACATACTGAGTTGACATCTGCAAGCTACAACAGGGGGTGAGGGTACAGGCTGTGGGCTGATCAAAGTGGAGAATCCTGACTGCAGGATGTGTTCCGAAGTGATTCTTCATTCTTCCACTGTGTAATCAGAGCGGGGGATAAACCTCCTAACACTCTCCCCATTCAGAAATCTATCCTTGACTGCTAAACATTTGCTGTGAGCAATTGCATTCACAGCATGTCAAGCAAGACCTAACATGCCCTGCCAGAGTTGTGGTGGTGGAGGGGGTGGGTGTGGGGGGCGAGTTGGCCGGGAGTATGTGCAGGGGCATCCTCTCACAAAAACCCTCAAAATCTCTTTTCTTCAATAAAAATATTCATCAAATAAAATCTTTTCTCTGCAGATCATTTCAATTTTATTTGTTCAGGTTTTAAGATATCACCATTCATTCAATCTTTAAATTGGAGTTCTATTAAGACAAACATGCAAGAAAGATGAGCACATAAACAGAATGAATAGGATGCCGCATTTGGCTGACTATACAGTGCATGTATGTTACTTCATTGGTATCTTCCTGGTGAGGAAATGTATGTGGAGGTGTTACTCCCAATATAATGTTTACACAGTCAAATTAAAAAATGCATAATATACAGTAGGACCCAGGCTGCGATAAATGCACAAATAACATTTCACTCATAATGCAAAACCATAATTTGATTGAAACCAGCACAAATAAGCATGGATTTACTCTGAATACAATAATATGTGCATGTGTTATTCAACTTACTCAAGCATTTTGCCTTAATTACAGACCAGTAAAGTAATAAGTGTAATACATTCATTTAATAGGCACCAACAATGAATGGAGCTGGTGTGGCAGTGCCTGTCTTACCTGCAGTGAGCATCCATGCAGTCAGGGATGCTGCATATGTGATCAATGCCATGCAGCCTTTCATGATGCCACACACCTGGAAATTACACAATTGTTGTCATTTACCACCCATTCAAACCTCATGTAACTAATGTTAACAAGCAGCAAAACATTGCTTATTACATATAATATACTCAATGATGAGGAAAAATAGCAATATAGAACCTGATACACCGTACCTCAGATGCAATGATAAAAAACACTTGCCTTATGTGAGAGAGAAGAATAAAATATGTAACAAAATTGCTGTAACTCCTGCAGTGTGCAGTGTGAGTTGTGAGCAACAGATTGTTTTGAGGGGTTTTTATATGTGGGTACAGAGGGAGGAGATATCCTCCCTCCAAAACACACACACACACACACACACACACACACACATACATAAAAAAACAAGATGCTTGTATGAAGGACTGTTACATTACATTTTATGAAAGGTTTCCCTGATTTCTCAGAAAGCTATGGGGGGCCTGGAAAACCCTTAGAGGTAAAATTGTGATGTCACATTACAGAGAACTTGAGAAAATGTAAAGGTTTAAACAGAATGACATGAACCACATTTGTTTTGTAAGGATTGCATAACAGTGGAACTCAGCCAAGGGGGCGAGCAGGGTTGGAGGAAGCTGAGATGGATTGTAGTTGTATTTTCTCCCCTCCTGAATGACCCTGAGAGACTCTCACAACATAAGTCCCTTCTAAATTAAGGTTTCACAGTCCAAAGTAGTGTCAATGACAATACACTTAGAGGATGATTACAGGATTATTATAAAACCAGTTGTGAAGCAGAAAATTCAGTCCAACCAGTATATTTGCATGCATGTTAAAGCTCAGATGATACTGTGATTAAGTCAATTAATGGATACTTCAATGACAACAGATCACCACATAAGGTAAGTAAAAGTAAAAAGTAAGTAAAACTGGGGGTCAAAGGCTGACAGTTAAACATACAGGGCACAAACACAGTTGTAGAACAATGGTCCTTCACAAATCACATACCGCTTGAATTACCCACAGGAAGCCAGTATGAAAGAAGCACACACGCACGCACGCGAATGCACGCGCGCACAAAAAAACAAGAAGCTTGTATGAAGGAGTTACATTACATTATAGAAAGGTTTCCCTGATTTCTCTGAAAGCTCTGGGGGGCCTGTAAAACCCTCAGAGGTAAAATTGTAATATTACATTACAGAAACTTGAACAAAGGTCTAAACCAGGTTTAAACAGTATGACACGAACCACACTAGTTTTTGTAAGGTTGCATAACAGTGGAACTCGGTTGGAGGGGGGTGAGGGGGGGAGGGGCACAAACACAGTTGTAGAACAATGGTCCTTTACAAAACACATACTGCTTGTATTACCCACAGCAAGCCAGTATGAAAGAAACAAACCATCAAAATGGTAAGAGTACATGACATATCTTACAAGAGTGAAATCATGAATTCAGTAACGTGTCTGAACTGCAATGGAGTGTTTTTTTCTGAAGCCATGCAGTGACCCTTAATGTGACCATTACCAGCCGGATCATCGACCACCATTTCTAGCTCGTCAAAATACAACAGCCTGCTAACTGAAGCATGCCAGCATTGTATTACTACAACAGATGTGAGCCCAGATCTGCTTTTGTAAATAGCTAAAAGTGTAATTCATCCCTTCGAAACATGGTTTCCCCCCAAACAAATTAAACACAGCGGAGTATGTTTCACAAATTACTTGAGACAAAGTGCTCCTACAGCCTATGCTAGATTTACAGATCTTTGATATTGTGAACCACAGATAAGGTCTCAGGAGGCCCAACTATAGTAATAGGGGGGTGGCTTAACAGCATAATTCCTAAGAATCGTACACCTTGTGATAAAAGCGTGAAATACGTTACACTTATAGCCAAAGACAGTCAAAGACAAAGACAAAAATTAGACATTGGGCCATCGCAAATTTTCAATATGGCGGCCGTGGCAGGCCATGTAAAATTTCTTTTGTGTGTTGCTTATAATATGATATTGATCATATAGTTAGCTTAATTTATTTACCTCACATAGCTCTTCGGAGTGTGTACATGAATGATACAAATACATTTAAAGATGGCTGTTACATTTCATGATGGTTTTCAAGACAGGTTTGAAAAGCGTTACTGCTTCAAAGTTGCATGGATTCCTGTGATATGATGATGCCTCCTTGCAAATAACATCATCCTAGCTTGGTCTATGTTTGTGGATGTGCTGGATTATAAACCTTTCAATTGTTGCCATTACCCCCTGTAGAATGTCATGTGGGGCAGAAGACAATTCCAATAGGGCAGGAGTGCCCAATATGTCGATCGCGATTGACCGGTTGATCGCAGAGGTAATGTGGGTAGATTGTCAGAGTATGCAATACAAACATCTGATCTTTCAATGAATTGAAGGACTTGAAGGTGACACCAACATGTCACTATTTTTGTGACTTGGGTATTTGTGAAGTTGATAACCTACCTAGGTTTGAACGCACTTATTGGAAGTCTCTTTGGATAAAAGCGTCTGCTATATGACCGTAATGTAATGTGTAATGTAATGAATTTTGAGAACAGCCGGAAAATTGCTATAATCTACAGAAAACTCCATCTGGATCTTTCTGATGTAAAAAAGTCTGGATCTGGACAAAAAAAGGGATTGTTTTCCACAGAATCTTCAAAAACAAGCACTGACTTCATTTTCAGTGGAGGAGCTGCATTGACCGTGTGAGACAAAACCATTCTCTGAGCCCCACAGAGCTTGACAGGCATGAAAATTTCAGTCGAGAGGCCAAGCTGTGCCAAATCGTCTAAATGAGGCTTTAAAAAGGGACGCTGCGGTTAGCTTGGAATCCTAATGAAGCTGTCTTTTGTTATTGTGTGCAGCTTGGAGCAGAGTCTGTGGCACTAAAATGAGCATGTCATGCTTCACAAAGTCCAACAGAACTGAGAAAGAGGTCTGGCAATGTCCGACTGCTCACAAGAGGTGGTCGTCCTTGAACCACAGTCTGGATAATTTACATGCTATTGACTTACAAATCACTGTCCTGAGAAAGCATCAACAAGGTCCCTATGTTCACATTACAAGCAGCCCAAATACAATATTTTTTTATGTGATATTATTTAACCTGATTTTGTGTCTAAGATGTATGAACAAACCAATTTTTTTCACATAAGGTTTTTTCACTTGCATAATTGACACTAGAATTATATCACCTGCATCACAGAATTTCAGCAGTTCTCTTTCTCTCCGAGTTGGTGCTTATGAAAGTCCTCATTATGCATCAATGTACACACTGTCCAAAATACATCAACAATCACATACTCACTGAGAGCAAGATGTGTCAGTTGTGGTACAGCATTGCCTCTGTCAGTACTACCAGAGAAGGCTTTCCTCACAGTCCCCAAAAATGTCTACCTCAACCAACTCACTGCATTTTTTTTGTATCTTAACTTCTTTTCTATTGGAACGAAAGAAGTCAAAAATGTGGTCTGACAAAAAAAGGCAGAATTGACCTTTAAGGCTTGGAATGTAAATGTAACAAAAATTGTACTAGCACTACACTCACATACTCTCTGGGGTAGAGATTGGGGTGAGATGTTGTCAGGTATCTCACCTAATACAGATTATTCGATTACACACTTCTGTGTAGAATTGATGAGTATTATACTAGTAGTCCGAAAGGAACACAGTTTCTTTCTTGTTTCTTTAGCGTTTAAATTCGATTCCATATGTAAAAAAAAACATGACTATCATCATTATGTACACACTCAGTGGATAGTATATTTTGGATGGTAAACTGTGCATTCAGGGACTATGGAAATAACCAATCGTTGATCCCCACAAACTTTGGTTTATGAAAGGCTTTCATTCCATTCACCACTTAGCAAAATGTATCCTTGTGTAATTGATTTCACATGATACTGAGTAGATGTTTTTCTCTTGAACAACTTGTTGTAGTCCACCCTTAACATTTTGTTCTGGCACACGCTCCCTGCCTTTAGGCGGTCTGGAGAGTTTTGCCAGAGGTCAATAGAGGTGATGGCTGCAAAACACAGACTCAAGCATAGGCCATAATTAGAGCAGCAAGCACAGCCTGCCAAAACCAAAACCAAGGCCAAAGGTTTTCACATATAAGCTTGTGTCGAGCTCATGTTAACTGGATGCCCAGTTTGTTATCGACTGGTTTTGGTCTCAAGATTGAGACAGATGTCCACTGATTAAGTGGAAATTAAATGAATGAGCCAAGAAGCTTGTACTAATATTCATTTGAGATTTATTCAGGTCATTATTACACATGGCTTGAATTAAATATTGATCCTAAAATGCTGCACAAAGAACTGATATGGCAGTGCAAACAAAACAGTAGATAATAAACATGCTTTATACAAATCATTGCCATCTTGTTTTAGTGCCACATGAGAACATGAGGATTCCGATATGGTGCACCTGTGACCACCATTACCACATTCACAAATATTTGAAATATTAACAAATCTTGATATAAAAAGTCTTGGATAAAGAACACCCTTGCCATAAACATTCCAGTGCGTAAAACATGCAGCTTGACTTTAAAAGGGCTAAAGTTCGCATGGAGCGATCATTTCTTTTTTAAACAAGATGATGTTAGCATCGTCATGCGACAGATTTGGAAGAATAGCAACATATTGGCAGCTCGGTCAAATTATAATATAATCACTACACACTGAATTTTAGAGATTAAGACGTTTATCCTGCATTGTAGGATGAACTCCTTTTTTTCCAGCAAACTGTACATATTCAATATGACACATAACCATTTTCAAAATATTGCTAGTGCATGGATGAGAAACCAATAAAGTCTTAACATAGAGTAGTCATATTTAATTCAAACTTATTTATACTATACCGCTTTAAAGAATGGGATCATTTAAAATCCTGTCCTCTTGTCATCTACTGCTACTGTGTGCTTTTGTAAAGTTTCAAAATATACTCAAACATGAGAGTAGAGCTCAACATAAACAGCCATATCAATCTGTTATTTCCTCTACTTCTCTCACACATTCTTTCACTTAACTTGCATATGGTGCAAACAGAAGACAGCTGCTATAAATGCTGTCAGAAGGACTGCTTATTCTAAAACAATATTACTGTGTGTACAGGTTGAAATTTTTCTTGAACAATCTCAAGATGACAACTAAATTGCTTATGGGTTTATAGTGCATTAGAACACAGGTTTATGTGAGATAGTAAAATAGTCAGTTTCTAAACATGTTTTGCAAGATCAGACATTTTTCCTGAAAAAGATTACATGGTTTAAATGTCTTATTGAGAAACCTAGATGTGTCAAGGCATGTCTTATTCTCAGTCCAAAAGCAGTCAGCCGGTTTTCAGAGTTTGAGCATGAAAAAGACTTCACTGTTTTCCGGTTCTGGGGAGGATTGTGAGTGCTGGGATGCTCTGATGGAGGGCAATCCTACGGAGGTGAGGTGACTCAGTAGATCGAGGCTGGAGCAAGGATTTCGAGCCACGCAACATGCCCCCTCAGGGTTCCCCCGCTCCTCAATAGGACTAGTACTACTTCCATTGCTAATGCTACCTGTAAAGCTAACACTTGCAATTCTTCCTTGGTTCAGACCCTGGAGTCTCTGCTTTTCTTGGGCCTGCTTGGCTCTGTTTGCAATATAGCGCACCCTGCTCTGGCTCCTCGAGGATGTCCTTCGGACCAGGGTCTCATCCATGCCTTCCTCCAGGCACTCTCTTGGTCTGGCAAAATCGCTAGCGGTCAAGGGCTCCACATCAGTTAGTCTCCGCAGCTGTTCTGTCAGGTCCTTAGGGGAGTTGGATTTGTGCAGACTGCCCTTCCGTAGCCCCTCTCTGGTTGGCCTAGTGATAAAGCTGCGGCTGATGCTGCTGTACTTGCTGTCAAAGTTGCAGGAAATGTCATCTGACGTCAAATCGCCAAGGCTTTTGGACATGGAAGCTGACGTAGTGGGGGTTGTAGCTGAAGAGGAGGGCTTGTTTGTTGATGATTGCATGAGTCCTTGCATGTGGAGCCGGCTCCATGCGTGCTTCCTTTGGGTTAGTCTGCTGAGGGAGTCAGTGGATAGTTCTTGTGAGGTCTGCAGGGGCTGAGGGTGAAGTTCGTCTTTGCAACACTTAGTTTGCTGAAGATTGGGGTTGGACATGCTCTTGCTGACTGGCACGGCATCATAGGAGACCAATGCTGAGTGACGGCAGTTGACCCAGTGAGGGTCGCAGGAAGTGTTGGCTGTGGATGGGCTGGTGAGGCTCTTCCTGACCAGGTTAGGCAAGGACATGTCAATGACAGTGTCGCTGGAAGAGATGCTAGAGGAGGATGACATACTATTTCGGTGGCTTCCTGGCTCGAGCTTGACCCAAAGGTGATCATTCATGGTGGCATCTATGGAAACCTCTGGCACTGTGGATTGGCCTTGACAAGCTGAGGCCGCACTTTTACTTCCATTAGCCAACACAGCTGCAGCAGGGGCCACTGTTTTGTGCTTAGATGGCAATTGTACCGTATCATTTTTGCTTTCTTTCAGACTTCTCAAGGCTTCCATCTGCTTTTGTATATGCTCCATACATGGCTGGCTGCTGGTATTTGCTTGGGGGTTCTGACTGCACTGCGATAGGGCAATTTGCTCCATTGGGGTTGTTGGGTGGAGTGAAATGGTTCTCCTATGAATAGGGGCTTTCTTAGGGTCTCCCCTTACCTTGATGGTACTGTCCACAACTGCATCCAAATTAATGGGCAACAAGGAGGCTGCAGTAATTGCTGTGGATGGAGAGTGCAGTGATGCAAATGAGGAGTGTTGTGACGACTGTCTCGCTTCTGAGTTTGAGGCTGAGAGGATGGAACATTTGTTGCTAGTGTCTTCAGAGATTAGCACTGGAAGAGGGGGAGCTGTTCTCTGCACTGCGGTACAGTCTGTGGGATAAAAGAAAATAACTAATTATTTTATAAACAGAAATGGCTAAATGCTCACTGGACATCTTTGTTGGTTGTCCTGTGTACAAGTCCTAGTTTTATTTTCTGGGGAGAATTTGTTTTCATCTTAAAAGTAAGTCTGTTGAGATTAGTTGTAGGAATAACTACAGCTAAGATCCACATTTAATGCAACAATGTACCATCATTAATAATTGTCAATTACCTCTTTTAGACATGAAAGAGTCATGACTACGGTATTCCCTCATTTGCATGTTGGATAGACTTGTTATTATACAAACCATCACTGAAAACTGTTGCAGTCTTGCAGGATATTCCAGCAGTATTAATATATATCATATACATTTATATATTTGCCTCAAATGTGATCAATAAATAGATTCAGACCCTGACTGCTGTTGGCCAACATGATTAGTCACAAACATGCACACCAGTAGCCTACTCCATTGCACCTGTTTCACATTCATTTGCAGCAAAGCAGGTGAAATTGATTCACAAGCACTTGTGCTTCCTAAATGGACAGGTTATCCCTGAACTTTAACTGACTTGGTGTGCAGTGTATTTCATTTTCAACTCAGGCATTATTTGAGGATTGCTTTCTAGATATGTAATTTTTCTTTTTAATAAAAAATGTGGGTATATTCACAAGCACAATGCAAGATTTGGACTAATAGATGAGTGGTATCTTGTGTGCTTCCCAATGCAAGTAAGCGAGAATATGAGATGGGTGTCCTGGGGACTAGGTTACTCATATACAAGTAAATTGAAATTGAAAACATCATCAATTACATATGATCTAGTCATAGTTGTCTAAATACAATGAAATCCACAATCAAGTTCTTCATTAAACAAAATAATGAGGCAAAGAATAATGCCACAACTCCAATCTTTTGAATATTAACTGGCTCATGAGTTATATAAAGGGAACCATTTTGTATTGTAGCTCTCAGGCAAATCAGGAAGATCTCAGTTTGTACCAGCAGGACACAGTTTCCCATACTCCAGATCAACATTGGTGCAATTTACCAAAGTTGAATTCAGTGGAATTTCAACTGAAATGCTGTCCAAATAAATACTTGTAAATAATAAAACAACAATCCAACGGAATGTATACCACTCCCATGCTAATCAGTGTACAAAAAAGTGATGCAATGTAGTTTGGCCAAACAAAATCCATATCCATAGCTGCACACTGGTGTGAACAGACTGAACAAATGAGACAGTGCCGTTTCAGAGAAAGAATGAAAAAGGATTTATAATTTGAGTTTGAAACCCCTCACAGAAATGCTGTCACAGCAGTGACACATGGGTCTTAAGGGAAAAAGGCTGAATATGGCTGAAGTAAAGGTGAAGGTGCAAGTGCAAAGGACACAAGATGTTAAAAGTTGCATGCTTTCAGCTGTTTACCTGGCTCTGGTCATCCCTTCAATTCTGCACTAGGAACAGAGAGAGCATGCAAAAAAGGGATAGAAACGAGAAAGGATTTTTAGCACAACTGGAAAAGAAGGGGGGGGGGGACTGAGAAAAGGAAACTGCTTCTGACAGTGAGACCACCAAGACAAAAATGTAAGTAATCACAAAGCATTCCAAAAATGATGAGAACATCATGTTTGCTTTACACTGAAAGGAGGCTGAGGGGTTAAGTAACTTAGACAGCAGTTTATCATACGACAAGTGAAAGAAAACAATTTAACTTAAAACGAATGTGTTTAAAGAATTAGTACTTCACTTTGGAAACTAGAATTGAATTCTAACTTATTGTATTGTGTTTGTTATTGGGTGCACATGGGAATACAAGGTGTGTATTACATAAAGGTAAACAGAAGATTTGTGATGTGATGAGGCTAATAGGAGTTCCCTAATCTACAGTGGATACACAAAATATCTATACAAATTGTGGGTAGCTGGGAAAGCTGGGAATTAAGATAATTTCAGTCAGGTGTATTTACACTTTTACCTTGCAATGGAACACATAGTAGTTTCTTTTGCTTTAGTTTTTTTCAGGTGAAACAATAAAAAAAACTCAAACCTGCAGAAACACCTTTGTTTTCTCTGCGTGTGCCATTTAATGTTGCATGCCTAGATTTTGCTAAATCAACCCACCCTTTCTAAGCTCCATCAATTTGTGAGTGGAGTGGTTTAGAGGTTGTGAACAACCCTGTTCAGATCATTCCAAGTTGGTGAGCTCTCAATGGGCCATTCCAACAGTTACATCTGAAAGCATTGGTGGATATCTACTTTTGATCATTGTCTTGCTTTCCATCTTTAGTTGACAGAGAACTAAAGATGGAATGATTCTCTTTGAAGGCTGTGTCTGAAGAGGATGATTCCAAAAGCGCAATGCAACCAAAATGTTTGACAGCAAGTATGAGCTTTGATAAAGAGTTGTTACTCTGTGCTAAAGACAGTCCTAACAGACAGATACACTTACATGGATTGACCAGTTCCTTATAGAATCCAGCTCCTTTAATGTTGCTGTCGGCCTCCAAATACCAGTCAGTGTTTCAAAGTCTACTTAACTCTTCTGGTCTTTCAATCATCAGCTTCAGCATATTTGTTTAAGCCCCTTATTGACAAGGGCTATTCCATTGGGATCCAACCAAGAAAAAAGGATATCATAAATGAACAGTTGATCGTTGTTCATCACCTAAATTATTTTGGATACATTTGAACAGGTAGTCAAATTAGGGGTGGCAAATGTCTGACCCAAATTATCTTCATTTCAGGTTGTTTATCCATCTAGATAAATACAGATATATATGTATACAGGTGCAGCTCAATGAATTAGAATATCGTGGAAAAGTAAATTTATTTCTGTAATTCAATTCAAAAAGTGAAACTCACATGTATTATAGATTCAATACACACAAAATGAAATATTTCAAGCCTTTATTTGTTTAAATTTTGATGATAATGGCTTACAACTCATGAAAACCCGAAGTTCAGTATCCCAGAAAATTTGAATACTGTTAAAAAGTTCAATATTGTAGACTCACATTGTCCCACTCAATCAGCCAACTAACTCAAATAACCTGCAAAGGTTTCCTGAGCCTTTAAATTGTCTCTCAGTCTGGTTCAGTAGGCGACACAACATGGGGAAGACGACCATATTCTAATTTATTGAGCTGCACCTGTATAATATATATGTTTATCTATTTTACCTAAAAAGACCCACTACATCTACTACAGCACAGCACAGCACTATACAGTACTTGCTGTAGTCAACAGCTCCATCTTACCAGCAAAGAACATGGGGGATGTATTGCGCAGCTCTTCCATTTTCTGGGCAAACAGGGTGTTCATCTCACGCTGCAGGGTCCCTACAGCCATCTTTTGATTGTCAAGTATGAAAAGTGGAGGTAGCACAGGAGGCAGCTCTAAGCTGCTCAAACTGACAAGGCTGTCAGAGCTGCCAGAATCACTGAGTAAATGACCTTCATTTCCTTTATCATGTACAAACAGAATGGGGGCCGGTTTAAGACTGGATGCTGGCTTAACAGTGTTTGAAAAGCGCCTTTGTGGAACAGTGCAGGACTGCACTTTTCTCTCCAATGCATCAGGCTTAGCATGGGTGTGCAGGGCTCCCAGAGTTTGTCTGGCTTTAGACCAGGAGACATGTCTGATGACAGCCTCTGGTGAGTATATATGGGGAAGAGGCTGCCTGGGGTCTGGCTGAGTAGCTAGGAGCTGGGGCTTGGGCTTTGGCTGAACTTGCCAACCCATTGACGACTGGTTCCTTTGCTCCTGTCCCTCCCTGTCTGGCAACTTTGACTTGCCTCCCTGCACTTCCTCAACCTGACCCTTCCTTTCAGTCTGTGGACTTTCGCTGAAGCCAGCTACACATGTGATGCAGTTGGAAGACATCCCCACCTTACCTGAGCTGTTAAGCGTAACACGCGCAAACAACCCAGGCTTCATGTCCAGTGGATCTTGTAATCTCGGCCGACTTGCTCGTTTCAGAGGCTCGCTCATTGGATGACGAATGGTAAAATCTGGGCTCTTACCTTTGCCCTCCCCATGGTGAAAAGCCCCATTGGTGTCAGAACGATCCCAAGGACCTTTGGCTTGGTGGGATGCGGGTGACTCCCTGTTGCGGTGTTGTGGTGGAGTTGGTAGGTGAGAGGAGGGGGCAGTGTCCTTAGACACTTGCTCCTCACTACCGCCCTCTGAGCTGTAGTCTTTGGTGTCGATGGCGATTTCTGGGAAGCCCTTTTTGATTTTAGGCTGGCCCTTGGTAGGTGCACTGGCTGTGCGGCGCAGGAGATGGGCACCAAATGGGTGCTTACGGCCGTGCTGTGCAGCAGCATGGCTGTCGAGGGAAGCCTGCTTTGGGTTTCTGTGAAACAGCCCTTTTATGCCGCTGGCCACCTTGGTCTGAACAAAACAAAACAAAACACATCTGTCAAAACACATACAAAGAAAGAACGCCTGAAATAAGTCATATAGAGATCATACAGGATTATTATTTACCTAAAGAGGGTGATCACAAGGCAGGTCTCACTGGTCTGATGCCAGCATTACCACAATCATATATGAACAGTTTTTGTACAATGAACATGCTTGTAAAGCAATGACCAAAAACTCAGTTTAGATCAATTACACAGACTTACCCAAGAGATGTCATGTAATAACATGCAGATAATCACAGCACACACTACTGGCTTTGAATTCCATCTGGATTCAAAGACTAGTTTGAAGATTAGTTGATATAACAATCTTTAGTTTAGTTTAGTTGTACTAATGTATATGGTAAGAATAGAATCATGCTTGGAGACTAATTGTTACACTGATGAGAGGCACAGACAAACAACACTGAAGTATGATAGAGGAACAATCTAAATATTTGAGAATACTTCTTGTGAACTATGCGTCATAGAGAGGCAACGAGTAAGAGCTGGCATTGACAATGTTAAATCATTATCCTCACTGGTCTGTTATTGGGACCCCACAGGCTGTGAATATTTACTATGCTATTATTATTATGCTCTTAGCTGTTGGTTTTGGAAGGAAATGCACTTAAGATTTCTTGTGACCTGAAGCTCTTTTATCTACCTATGTTGATATGCACTTATTGGAAGTCGCTTTGGATAAAAGCGTCTGCTAAATGAACGTTATGTATTAGGTAAAGAAGTGTGAGGATCAAAGGTCACACTGACTTAGACCATTTACAAAAGACAGGACAATAAAGAAAGAAGCCATGAGACAATGTCACAGTGAGCTGAATATTGTTGAATACATTCTGTTCTTCTAGGACATGGGTGGGGAACCTCCGGCCCGCAAGCGGGTCCGGCGATCGGCAGATTGCTCCACACCAGAAGTGCAACAGCAGCAGTTTTCTGCATTATGTCACACAGTGTTGAATTACCCTTAAAAGGAACAATCTGACATTGTGGGCACTGCCAAAACTAGATGAGAGGTTTGATATCATTTTTCTGTGTCCCATATCAGGTCATGTCAGGTACATGTTTAATAGCGCAAAGACTGAAATCACACTGTAAATTCCGCCAACATTTTAGAAGGTGTCTTTGCTATAAAACACAAAACCAGCCCTTATTAATCACAACGTTGACACACTCCGTATATTCTGACCGTTTGTCACAAGAGTTACTGCAAAAATGTGAGAATATACATGGATGGAATTAATAGGGATATACAAGACATGTTGCTTTGTCAGGTAAGGGAAAGCATGCGGTGGCTTACTCTGACTTAATGCCTGTAATCAATTGCATAATGTTGGTCAGTTATGCCGATCTATATTCAGTTTGGGCTCATGTTTTTAAAAATGCGATTACTGAAAAAAAGCATGTGAGTTTTACTGGTATAAACTGAGTCCAAGTGCATTCTCACTGATCATCCAGTATTGTACTGCTTTGAAGAACAGTCCTACTGTCTATGTACTTTGTTTTGTTTCCGTAGTGAAGAAAGACAGAAAAGAAAATAGATGCAAAGTGATGAAAAGGAGCATAATGCTGAAAAAAGAAACAGCAGTTCTACATGCTATTGAGATTTTACAGTATATCCCTGCAGTGCAGCATAGGGGGGAAACTCAAGCATCCTGACTCTCCTCTATGCTGCTCTTCTATTGTGCATATTAGTGACACTGGATCTACTCTTGGGATCAATGAAGATGCAGCAAGGTCAAGCCTTCATAACTCATGTGAAGCATGAGTTGGCCTTTTATTGCAGTCAGCTGCGGGGAGGAGGGGGTGTCGGTGGTGGCGTCACTTAGTGACAGGTGGAGAAAAAGAGTGGAGCGTGTAGCTCATGCAAAATGTCGATTGGGTCTCACTACACCTGGGTTTTGAGAGGCAGCTTCATGGCTCCTAACAATTTTCTGCCTCTAAATGCAGCATTTGGAAAAAGAGGGGTCCACTGAAATCACAAACAGAGGAAGAAAGCCATAATCAGAGAAGGATAAAAGACAGAAAAGATAGAGGAGGTGGGCGATGAAAGAAAGAACAAGAGGAGGACAGACAACAATAACAGAGTAAGAGGAGGTTCAAAGACAAGACAATGTGACAAACAGTGGTCATTTACAGCATGGCTGGAGACATTATTATGCACTGAAATAAAAATGTCACAGTGTGTTAACAGCAGAATTGAACTATTTATGATAGAATATGTCAATGAAATAATAATGTACTTGCTGCGAAGGCTGCTGTCTTGTTCGCTGTAATGAGCTAATATATCTTTGTCTGTCACGTCGATTTGGCCAACCCCTGGTGTTAACATGTTGCATCTCAGTCCGAAAAGCCTTAATACTGATAAGAGTGGAAAAATGGAGGCTTGTTTGGTGACTTTCACCTGCTCATTAATTGATAGAGCAAAGTGCTGCTGCCAGTGTTGCCCCTCTCTCACTGGGTTTGTTTGGACCACCTGCATTTAAGATTGTGTCTGTGAAGTATGAAACATACTCTCTTCCATTTGTCCTCATTTCCCTTTTGAGAAGGGTCAGTACAGAGTCATTGTCTGTAAAGACCAGGAACAGGAGCCCACTAAACAAAACATTGCTTTGAAGGATCACAGTTTGACCGTTGTTGTTCATTCAAGGGCAAGGCACACACACAGTCATAAGTGATAAATGATCTCATCAATGTCTTGATGTTTTTCTTCATTTTCTTTTTTAAGACTTGTTTGTTTCCAGGAAAATGTTCTATTTTATATATTAATGCTCAACAATCCAGGCATGAAATTCTATTGTTAAGTATAAAATGTGTAGTGTTGGTGTGTTGGCAGATCTTTGATAGGCTGTATTGGTAATACTTGGTTGTCTGCCTCAGCACTACCTACCTTACCAGTGATGTCGTTCACAGCTACATGAACAAAGATGGAAGCCTCCTCCATACCTTCCAAATACACGTGACGATAACCTACACACACACACACACACACACACACACGCAAATAAATAATACAGGCCTGTGGGACTGGGGAGACAAAAGAAAGGCTCAAAGGGATGGGGATGAGAAAATGCTAGTATATCAAATATTGAATATTAAAATGCATCTCAGACACAGTTCTCTTGCTCTTACTCTTGATTACATGAATTTCCTTGTGTATGGAAATGTGAAAATGTCCGCATAAGCTTAGTGAAAAGATATTCACATCACATGATTATGACCTCAGGAGATGAGGGGCGTATCAATCAGTTTCTGAAATGCTTAAAGCATTAAGTATCTAAATACTCCAAGTTCTCTTACCTGGTATCATGCTGTTGAAGGCAATGGTACGTTGACCAATAAAGTCCTGACCAATAGGGTCATGGTCCCACACTAGGAAACGGACGAGCGTCAACTCAGGCATATGCACAGTGAACACCAGAGTCTCCTCCCACATTGGGTTGAACCCTAAACAACAATCGCAGGGAAGGATGGAGGGAAGTGATGGGGAGAAGGAGTGGCAGGGGAGAACAGAGTGGAGGGAGAAAAGAAGAAAATAAATTGAAAGAAGAAATAAGGAGTGAGAGTGTGAATGTGTTAGCCACATATAGAGGACGGTGAAGATGGAGAAAGAAAGAGTATTAGAGACGGAAAGCAGAGAAGAGAGAGAGAGTGTGAGCTCAACAGTCATGAATTATTTGGTGTGTGTGCCTGACAGAGAGGTGATGCCTGTGCACATTCCCCGGTTTGTGACCTTATCAATTACAGATCACAAACCATACAGACACACATCTAAAATGCAATAAAACACATCTACACACACAAGTAGAGAGATTCATAAATCAATGAATGCTTTACTCACCACATAAATGATCTAATCACATGTAAAAGAGAAACCACAACAAACCACAATAATCGCTGTCCAGGAGAGGGGTCTAGAAAATGTTTTGAAATGTTCTCTTGGAAGGTCAACATGGTACTGGGGGGGTGTGGGGGTGCTCAGTATATTTAGTGTCAATTCTGATACTTTCATGCGGAAATTTAACTTAAGGGAGGTTTGTATATTAAACAGCATCCCTACAGTTGTACCTACACCTGAATTAACCTGAATAAAACTCTAGAATATACACTATGTCCAATATCACCCCGATCTAACCAAGGAAAGAGGATCTGCAGGATCAAATTAAACCCTCCATCAACTCACCATTATCATCCACCACTCTGGTCTGCTCTTTGCAGCAGTCTACTGGGAGGCCGATTATCTCCACCTCAACAAAAGGATCAATGATCTGACAGAGAGATAGAACAAACCAGTGAACTCACTCATCTATTATCCATCTGTCCATATATCTTTCATGGTTTATCTGGGTCCAAAGGCATCCTGATTAGATGTCCAAACTACCTCCGCTTGCCTCTTTTAATATGAAGGAGCAGTGGTTCTATCTCCTCCAAATGCCTTCTAAAACTCACCACCCTGTCCATGAGGGTGAGTCTCAATACTCTGTAGAGCCCATTTATATTGATGACTTCATTCTCATTGAGATGATGTCCACATTACTCAGCACTCCCCAATTATTCTGATGTGACATTGCAAGAGCTGTCGCTCTAGTGTGTCTTAAAATTCTAATCAGATGCACCACAGGTGTAAAAAACACCCTCCTATATTTATTAAAAACCCTGCGTTAAAACTGTAAAAAATAAATACAGATTAAAAGCCAGATTCAAGATTAATTCATCTGATTAAGATTTCTGCATAGCCAGGAACCTCATTTTTTTCAAATGCTAAAACATTTTTGGTCCAAGAAAAAAAGCTGTCAAAAAATATTTCAAGGAGGTAAGATGTTCAGTTCGTCATCACAACATAGCTCAATGGATCCTCATGTAGCAAAGATGTAGGTGTGATTACATGTATACTACCTCTCCCCTGTCCCCAAGCATGGAATCTTTAGGTTTGGGCAGCTGTTGTCCACTGATGATCTTCAGCACCAATTGTTTCTTCATCTGTTCTGGTAGCAGGTCCTCCATGTTGGGGTTGAAGGTGCCTAAAGTGGACACAAATCTAGTCAAGCCAAGGTCATTTGTATCAGCAGATAAAAGCTTTCTAAGAAGACGTGGAAAACACCGTAAATCAAACCCTTAACATGGATGGACAAAAAGGAGGAAATTTCAGGAAAGGCAATTGAAAGAAGTCCCCTCTCTCCAAAAGACCAAGAGAAACACAGGAGTTGGATTAGACAATTAACAAAAGGACAAAATTGTTTTTGAAACAAAACATAAAACAGTAAGACATAACAGGGATTGAATCGAGTCCAGATCCAGTAAGTCTTAAGGAACTGTTGTCTTAAACGGACATATACTCCAATTGTTATTTTTGTTCATACCTAAAAATAATGTAATAAAACAAAATTTAGGCAACTGCTTAGACAAGAGGAGATAATTACTACCTTTACACTGCGGGCATGTGTCCTGTATTCCTAGACTCAAACATGACCTCAAACAGAATTGATTACTGGCCAATTGCTATTCAGGAAGGCTACAAAGCTATTCCTGGTTAAGTGAGACTTGCATCTCTACTAAGCCGTTTTGGAGGTACATCTACCGGGCGGCAGCTTTTGGTGAGTTTTACCCTAGGCAAGGAAACCAGTAATCTTTTCTTCCCATTCATTTCATAAACCAAGTGCTACAGTGACACTAAAAAATCAGGGCTTTCTGGCTTAGGGTTGAAAACCTGCACTGTTACTGCGTTTTTTTTAGCTTAATTCTGACAAAATGCCTCAATACTTTCTAACGCATTCAATGGTTGTAAAATGTTTCCCAACATTCAAGACACCCATTTGCGTAAATTCATTTGCCAGTTTGAGCTTTAACAATGCAAATGCACAAGCACAGGCCATCAAACCAGGTTGGGAGATTAAAACAATTACTGTCTGTGATCAGAAAAGTATCTCCATCACATTACCCCACTAGTCACACAAACATTCCATTTCCATTTGTCAGGGCTGACCTTCACACATGCAGGCAGGCTTGAGGATGTAGCCACAGTTACCATTGCTGTAGAACTTGGCTCTGTTCAGTTGGAGCACACGGCCCTCTGACTGGTAGTTGAGTGCAACTGAAAGCAAAGCAATGCAAGTCAGGTTATTGTCACTAGAAGTTAAATCATTCTCTATATAAGGAGTTGATCAATAGATATAGTAGAAGATTGAAAGAATTGTATAAAACAGTTGTTCATTTTAAGCCCTGACAACAATACCAGTAGTAGCAGTCGTTTACATGTTAAACATTAGATCATTTTAAACAGTATTCATGAAAGTGGACCTCATACCCAGCTGGCAGCCAGCATTCCAAAAGGGCTGTGGGTTGAAGTTGGAGGAGTCCACACGGTAAGAGGAGGGATAGATTCGGGAAAGCTGTCTCTGGTTAAACTGGAGGAAGGCGGCAGACTTCTGCTGCATAACCTGGTGGGCTTTGGTCTCACTCAGGGATGACACCTGCCAGCTGCAATTGGCTGAAAACACAAAGACACCTTGACACCTCAACTCTTACTGACACTGACACCCTCACTAGACCCCTGCATTTCTATAATTGATATTTTTCACATAATTTCATTAAAATGTTATCACATGGGATATAACTTTAAGAATTACGAAAAATGCTGACATCCATTTTCCTATCAGCTCAATAAGCTGTTGTATCCATATACCTAGCTACCTACCTACCAAACGCTCTCTAAATAGCAGAACCACTTTTTTATTTGGCACTCTGTGGTTGAGGGCGTGGTTTAGGGGAATGTATTTACTTGCAATCATTTTGGAGCAGCACGTTCCTGGTCACACACATTCTTGTGACCGGGAAGGACTTCACAGGTCAAACAAGTAGAATCTACACTCGCAAGATGGACCAAATAGGAGTATATCTGTAAATTCTCCACTATCACTTTAACTCAGATGAGTTGTGTCTTACTGCTGCCTTCTGATGTGTAAAGGTCACTTTACAGAGGAATTTTGACCTATTTCTGTACTACCAAGTGAAATACGTATTTGGGTAGTGAAATATTTGGATACTTTCAACATTAGCTGGACAAGACAACTGGTTTCCAAGGGAATTTCAGAGGAAATGGAGAAGCCCACCTTGTGCCTCAATATCATACAGGCCCACAGAGCAGGTGTATTTGACCAGGTCAGACAGAGCTCTGGATAGCTTCATGGTCTTCTTCTTTCTATAAATTCAACAAAGTTCATTATTAATTAATGATTCATGACAGGAGAAGCAAGGGGGGAGGAGGGTCAGGGGGGTCAGCAGGGTTAGGGGTAATGTATAAGGCTTGAGTGACGGGATGCTCGAGCACTGCTCAAGTTTTCTTTATTAAAGGCACGTATATATGTGTGTGTGTGTGTGTGTGTGTGTGTGTGTGTGTGTGTGTCTTACATACTTGCTGTGGTGTAAGGGGGCACGTGAGGCACTGCTGGTGTTCTCTTGGTCTGTATCCGTGTCTTCAAAGCTTGAGGTTTTCTTTAGCTTGGTTATCTTTTTCTAAGGTAAAAATGAATTACATATTACTTGATAATAGCAGAGACTATAGGTGATGGAGGTGCTTTTGGAGAGGATTCCGGAGATGATTTGTGACAGTAGCATTAACCAGCAAAAGTATAATTGGTGCTCTTGAAACTTTATTGTAGAACCTGTATTCCTGCTAAGATTCAAAAGCAGAAGGTGAAATTTGTGATGACATTACAAGATAGAAAACAATAATCTGCACTATATACATCACTGGTTCCAGTGATCAATATCAATATTTTCCCTCTACCAAGTTTATGTTTTCCTTTGGTTGGTTTATTTGATACGTTAAGTTCAAAGGTAATCAAAACATTTAAATGAAAAAAAAACAGGAATCAAGATCCCATCATAGACTATCAATAGCTGCAATGTGGATTGGATCTGGGAACACAGCAAACACAACAAAATAACTAAAGAATCAATAAAGCAATGGAGGAGAAATGAAAGGTCCAACCTTGCGTTTAGAGAAGCTTCCTATGATGGAACGACCTGTACGTTTGTTGCTGCTGGGGTTTGCCTCGTCTGCGGTGTCAGTCCCATCTTCACCCTTGCCCTAAAACACAAGATACAAAGTTGCGTCATGGAAACGTTACCTTCAACATTAATAATAATGTATATAATCCCCAGTACTTAAGTGCAGAACCAAGTTGGTTTCTTTTTACTTCCTTTGCAAATATAGCCTAGTCGAAGCAACTACTTGAGGTTGGGAATACACAAGACAAAGTGGCAGGACGTATTGGAAGCTCATCTAGTGTCATTTTTCAGGCTTGGTATCAGGCTTAGACCAGACAGTGAGGAAGTCTCTGAATGCACAAAGCGGGAGAGCCAGAGACCACCCGGACTCCAACTACTCAGAAACTGTATTTTCAGAACAATTGTTTTTGGGATACTGGGCTGTCTGACTAATGGGCTTTCAGTCCAATGAGACCTTCACATTCTGACTCAAACCAGCATGAGGCAGACAGTGTTCTGATCTGAGCCAAATTGCCCACCTGATACTACTGCAGTAAATGCGAAACAATAACACTCAAAATTGGGTTATTTACCAGTACAAGAGCTGGTAACCGGTAGTAGGTAGTGGGTTACACACCTGCCGTACACACTGTAGTGGGTGTAACCGGTAGATTTAAAGTTTCAAATCTACCGGTTACACCCACTGTATGTATTTCACTGGCCTTGTTAGCATTTGCATTGAAAGAGGCCTAAGTACAATACTTCATTTACATGTCAGGAATATTATTCATAAAAACACACAATCAAACAAAAATGAAGACCAGTTTAGTTTAATGGCAAATGTTGTTCCGGTGCACACATTCTTGAGGTGCTATGGCTCTTTCTCAAATGTCAACCCCTGGGACTCTTGGTAGCGCCTGGATTCAGCAGCATTTTGTGCCGCCTCTTTTGGAATGGGCATGAGAATTTAGGTTTCATCTGCTGATTTGACATATCCAGAAGTGGAATTATGGCGGGAAACTGACGCCATGAAGGGGCAGTATAGAGAATGAAATATACAGCGCTAAACTATGCTGATACTTCCGCCAAATCTGCACCCCAAACCAGCGCTAAAGGCTTAGTTAATCGGGCCCTAAGACCTTTACCTGGCATCCAGCCTTATCTGGGGTCTTCCCAGTTGAAGGTAGGGCAGCAATGGTAAAGTTGTCTGGGTCCTCTCTGTCTCTGATTTTGGACTCCTTCAGCAGGTTGTCCAGCTTCTTCTTGGCCACATTCTCCACTTGTTTTCTATTGGGTGAGGTCTAGATGAGAGGGCAGTGGAAGACAGAACTTTATACAGGGGTAAAAGGGAACAATTCCACTCAGAATGGCACCCAATACGATGTGCATTGTCAAAACATTATTAAGGTCATTATGACATTTTACATGCACGATTCACACCTGAAGATCAGTTTGAATATTTCTTTAGACAAACCAGTATGCCTCATTCACTAGTCAGCTCTTGAATGAACAGCTGAGAAAACAGGTCATTGTTTCATTAGCCATTAAGTCATTAGCCAGTAAATCTTGACAGTTAAAGTCCCAAGTGAAGTCCCGAATCAAGAAATGCAAGTCACAAGTTCAGACTGACGAGTCCAAAGCAAGCCCTACACTGAAGACACTGAGGACCACATTAGGACTTAAAAGTCAATTTCAAATTTGACGCCAGGGTAACTTTAATTTTGTCAGTTTACACAAATCATGGATACTTTTTGAAAACATTGTATAATTACTTTCATATAAAATTGTGACACGTGGACAAATGAGCTTTGCATTGAGTTTTTTCTTCAAAGTAAATGTTAAGAGATCCTTATTATCTTTTTAGCCTTTTTGATTAAATACAATGGAAAGCTTTACCTACATGAAAATGTTGAGTGAATGAGAAGCCCCACAAAAGTGAACATACAAACTAAAACTTACAATAACCTTAACCGGGTTTTGTTGTTGCAGACAAATTGGTTAGAAAAATGGATCAGTCTTTCATGTTGAACTCTTTCTTGACCCATATGAAATGCATTCATTGTTTGAACTGTAAGCATAAATGAAACTTCAAAAATAGATTTTCTAGCCTGAAGGAAAAAAACATGGTTTCATGAAGAGCAAATATGAGGCAATGATAATCTGTTACATAATGCATAACCTCCACATTATCATGTGACAGATGGAACACATAGTAACATAAGCAATTCCAGGCGGGGGGGAAGATGATATGGAACACATGACAAAAATGGATGATATGGATAGTTCCCTTGATGAGAGGCAATGCGCCACCTAAAATAATATACTCATGCTCACTTAAGCCACATGGTGTCAGACTATATCCATGGAAACCAACTGTATTGAACTGCATTGTAGTGTTGTTTCCAATCTTTTATCCCCTCATGTATGTTAAGAAAGACAAACAAAACTTCTCAGTCTTGAAATATTGTTGTGCTGTTGTATTTGTACTTGTGCAGTATTTTGACTGCACAGGTGTCCCTAATCACTAGGATTGTTATGCATATGTAGCCAATATAGAATTATTTTGGAATTTAACACGAATTAAAGTGGAATGTGATGAAGTCAGCCAGTCAATTTAATCTGCAGTCTTTTATGTATGTGTTAACGTGACAACTCGCTCTTTCCTGTAGTTTTCTTACGTGAAACCTGTATCTCATCCTGCGGCAAAAAGCCCAGACCTATTTCCGGTCACTATAGTGGCTTTCACAGGCTTCGCTGCTTAATGTCTTAATAGTTAAATAAATGTAAAGGAAGATACCCAGCAACCTTTATATGTTGACTCTAGTTGGGAAATGGGGTCATAATGTAAATTAGGGGATTGTTATCTGGGAATTCATTCATTTTTGCTTTTGTTTGCTGTTTGAAGTTACAGTAGGGTTGCCAACAGTCCCGAACGTCCCATATTTTGTGCTTAACAATTTGATGGAACTATGGGACAAGCGAATTACGCACAAAATACGGGATGGTGGTACAAGTGAGGTCCCCTACGGCATAGGGAACCTCCCTTGTCACGCATGTTGACTGCGTGAAGGCACCTATTCCTGATAAAAGTTTGAGCAATCAATGTCCTCCGTTTACAACTGTAAACCATTACATTAAGGTAAAATGGCTGATAAAATGACTGAAAAATTCTTTCAGTCTGTATTGATTGATTCAACATTGTAGCCTGTTCTCAGGGTTTATCAATAACAAGTGTCTTAGCCCTAGCCTTTCAAAACCCCCTTGAGGTTGAAGGTGGGAAATAGATTCAGAATAATTGCTATTCAACACCCACCATGTAAATGATGAAGACTGGATGTTTTTTATTTATCTTAGCACAGGCAGGATTGTGGAGAATGAAAAAGGACATGAGTGAAGATAACAGAGATATACAGTACCTTCCACTTTGAAAAAGTAAGCCATTGATGAGAAGAGTAGGGGACAGAGAGAAAATGAAAGAAAATGAGATAAAACACCCACAGAAAGGAAGAGACAGAGGAAGAGAGGAGAAACAAGAGAAAAAGCACAGGCACCAATACAGGAGATATGCGTTAAAGACAAAGCATCACAAGGACAAGACAGTGGAAAGGGGATCCTATAGATACTAATCACCACCTTTTAACTGAGTTGTACCCCATCAGGGACAGCAGAACACATGTACAGATTGAGTCTGATCTGCTAATGAAATGTTTACCTGTAACCCCAGTGGCAATAACAGTGCAGAAAAACGACAAGGGTAAGTACATACATCTCCGTTCATGAGCTTGCAATCGTCCTCCATCTCGTCAGCACTGTCCTCATCTGACACCTCCCCTTCCTCTGCATTCTCGTCAATATTAGGAGGGAGCTTTTTGCCCTGGAAAGGAAGGTGTGAGAAGGGCTGTACATTATTATCACAATTCATTTATGAAATTAATTTGTTGGTGAATAAACAAATGTTTGATTCAGGGTTTATTTATCAAAGACTGCATTGAGAGAAGAGATAACAGAACAGACTGTAAATAAGAAGTGAACAACAAACAGAAACTTGCTTGCTACTTCAAAAATGGATTCTGAACAAGTGTATTTTTTACAATATTTTTGATGAGGTCTAACAAGTGAGCGTATATTTCCAGTGGTTAGCCATCATTTTCAATCACACTGCCAAGGAGTTGAGTCCTGTAGCAATACTGTTGGCATGATAATGGCCTGACATTTGCACTTGCATTGTTCACACTCAAAGCCAAAGTGTTCCACACCATACCATGTTAATGTGGTTCCTAAGAGTGTTTTAAAATGATATTAGTACCATCAGTTACACACTGAGTGCTAAACGATACGGATTGTAGTATCTCTGTAGCACTGTAGTAATGAAGCCCCTCATGATCCAGGCGCCTTGAGACCCATAACACTGCATAGGTTCTACCCCTACCAGCTGTACCCACACCCAATATGTTAGTTTAGATCACCACATGTGAAATACGCATCTCAAACAAACCTAACATTAATGGTTTAAAATACAATTTATGCCAGTACTGCTTGTCAAAACAGGTGGGCTGAATCAGCTTAATGATTTAACAATGGCAATAAAGCATTTGTGGAAAATGCTTGTTCAGAAAAGTAGGGGGACATGATCATGTGCTGTTATGGGTTCTAGACCAATTAAAGCTCTGCTACACTCAATTAATAACTGCAGTGTTAATTCCCACTAAACAGAAAAAAGTATCTTCTTTCCCCCTTGTCCTTCCTTGGAATGCTGCTGTGAAAGGTGAGCTGACATCTTAGCCATAGAACAAATACTTCTCATGAAGAAAGTGGTGAATTGTATGATCAAAACTCGGCTTCTAAGTGCTTTACAGTTCCGTACACCCACATTTACCTTAACAAGGATCTTGCCCTTGAGCATTTCAGGCGAGGGCAGGTGGTCCGACCCGTCGACTTTGATGCTAGACACATCCAGCTTGTCCCCCAGGATTTCAATCAGATACTGGGCCATCTTCTTTTGCTGAGGAACGCTGCAGTGGTTCTCTATGGACAGGATGGCTGGGTAGCTGTGGGAGAAAAGACAATGACACAAATTTCAGAAACCATTCTCTAACCCTAACCCTATATAACCCGCCTTTAAATGAGCATATATTGATGTTATTGTGGTTCATTGACAATCTGAGACATAATGGTGATCATAATTCAAGGTTGGTGCTGGGCCTGGAGACTTTTAAGGGTTAATCCAGAATTGAATGCTTTTATGATAGTTAAATCCATAGGCACATGAAAAATACAGCAACAGGTTGGGAACTGCATGCTGAGCTGAGGTCTGTTGGCTTCCAGATACATGATTCAAACAAGTCAACACGTGGAGGTGTGCTCAGCGGACTACAACACAGCGGTGGCACCATTTTGGCACCATTTTCATTGATTTTACTATTTCAATTTGCATTAAAAATAAAAAGGAAAGTGTCAGTTGTATCAAAAATAGAATAAAGAATGGTGGATGCCAACAAATTATTTAATTTCAACTTGAATTGTGAATTTCAATTTATTTGAATCTATAAAGATTATTTTATACAGTCTTTATGTCTAGCTTGCAAAGTTGCAAAATTAATGCAGATGCTTCATAGTCTATGTAATAGAAGATTCCATCATCTCATACTCATTCCATGAGTACTTTTTCATGGTAAGTCATCTTCTTTGTTGTTAAATGTAGCCATTCACCCTGTTTGCTTTGTGTTGTCAATTATACAGGAAATATGTCATCTAAAATTATGTCAAACTACAAACAGGAGTGCAGACGTCCAGACAGAATTTCTTGATCATTTTATGCTGAGACGGGGGCTAAAAATAGTGGTTTTCTCTCTTCAAGATACCATGCATGTTGACGGAATTATCACCTTCTAATGTGGCTTTTGTGACGAGAAAGCTGCCTGGACAATGTGGGTATATTTTAATTTCTCTCTGTCTTGATAGGCGTGTGCTTGCTGTTTTGTCTCTGTAGCTCAGGGGTCTGGAACCTATGGCTTGCGAGTCATGTATGGCTCTTTCGATGACCGCATATGGCTCGTGATGGCGAGATGTTGAAGCATTCCATCCAATTGCTCGACACATGCGCTGGAGCATCACGCTGCTTAATTTGCTCTACTGTGCCATCAAGGGGACAATAAATGTAAAACAGGCAGTGATTATATTGGCTGAATCAGTCACGGTGTGCGGCAGGTTTTAGAGGCTTCGGACGTCACCACATACATCACCAACACACGCATCGATACTCGCTTTGCAAAAATCTTCCTGGATTACTCGATAAACGCTTCGAAGCCTCGACACGAAAGGAGCTCGCAGACAGTTCTGAGCTGACATTGTTGAACACGCATGAATGACTCATATATGGTTTTACAGCTTCATGGTTTTGCAATGAAAAGTATTACCAATCAGTTGTTGACTGTTATAGGAGCATGCAGCATATTTTAAATCCATTAACAAAGTGAAAGAGACAATGCAGAGATTGAGGGGTCTGCGTCCAAACATACTCATTTTTGATGAAAGCATATTTGTTGATGGTCTCAATAACATCTTTGAAGAGAATCTTGGAGGTGAGGGTGTAACCATGGTGCACGATGGGTTCCCCATCCTGTCCGTCCCAACAGTCCACTGAGGACAGCAAAGAAAGGGAGGGACAAATGAGCAGTCTGATCATCAACATCATCAACATAATCATCAACTGTGACGATACAACATATAGTGTTTGTTGTGATTAGGTTTTATCAATTAAGTTTTATCAGTTAAGTTAAATCATTACGTTACATACATATTGGCATGTGACTATGTTTCAATCGGTTTAGAGTCTATCAATTAGAGCAGAGGTGGGGATGTTGATGTTTGATGTTGCGCGTTTCGAAATTTGTGGAGCGATATGCCGGTCGCGGGCCGGATCGCGGGCCGAATAGCGGCTGGGCGGGCCGAATAGCGGGCGGGTTGGCTGAATAGCGGGCGGGCGGGCCGAATAGCAACCGGGCGGGCTGGATCGCCGGATCCGCTCGCAGGCCGGACCAAACAGCCAACATTAAGATGGCATGTTAATGTTTATTATCAAAGGTGGTGCAAGCCTTAACCTATTAAATTTTGCAGAATTGCAGAATTGAAACTTGATTTACGATATGTAGGTTAAAAGTCCCCACATAACTTTAGTACAGAGCTAAATTTCAGTCAAATTTAGTTAAGTATTTTGTTATTGTACATGTATATTTACTGGCAGCCTTGATGCTTGAAGTTGGTCTTAACTCCAACTGTCAGTGAGAGATACATATTCTGCTTATTTCTAAGGTTTGTCGTTGTCCATGTGCTTGTTCCCCATTGCATGCCTAACCTGTTTGTTATATTAAAATTCTTGCTGCATCTATTCATGCATATCCTTACTGACCTTCCACACAGCGGCAGCCAGCCTGCAAAACCCAAGCATACATGTCCACTCTGGACTGTGACATCAGCTGGTCACCCATAAGGTAGGTGTTGTGTGAGGAAGCAATGAAGTAGTTGCAAAGTGGCCGTCTCATGTCCTGGTTCACATTATAGTGCTCTGGGTTAAAGATGTCCCCTGCTGGGCTGCGCATGTAATTGGTGAAACCTGAAAGATGACAACATTTTTTTTTTTGCAATGGTCTCTTGTTTATTTAAACTCTGCACTCTTTTCTTAAGAAGACCTTGGCCAGTAATACTGCAGGTGTGCAACAGGGCTTCAGTAAATCTATAGTATACAGTTCATATTTTGTTCAGCTACTTACAGTCGAGACTGCAAAACACACTGCTCGCATATTGTGTAAATTTGACCAGTCGAAACTACTGCTGCACAAAAATGTTTCATTGCTCTGTAATCACTAGGTTTTTTTCATAAAAGAAATAAGCAAATTTACCAAAATATCAATTACCAGCTTTGACATATGAATGCATTAGCTTTCACTTGGTTCATACCTTACAACAATGGTGGCAATAATAAAAACACCAGTGCAGTAATTAACATAAGGACGGCTGTAAGATTAAACTTCCCTGTGCTAATGTTATTACCTATGATTTTTTATTAGTTATATCCCATTGTATAATCCCCCAATAAATACTCAAACTGATGTGATTCTTAGAGGTGTGAACTTACCATCAATACCCAGAACTCCTTGCTTTTGGTTCTCAGAGCATGGCTCGAATTTGTTGATAATCTCGAGGCAGTGGTCTTTGGTCACCTTTGTCATCTATGAAGTAGCAATAAAAATGGTATGAAATTAGCCACATCTTGTTCAACAATATTAACAGATGATTGCTAAAATCAAAATATGTTGTAAATGGAAATCCCCAGGGAATCAACAGTATGCAGCATTCCTGTGGAGACCTTAAGCCAAGAAGTCCTGACCAGTGGCGGGCCGTGCATTTCACACCTAGGCATTCGGCTCTAGAAACTAAACAATTTGACAGAAACGCAGTATAACCGAGCGTTGCATCACCTTAACATAGTCAAGTAAAGTTATATTAACATTTCTGAAGCATTATAATCAAGAAATCAAGAGTGTTAAACTACCAACTTTAAGATCGCTTAGATCGCCATCGTCGGGGTTGCAGTTCTCTTCTCACGATGTCTAGCTTTTCTTGAAAAGTTTGTCTTGAAAATGGCTTTGTAATTATATCTGCGACCAAATCAATCTCTTCTCCTCCTTCAGCCATTGTGGGTTGGAAAAAAACGCACACCTGCTAGCTGGCCCGTAGTAGCCAACTCTAAATCTGATTGGTTTACACCACAGTTTTGTTTGCGTTGACTTTAAGCTACAGGCGACCACACTGTTGATTCTGAAGGCCTAAGGGCAGATTTCATGGACCCTGGCAACACATTAAGGCTGAAGTACGATTGGATAAAAGCTCTAACATAAAGCCCAGCCCCCTCCAAATACCGTTCTGAGGCTAGAAGCAGCGCAACCAAGACGAAAGCTATGAAATGAAGAGAATAGACTATGGGGAATAATTTAATACAGATTTGTGGAGAAATATATCAAAATTAAATTTATATTCTGATGATGTTTAGGCCAGCAGAGAGGGCCCTGCTGGCCCCGACGGCCCGCCACTGGTCCTGACTGTCTACTTAGCAAGTGCTCTTTAAACCAGTCTGTTTTGTCAGTTTTTCATCCGTGTCAGTCATATAAATGAGCTTGTTTGGCTGTGGTGGGGGTGGTGCCATTCCTTCCAGTAAGTCTGCTAAACGGCAGAGTCAAACATCCTGGTTTAGTTTTGTCTACGACTAGAAGGTACAACCCAATTGTTGCCTGATATGTGAGTGGCTGATGATGGCTATCCTTCTTTTTAGTACTGTAAAATACCTGTGATTTATTTTTCTCTTATTATTTTTATTGCACCAAACACCAAAGCGAAGTCCATGTAAGTGAAAACCTACTAACTGATTTGTGTTTTTCTTTCTGTTGTAGAATACATTAAACCACAATCATATACAGTATACGCCGGAGTCTTACATATTTCTTTCCATTTGAGACATGAAGATACTGAGAAAGGCTGTATTTAATGATTCTGGCAGCTGAGAACAACAAAGTGCAGAAGATAGTTTAAGAAAAAAATTCCCTGCTTCATAAAGGCTTCGATACTAATATTTCCTGTTTAGATTTCTAGCTGTTCATTAGCTATTTTCTCTTTTGATGCAATGTCATAATGACCAGCAGAACTATAAGACAATGAAAAGTGAAGCCAATGAAGAAAACAACGTTTTTCTGCATAGACTGCATAATTCCTCCGCTCGAATTTGAATCGAAGTAACAGGATTTTCTGGGACAGTGAGATAGAAAATTAAGGCGGGCTGAGAATTATTATAGAATACAAACAGAACCATTGGTACCTAATATACATGTATTCATTTCCCACCCCTATTACAAGTCAACCGCAGCACAAAGTTATGCTGTTGTTGGAGCTAACCTCCAACCTACCTTTTAATACAGCTTCAGGCCAGTGAGTATTGATTTTCAGTGGCCCAACTGGTCAGTGAACAAAAATACATTTTGCTGTTGCAAAAGTTCTGCATTATATTTCCAGATCTGCATTACATGTTTATCTAACTAAAGGTCCTTGATGTAGGTGCAGATTTTTGGCAATTTGATAAAGGGGTAATTTGCAAACAATAATTCATTCACATTTGTACATTGTCAAGTTTGGCAAAAATACAATAGAAACAACTCCTACTAAATATATATACACAGGTACAAAGAAACGCATTGCTAGGGCTTCATCTACACTTAAAAAAGGTCTTACCTTACCATATTATTATGATCACATCTCAGGGTGGTAGCACTTACAGATGAGCAGTTTCTGTAACTACTTGAAAAGCTAACAGCTTGTGCAGAATTCCTTTGTAGAGCTCGAAAGGCTAATGTAAAGGAACAGGGCGTACCTTCTGTTCTGTCTCTAGGAAGCGGGATAGGTTGTCTGTGTCCAGGTTGTCTTTGTGGTTGCTGTAGGTGAGCATGAGGAGGTACAGATCCCTGCGGGTTGACATCATCTTATAGAAAGAGCAGAACTCCTCAAAGCCCAATGTCCCTTGATTGTCATCTGTGTCAGCTTCCTGCACACAGGTACAATGAGCACAAAGATTTAATGAAAACAATACTCAATGTACTTCATTAAAAAAATTCTGATCTCTAAAAGGGGGGCGCGAAAGAAAAAGTTTGGGGACCACTGAGTTAAGTCATGAAATTTTTTGTATTTTGTACGGTTTTCAATTACAGTCCCTCCAGCAATTCTCTATTCCACAATTGCGGAATTCACTGCAAATTAAATTTGCAGTAATTTCTCTTTAATTTCTCTCCATATAGCAAGCACATTATTAATGATTATTATTATTTCTCTCCTGTATTGTTGTTGTTGAAAGCAAATTGTAACTGTCCAGGCAGAATTAAACTCTTTGTTCCTCCAAGACTTTTTTTGGAGTTATATATGGATAATGAGTCAGTTCAGTACACAGATGTAGAAATGTATGTACATTCAAAATCATGCGGAGGGCGAGAAAATATTCTTATCACAAATAGGGGGGGCCTTCAGAAAAAGTTTGGGAACCACTTAGTTAAGAAATTTCAGGTTGTTCATAATATGTTTTGGAAAAAGATAGTTAAATTGAAGTAAACATTTGCAATAAAACCTGGACTTATTTGCACTAAAACAAAGGGAAAACTTGGATTTGTCCATTAAGATCCATTTATAGTTTATTATGCTATGATTTTACTGATCCGGCCCACTTGAATCTAAATTGGGCTGAATGTGGCCCCAAACTTAAATGAGTTTGACACCCCTGCTTTATATGTAGACAGAGCACATTTAACAGACAGCATTTTTGTAATGAGTTCAAACTAAATCAATCAATGTATTGGGCTTCATTATTTAGTAATACAGTGTATTATTAGTTTAAATCTGTTATTTAAGCAGCATAAAAGCAAACATATTGGTAGCCGTCACATAACCAAACTGAAGGCATAATAGTGACAGCAGAGTGAGGAAGGACCAAGTGGTAATGTTTTCAAACTGGGAGGGAAGTCAATCCAAGAAACTAGCTAAGAAATTGTCAACACAGTTGACAAGTCTTCATGAATGCACGCAACACACACAGCCAGCAATTCACAGATTGGTCTCTGGTGTGTTTATCCCGCATTACACCAGAGGCCATCTGTGTCCCAGCAGCACCATATGGGAGATCGTCAACAGGCTGCTGAGCTTAGTGATAGCAGGCTGGCTAGCCCCTAAAAGTAAGACTAAAACAACACCCTGAATATGAACGTCAGCAAGCTAAACCCCAAGCTACTGTTAACTTCAGAAACAGGTTCCATACGTGTTTACCGGTCACTCACAATGTTCCTGTCAGTGAGTACAGACTGTCTCTAAGGTGACCTCATGACGCCAGTTAGTGTCTTAATGAGCTTGGCAGCATTATGTGCAGATCATTACTTTATGGCAATTTTACCTTGTAAAGGTAAATATTTTTCAGGGATGTCAAAAGTAATAAAACTAATACATGGATACTTCACTACACATGGAATTAACATACAAGCTAAATGGATTGGTTGTAATGAGAGGTAAAACTAGAATGCAAGTAAGGGCAGATAGTTTGTTTGTGGTCAGCATTATCGAAACATAGCTGTGGTGGAGCATGCCCCATACTGACGGTACTATATGCTATAACTTTACTTGGGCAAGCTGAGACAGAATCAATTTGATAAAGATTTGTTGAACTGTCATTATCAGAAAAGTGTACAAAACACTTACACTAACGCTAACAGTATCGCAAGGAATTACAGTAGGAAAAAAGTAACTGAATCTAATTGAAGTTATGGTTGTTTGCGAACCCAGAGAATTTCTAGCTGAAGACGTTTCCTTTTTCTCTGCTGTTCTCATGTAACTAATGTGAACAGTCATCATGCTCCCCTCTTGGAGAAGGCTTTCAACATTGTTCCCTGGGGATCATGTGGGGGGCATTCTGCAGGAGTATGGTGTATATGGGCTGATGCTACGAGCAATTCTGTCCTTGTATAACCAAAGTGAGAGCTTTGAGAACTGAACTATATATAACAAAACATCACTATCCCAAAATTACAACCAATACTACAAATCAACAGAAGGATGCAAGAATTATCAACAAATATACAATTTAACAATTAGAATAAAATAGATTCTCGAAGTGGGAATAGACAGCCCATTGTTTTGCCTGATAGGCTTAGAAAGTGCTTTTCTAAGATCAGTATTCTTGGCACATATCCGAACACATTTTTAGTGGGGCTCTCTTCTTTTGAAGGTGAGAACATGCTGCATTGCTACACCTCGTTTGGGCTCATGCACATGGCTGTACCTTGAACATTTGCTTGACCTTCTGTCGAGGCAAATTGACATTGAGTTTGTGGAGGAGCTGTAGGACCTCGCTGATATTCAAGCTGCCATCACCATTCTTATCAGCCTCTGTAAAAGTCTGCTTCAGCCACATGAAGTCAAGGTGAATTAAGGAAAAGTTGTGGTTAATGTTGCTGTAGGAGAGAAACATTATTAGGAATATAAGGTATTACTCAGAAATTATTAAATATACTCCACAAGACATATAATGGGAAACTACTATAAACTATTTCTATTACCATTACATCAATCATGACCCACCACTATCACCCTATGCAATATCATACTCAACAGTCTCCTGCTGTATAAATGAAGGATATTGGTCACGGGTGCGTTGCCTTTTAGCCAGACTGTCCTCGTCGCTGATGCCAGCCATCAGGTACTTCAGGCCTGTGATCCACGTTCGGGCTTCCTCACCACGTCCAGACACCAGGTCCAGAGACTCCATGTGTTCGCCGTAGTACAGGCTAAAGCAACAGTTAGGGTCAAAGCTTCCATCAGAGTAGCGCTGGAATATCTCTGACTGCTTGCCTTCACACACTTCCCGGATGGAGTCAACGGAGACTGTGGGAGGACACAGCAGGTACGTAGGTAAGTAAGCATGCATCTTCTCCATTATAGTAAAATCTTGCAAATCATCTTGCACTCAGAAACCAAATGTCTAAATTACACAATTCAAAGCCAAACTGCTTTGATTCTAGTGATAACAAGAATTCCTGAATTATACAGAGATAGAAAGAATACAAAGCTGAAAGAGTGAAAAGGCAAGATAGCTGAGACCAATAGATGTATTCAGAGTTGATATATGTGACATATATACAAGGCTGCGATTAGCATTCTGCAGGGCTGAGCACAACAAAATGAGAAGTTAATAAAAAGTAAGACTTATTCAAACAAATAAATTACAAGAAATGTTAGTGTGGCATTGAATACCACAAACAACAATGACTTCACAAACCCAGAGTAACATCTATGTCTACTATCAACAACTACCCAAATGTGATGGCATTGCCAATGTTCTATTCCCCTTCTAGCATTTCTAAACTACCATAATGAGTAAAAGACTCTTAACAATACAGAGCATAAGTGAATATGACGATAATGAAAAACAAATATCAACATGCAACTTCTCCAGTGTCTTAAGATGCATGTGATAATTCTAGTTAGTTGAAAATGAAATCAATGTAAAGTACTGATTACAGTTTCAGGTAAACTTTCTTCTGAATCGTGCGTTCACTTAACCCTCTAAATGTGGGGAAAGATCAAATATAAACATCCATCTAAAGCGAAAAAAAAAACAATCTAAGCGAGAAAATTAAGGGCTGTTAGGGACGGGCTCAGGAGTCTGATTCTACCAGGAAGCTTTAATTCAAAATATATCAGCATTTCATTCCATGTAGTTTGAATTCCATAGTCACATGAATCATTGATCTATTTCCTGAAGACATGAATGATATATATATTTGAATATATGAATATACACAAATTTGTTTGCATACATACAATTAAATGCGGAGCCTTTATTCATTAGTCCGCATTAATTGTTTGACTTTATTTTCTAACGCTTTAAATTTTTCCAAGAAGAACATACAGCAAAGACAATAACAAATACTCAACTACCCCCCCAAACACAAACCAAAAATAATGAAACTGATATATTAAAATAAATTACTCTGCCTTGCTAGTGTCGAATTTCTAAAAAACTAATTTCACCATTTTAATGTTTATCACATCATTTGCACATTATCAATTCCCTACTGTTCATTTAGTAAGATTAGGTGGCTTGGCAGCTGCTCCTTTTCAAAGGAGGGACAGGAGACATTGAAAAATCTGGAAACATCTCATTTTAATTTTCTGAATGTGCCACCCAGAAATGAAATTAAGCACCCACACATCTCATCTCTGAACACAAATTCTCCATCTGGATCTTTTGACTTAACCAGTCTCATGTCATTTGAAGTGGTGGGGCAGGAAGGAGGCCAGGGGAGGTTGGGGTGAAACTAGGGCAAAGCATCTGAGGAGTGCTTTGCTCTGGTTTTCACCGCAGGGATGGCTGTGCACACATACCTTCTACTTCTCCAAAAATAATATGTTCATAAATGTAATGGTGTAACATTCTATCAAATTTTCATTTCATATTTAGCAAATATTCTGTGCATTAACGCTGGATATATGGGAAGGTTAAGAGGCAGAATTCATTTTTCGGAATTTAGGGGCGATGATATGAGGGTAAAATTACTGAAATGCTGAACACAGTGGGCAAGAAATAGAGTGCTTTATTCAGATGCAACATTTCTGAGATGGTAACAGTATTTTACAAAAAGACACAGCCTCTATTCATACATTAGTTTTCCCAATGACAGCAGATGGTTAAGAATGTGCGTGTGTTACTCAACCTAGGTCCCATTTCAGAAATTCCACGGACAATTTCCTTGCACGTACCGAACCACAACGATAAACACTGACTATAATCCAGTAACCTGGGGCCAATTTTCTGTGCGTGTATTAATGAGCTTTAATTGTTAACAATTTGGCATCCTTGATCTCATGGATCTCTGAAGCACTTGTTGGAGATGTTGTCATAACAACACATCTGTAAAACCTCGGGAGCAGGCTCATTCAATGTAAACAGGATTAGATCACAGCTTGAAACAAACAAGAGGACAACTAAGAGGGCAACTAAAAACTGACATTGGTACAATAAAAATAAAATGAAGGGCATTTCAAGTACTGCCAGCGAAGTGTGTCAGCTTAATATTGGTGCACATGTGTGTAAGCCACTGTTTGCCAGATTAAAGTTAATGAATAATTAAATCTTCTTAGCTTATTAAATTCAGACCAACATAGGAGGCGGAGCAACAGGAAACTGAACCCCTAAGCCCCGACAAGAGACCCATCCTTGGCAGTTCAGTTAAGGAGTGCTATGCACTAGTCCCTATGCCTCCGCCTTTTAGAAATTAAACAATAAAATTTAGTTGCAGATGCCAGTGAAAATATGATAATAATGAAACAAAAGCAATTTGCCTCGTCCACGAAAAGTAGACCTTGGAGTAATTAAAGTAGATTACCAACGTTCAAAATGTTAATGGTTTAATAATGTCAAATGACAATTATTCATTTTCATATCATTCATTTTGGAGAACCTACATTTATGTAATAAGAAGACTAAATCATCCACCCCGATTGCTAAAAACAGGCTTACAGTAAATCCATTAGACTTTGTAATAAAAAGGAATGCTACGATATTGTACTCCTGTTTTCAAAGCTCTAACTGACTGATGTATTTCTGGCTTTTGTATTGAGTGCATGTGAGTGTGTGTATATGTTTACCTGTTTAAGCAACCACGGGTACTTAAGTGTTTCATTTAAGACATTTAGGACCAAGTCCCTTTGTGAATATATGAGTCGTTATGGCAAAATATGTGGAAAACCCTCAATTTACATGGAAGTCCCTCCCTTTCACTCACTCTATAGTCAGCTGTAACTTCAATTGCAGGTGCCTTGAACATGCATTCGCCTAAGCGTAACACAGCAATCTCAGCAGGTGCACCACATATGAAATTGGATCATGAAATCATCAAATACAGTCGTAACACAACAAAATAAAAATGTAAAGGTTGCCAATAAGTTAGAATTGATCACCAGCCATGTGTTTTCCTGTACTTCATACAGCTTGTATAATAAAAATCTAAGAAAACACATTAAAATTTTTTCAAAAACTCATGCATGTCAGATGACACTCAAATGGGTACTGCCAAGTGGTCCAAAAGCCCATTATTCTGAAACCCCAATAGTTAAAAAACGTCCCATTGGGCCAAAAGCCAATTGGTCCGACAACTTGGTGTCCTGAAAACAAAGGTCCATAGTTCCGACGACTTGTTGATCCGAAAACATGCGCTAGAGTTGTTCCGTCACTGCCAGTCCTACACATGGGATTGAATAGGCAGTGTGGGAGAGCGGTATACTTATTTTCCGCTGTGTTATTTGTTGTAATGTAAATGTTAAGATTTGAGTAAGCAGCTGGATATACATTTTTATTACCTGGTGGCCTCGCCTCATATTCATTATGCAACGTATCAATATTCAAGACATCAGAGAATCAGGTAAACATCTTATTCAAATGTTAGACTTATCAAGGTATACCTGTAGTATGCATGTAAATTCAGCATATGTGCCTTTGTGACTGTTGGAAAGAGGAAGAAACTCACTCTTGGCTTTTTCATTCTTGCGTGAAGGCCTCCAGCGGATGCAGGACTTGTGTTCATCTAGATAGAAGAAACGCACCAGTCCCTTGGAGCCACCGCGAAGTTTCACCATCTGGGTCCCAATCTGCATGGAGCTCATACATTTTTCCACTAGAGAACAGAAAACAATCCAGACATATGAAATTAAAGGTTTGTGAAAGGGAAGTCAGGGCAGTGTGACAGAGAGAAGTGTGTTTTCATGTCACATTTTCATTCACGGAATTGGCAGTTTGTGTAGTGTATTTCCAGAAAAATCTATCAGGGATTTGGAGTTATTAACTTATATTCACTCACAGACACAGCAATACAATGGATATGGCCTGTCATGCAGCCAGTATTTTACTATCCCACTTCTCATGGGACAAAGACAAAGGGAGAAAAAAAGCGTGAGGCAAGTTCTCGACAAAAATCTTTTTAACAAGACATTTATTTCACATTGTAGGGACATGGGGCATCTAGAAGACAACAAATCAATATTGATCCTGAGTTATTGCCATTGTTTTAAGGATTATTTAACATCTCATCTACATTCTATCTATGTTTGGTTTCTCAGTATCCACATTTCAATACAGGGCTGTCTAAGATTCTTTTTAAAAAGCATGTAAGCTATGTAGTCTTGTATGGTAGAGCAGAAGTAAGATAGAAGCAGAAACAGAATGGACATTATTTTTGGGGAGCGAGTTACAGCCAGGCTCTTCATTATGGCATGCTTACTGATCATACTCGAAGAGAGCTGCATCTCTCTTGTGCTTAATTTGTCCACTCAAATATAAATCCACCAACATTCCAAAATTCCAATTCCAAACAGGAGCACCAAGATCAATTCATAACTTAAATGATACATGAAAACTGAAACACGTTTAATGATCATTCTGCGCCAGTAAAGATCAGAGTAAATATAAATGTATTGTCATATTTGAATACTCTGTATGAGGAGGACAGGATAGATCATCTATGTAAAATTGAGCTCTTCAATTATTTCTAAAGTTGGACACTTCCACTGCACACAACACAACTAAAGAATAACAATGGAGCAGCTTTATAGTTGTTTGCAGTGCTTGATGCCAATTGGCTGTTTGCAGAAGAACAAGGGATATTATCTATTAAATGAACTGCAGTCTCTGAGGGCTGGTAGACTTCTAGGTCATTATGTCAAAAGCCAACTATGTAGCAATCTGAGAGGCTCATCTTTCTCCAGTTGTCAATACAATGTCTACACTGCGGCAGATCAGCACTAGTCAGCATATGGGCCAAGGAGGCGTAGATAGATACGATCTTCTGTCAGGTTACAAGGTTAAGCCAGGAGGGATTGTCCGGACATATGTTACTTGCCTACACACGCTCGCGTGCACCCACACAAACACAGAAAGAGATAACTGTGTGGTGAAGAGGTCCATCTTGGTGATGTTAAACAAACCATCTTGATAATTGTAGGTTGTGAAAGTGAGGGTGCTATGCTCTCCTCTGTGTGTATGTGTAGTGCTCAATTCACAAATGTTGAACTTTTGAGTGGTTTGTTTATGATATAAAAATGTATCTATTTGTACTCATACCGATCCAACAACAGATGGATATTGAATTTAGAGGGAACTTGCAAAACTATAACTCAATCATAAAGGGATCCCATGAAACAGTTGTAACATACAGTATCTAACATACACATAAATATGTACCTGAAGGCTATGCATCTGAAGGTTACATAATGTGAAGCAAGATATGGTTTCCACACAATGTCTTCAAGTTTAACTTCTGCTTAGAGTTTGATGGAAAGCATCCCAATTCTATCTTTGTTCCAAGTTGTTTTGCTATCCTGTTTTTCTTTTGTTCATTTTTTTGACGGCAACACTCATTCACTCATTCACTCACCATTTCTGAACACGTGAAACCAAACTGTGCTAAGCTGTCAATGTATAATTCACGCCAAAGCAAATGGACTAGACAGAAAAATGCTTCAAAAGTAGATAATGTAAAACTTAACACTAAAAGCATAAGCTATACCAAAAAGTATGAAGCTACTGTAGCCAGTCTGCCTTAGTCACAAATCCTGACAGGATGCCAATATCAACATTATAAGAAAGGTTTAACCTTGAGATGATGTATGCAACATTGCTTACCCGTGTAGCCAAGCCTCCATTTGGAGAAGGCCACAATGCTGCTGTCTATCCAGAAGAACTCTTCCACCACACAAGACAAAGGGGCCTGATACCGACTCTTGGGCTGGGCTACCGCGTGGTGTTTGTCCTTGTCTCTTTCTGAAGAGAAGGCAGCTTTTGCTGGAGGATCAGGCCAATCTCTATTGGCGACAACACCAGTGGAACGAATCAGGGCTGAAGGCACTGGGCTGCCAGAGAAAAAATTGCTTCTTCTGGATTTGGGCATTTTAAGTAATTGATGGTGCTGACAAAAGATTTTCCCAATCTAAATGATATTTGATGGTCACCCTAAGACAAATTAAATAAAGCAAATTAAGTCCTCAAACAGACATCCAAAAATATAACCTGATGTATTTTCCAGCGACTTTTCCTTTTGTGTCAACTCGACCAATTGTCCATTGTGATTTGCTGCCAAGGTTCCAAGCAGAATCCGTAAAAGCTGTCAGAACGAATTCTTCTCACTCTCAGTCAGTTCAACACGCTGACAGCAGTGCCATCTTTTCAATACTTCTCATTCACAAGGACCAAAGTGGAGACCAAAGATAAAAATGTCTCTCCATTCTATGCCACCATTTCACCATTCATTTCTTCCCCTCCATAGCATTCTTCGGTACCCCTGACAGACGTGTTGAGAGAATGCAGGTGCATAAACAAAGAGCAGGAAACGTTTGGAAGCAGACCACAGTGCAGTAACTCTGCAACATATGTTGGGCGGGGAAATATCCTAAACCCCTTAGAAGCAGTAATCCTGGTCTAGATGATTTACTCAATATGTTCAGTAAAACAAAATGACCCACGGGACTCCAACAGAGTGACAGCAGGAGAAATCCCTGTACCTTCTTTTATGTTACAAAACTAACTAGTCCATTTAATCTTAGAGGGTGTTTTCTCTGAGAGTAATAGACAGACACCTGCCAATAGCCATCCCACAACCCAACTCCCTTTATCATTTACTTCACACCAGTTTTGCATCTCTGACCCAGGGGAAAGGCAACATCATTGTGGTTGGAAGGCAAAAAAAGGGAGGAATTATCTCACAAAGACAGAAAATTATCATCCCCTTTCTCTTGAAAACTCATTTAAAGTTCTTTAAATAAAGTGTCGAACAAAATCAAGTGTAACAACCTTTTGCCCTTGTGTTACACCAGGAAACCCTCAACTCCCCAATCCATTTCTAAACCATTTGACCATGCTCACAATGAACAAAAAAGGTGTTATTTTGGCATTTGCCATTTTCCTCCCCTCTGGCAGGAGGCTGAGGGGAGGGACCAAAACCTCACGCTACAAATTCAGCTTCTTCCCTTCTGCAGTGGGCCTCATCAACAAGGCCGGGTCTTCCACTGACCACATAATTACCTTAGCAACTTGCACGTTTAGTTTGATCTAATTTATTTTTTTTATACAGTTGTTTTATATGTTGAACGCACCAACAACCACATAAAAAAACTTTTTAAGTGTAAACTTAATTGGCAATAAAGCTATTTTTAGCTTGGTTCTCGAATGACATCCGGTCACTTAAACAAGCATGCAGACGGTTAGAACGGAAGTGGCGCCCGAACAAATTAGAAGTTTTTCGACTCGCCTGGTCTGATAGCCTTTTAGACTATAAAGGAGCACTTTGTTCTGCACGCGTTAGCTATTATTCAAAACTAATTACTGACTATAAGAGCAATCCTAACTTCCTCTTCGTCACAGTGGCACAGCTTTCGAGTAAACCTGCAGCCACAGTCAGCTCTGAGCTTGTACCAAATGACTTCATGGAGGTTTTTACGAACAAAATTGATGACATCAATCATCATCAAAACATCAATCGATAACTCTTCTCCTATTACGATAACATTTGCTGATGTCACCCCTACGAGGGACCTATTGCACACCCAGCCATTCATGGAGAGGGGATCTCTCATGGAAGTGCCTCTCCTGAGGTTTCTTCCTTTTTTTCCTTATCAATCTAGGTTTATTTCGGGAGTTTTTCCTCGTCTTCCTTGAGAGCTTTGAGCTGGGTCGGGAATTGTCCTGATGTGGGTCTGTAAAGCCCTTTGAGACATTGTATGTGATATTGGGCTATACAAATAAACTTGACTTGACAAAATTCAAACCTTGGGCAAAAGAGGACAATACGTTCTCATTGATAACAAACCCTATGAGAAGACCAACATCACAAATGGTTTACACATACAAGTATTGTCGGTGTAGCCAACAAACACACTCTGCCTGCTTAAGATGTTGTACAAGATTGTTGTCCATCACTTCTCAAATAAAATAACTAATGAGCAGAGAGAATACTATGTCCCTATGGAACAACACAGAGAGGTAACCATATAACTAAAAGATGCAATATTTTTATTTACATTGACAAATACTTTGGAAGCTTACAGAATATTACTGTTACACCAGCATCATATACAAGTAGAGACCGTAACATTCCAAAATTAGCATGTTGCCACCATCAACATCCTAGATTCCCTTTCCCAGTGTGAAATCCATCATTACACCGCGCACATACAAACCAGCCTCAGCACTCGCCTGATTTGCTCTGTATAATACGTCACCGCTGGGAGTCAAGCCAAAGCCAAACCATTTTAATAGGATAAAACGCTTCTTCGTGGAATTAACCAAGCTACCCAAAAGCAGAATGTACCAGAAGATCTGAACGATCCAAGTCCAGGGCGTTTTCAACTTTTAAACTATCTGGATCACTGAAACGAACTTCCCTTGAAAGTTTACATCATTGATGTATTCACTGCGGCTGAAAAGCAGACACATTCACGTGAATGTCTTTGAAATATATAATCTGAAAAAAAGAAAACAGAGGAGTAAATCTCTTTCAGCTCACTCACCATGACTTCGATTCTTCGAGCTCTTCTTCGAAGGATTTCCATGGTAACAATTCGAGACGCAGTTGTCATGGCGTAAATTGACGTTTACTTTGCGTTGGCGTAATTTGGACCAAGTCGCATATATGTGAATTTTCGACGATGTATCATTGAGATTCCAGAGATGAGCTGGATTCTGTAAGCTAGCTATCTGTGGCATAGCAACTCTGTGGAGTCTCATTTAGAGCACCGGAAAAAGGCCAGAAACGTTTGAGGGGAAAACTATAAACTGAAAGTATGTAGATGCACACACGGTATTATTACAGTCATTGTCAATCCAAAATTATGGAATTAATTAATACGCATCCATCGTCAACAAGGCAAACCAGTGGGCATCTTTGCGTGAAATAATGACAAAGGCACGTGACCACATCTGTGTCACATTCATGTTCTGAGAAAAAAAATAGAATTGTAAACGTGATGGTATAGTCACATTTAGATGAATCAAGTGTTCACCAATACAGCTGAGGAGGACTCCAGGTACCAATAAGATGACTTGTAACTCGACTTCTTTTCCAGTTAAAACACGAAACAGTCATATCTATTTTGTCTGGAAATAATAAGACAAATTCAATTTAATAAACTTGCGAAATACTACCATCACATTAAACTTGGTGTCGAACTTATTATGATTTGTTTTGGACTTGATTATCAAAGTCCACGCCATGTGACCTGACTTGGACCCTTGGGAGTTGGGAATATAATATAATATTCTCCCTTAAGAATATATGGTTGAAGAAATGATTATGTATTTCTGCCATGTGATGTATATTTGGGTCTTCCAAGGTGGATGCCTCACTTTCATTGTTTGTGATTGTTTAATCTTGTTTTCTGGTACCTCACCAGCACAATGTACTGTATTTTCATCTCGTGCATAATGTGTTTCTTGTTTGGGTCATCTTCAAGTCTGATGACTGTGACTAATAGCATATCATTCGGAGGGATTTAGTGCCTTTGTCATTTATTTCATATTTCTCCTCAAGTAAGAAGCCTGAATGTCAGCCCTATGACCTGAAACATTGCAAAACAATGGCCAGGTCAACCAACCACCATCTCTCAAGGGTGAACTGGGTTGAGCTGGACAAACCCCATCTCTCTGAGAGGAATGGAGTTCAGCTGGCTGAAATGTTTCAGGCTTCAGGTTTTTCATATATGTTGTGAGTGGATGAGTGATTAGTATGCTTAATAATAATAATTATAATAATTATAATAATAAGACGTTTTACTCAATGAAATATTCAGTAACAAAAGATTGTTAAACTGGGATCAATTAGTAGTTCTACATTTCGTACAGCATGAATATGGTTGCTGCTTTCTCTGTAGCTGACAGCTGACGCACACAGATTCAGTAAGTAATTAGAGCCATCTGTCATACCTAAAAAAATGTGCAGGCTAAGTTACTTTTGAAATCCCTTCCAGTATACTGTCAAGGTGCACATCAGCAGAAGAAGAAACTGTGGATTCAAATGATTATAAATGGAAGATCATTGTAACCACCTTGAGTTAAACTCCAAACCAGTGATGCATACAGAAATCCAATTTTCTATCAGTTACTATGAGGGAGGACTGGATAGCAGCTCAGCCACAACAGTCAGACATAATGAGGCAAAACTACACTTCATACAATGGGTCCAAATCCAATGTGAAAGGGTGGCTGTGTGTGTGTGTGTGTGTGTGTGTGTGTGTGTGTGTGTGTGTGTGTGTGTGTGTGTGTGTGTGTGTGAGTGAGAGAGAGAGAGAGAGAGAGAGAGATTAGTTAGTTATTTATAGAACAACAGCAGGATATTACATCAACCTTTTAATGGGCAGAGAACGTATTAGTGCCAAATTTGCACTCTGTATGCTAAATAATGCCCATGTGCACCTGTTGTGTAGTGCATATTATGACCCATCATTGAAAGAAAGGTTGGTGGACATTTACTGTCTTAAGGGATTTAAGTTGGAGTGCGTATCATTTCTGAGAGATGCAGTTCATTTGAATAATAAATTCAGCAATGATTGCATGTTTCCTGACATTTTTGCCCTAAATAACTTTTCATATTAACAATCAATATAAATATTTTCGATAATTGCAATTGCTAATTGCTCATTTTGAAGATCCTGGATGTACGCATTGTGTGTGTTGGTGTGTGTGTGTGTGTTTACACAATCCATCCTCATTCATGCATTGTAGATTAGGTTTTCCACAGGCACCAGTGCCTTCTACAAAACTGCTGCTGCCCACACTAATTTTTCTTCTCTTCGACTTTCAAATTCTCATGAAGACACTATATTCTACTTGTATTAAACACACAACAAGTGAGAGGTAAGATGGTTCAGGCAAAGATCTTGGACCACCACTGAGCTGAACAAACTCTCACTCTTGTCTTGATCAGTGTAAATCTTTCATTTTCAAAGGATTTATTAAAATAGACTGTGGTGGAATCTATCACATTGTTTACCATCTTATAAGAAGACATAACTGAACCCTACTTAAGGCATCAAGGGCTTTCTGTGGTTTTAGTGAAGTACTTTTGGTTTTCTTTTGTTGCATCAATTTGGTCCCACTGGATGTAAGTGCAGGATCCTGGTGTGGACTAACCAAACCATCTGAAGCTGCCAGATGGCATAGTGGCACCATCGAAGCCAAGGCCTGCTGCTTCGCTACGCAGGGGAACATAAACCATCTCAGTGTGTGATGGTTTGTTGCTCTCATGCATGCACGCGCGCGTGTGCATGCGTGTATGAGAGAGAGAGAGAGAATGAGAGTCTGTGCACAGACAATAAAGATTAGCTGCAGCTGTACCCACAAGAAATGATGGTTTCCCTTAACAAGCTTGCTAAATATGATGCCCTCAGTGCTGACAACTTACAGTAGTCTATATCCACTTGGATCCATATCTTTTCGCAAATGTCTCCTATTGGTCCAGCTAAATCAGCAGGGTAAACTGGAGGCAAAGTATGAATTTACAAGACCACTGGTGCTCCATGACGGTGTGAGCTCTGGCAATGTACTAATCTAACAAGACCATTCACTGAAGGGTCATTCTTAGCTGTGGTGTATAGCATATCAGTTCCAATGAGCAAGCAATGAGCTGCCATTTGGACTGCAGTCATACAGATACTCCCCTTATCAACAGATAACATTTGTTTTATGTATACATAACATATGTAACAGGGTACAGGAGAATATGGCTCACTATAACTGTTAATTGTCACCATCAGTAGTAAATGTATTCTTAGGTCTATCCACGTTTGAGTTTTGGATCATTTGAATAGTTGGTTAATCTCATATTAAAGTATATGGTTTACATTCTGATTTCAGTAAAAACAAACTCTCATATCATCAGCTCCTCTTTAATGGATCCAGCTTCCAGATTCGATGCGGGAGGTAGGAACCCTCTCTACGTCCATGCTGGTATCCACAGACCTTATGCTTATCGTTTGAGCCATTTCTCTCGATGCCATCCAATTTTCAGGCTAAGACACTCTGCTTGTCATTCTGTTCGCCCTTTACCACTTCCTCAAGCTCTTCACTAGTTTCTATTTCTCTCTGTATTATATCCTTTTCCAATCTTAAAGCGAAATTCCCCTGGACACACACCCTCCTCGGTACCAGGCTTTTGGATTGTGCAGATTTGAACTCTATTTGTGCCCAGTCTGTGAGTTTGACCAAGCTGAATGCACTTTGCCGGACAGGCAACAAGTGTTTTACAGTTGCACCATGGTTCTGTTAGGCTTTGATCCAGGGCTCAGACAAGGTGCATTAGTTTGCAATTAGGTGCAAATTTACAATTTAGGAAAAAAAATTTGATTTCAAACCAGTCCATCCATTAATTCAAGTGTTTGAAACCGAAGAGGTGTTGGATGCAACCACCATTGAGAAACCTGTACAGTATAAACACGGTAGACTTCAGGTTGTTCATTGTGTTGAGTGTTTACTTCACTAATGGAAGCATGATTTCTTATTGTGCATGGTGATCTGCCATTTCCAGTAAGAAAGTATAACTGTATTCAGTGTAAGACTGTTGTGCATTGAATAGGAGTGCTACAAATCATAATGACCTAAATTCTCAAAGGTTGTTATCTATCATTGGTGTTTTTTCAGTAATTTGCTTGTTATTTTCAGGATCTTCAAATTTGCACAATTGAACACTCATCAAGAGGGATATGTGTCCATGTGCTTGGATAATTTCCATGCTAGGGATAATGGGATAGGATCATTTTATGATTATTTCAAATCTTTGCAGTTCGAGTCCATCAACCCATCAATCAGCTGCTGGAGTTTGCCAAATCTTCGTTTCTGCAGCCTAAAGGCATTGAAGGCAAATCCTCATTTGGCAAAAAAGATGAAAGTTATCAGTGAGAGAGAGAGAGAGAGAGAGAGAGAGGGAGAGAGAGAGAGAGAGAGAGAAGGAGGGACGGACGGACGGACGGACAGTCTCTCAGAGAAGGAGCTCCGCTGTCTGTCCAGTAGGTGGAGAGAATGATCAGGTTTATCCATGATGGAAACCAGTTTGTTTAGTGACCTCTTCTCCTTCACAGTACCAAAAATATCTGGTTTGCTGCCCATTACAGAGGCAGCCTACTTAATAAGTTTATCAAGTCTGCTGGTGTCCCTGGCTCCAGACTGGTAGAACATTTCCAACATCTTGCTGAACACATTGAAAGATCTCAGCTTCCTCAGGAAAAAGAGTCTACTCATCCCCTTCTTATATACAACCTCACTGTTGGTCTTCCAGTCCAGCCTGTTGTCGATGTGGAATCCGAAGTATTTATAAACCTCCACCACCTAAACATCCTCACCCAGAATGCACAGGGGCCGTAAAACCGTCCTCTTCCTTCTGAAATCGATGACCATCCCCCTGGTCTTGGCCACATTCAGAATCAGATGATTCCTACCAGACCACTCTACAAAATCATCCACCAGTTTTCTGTACTCCTCCTCCCGTCCATCCCTAATACACCCAATCACTGCAGAGTCGTCAGAAAACTTCTGCAAGTAGCAAGACCCAAAGTTGTACTAAAGTCTGTGGTGTACAAGGTGAAGAGGAAGAGAGACAGCACTTCCAGCCCAAGGCCTCTAAAGTGTGTCATGGTTCTTATTGCATTCTTCTCACATAGCTGCTAATCAATTACCAGAGTGTGTAAAGGCTCACTGAGCTATTTCAGCTCAGGCCTATCTGCTCAGTGAGGTGAGACGTATTTGCTGCCACCTGGATTAACATTCTCTCATCATACCATGCAAACTCGCTGGCAGATTTGTTACATTTCAGACACTTTTCCATAATGGATCCAAACTTAAGATCATGATAGAGGAAGTTATATTTTGTGATACTGTGTGATGGGGTAATGTCAGTGTAAATTAATTCAGCTATGTGTTTTTGTCTGTTTTGTCTGTGTACTATTGCTATTTTTTCTGTGTGTATGGTTTCACTACACAAGGAAAGTAAATCTTAGGCAACTGGACTTGATGGTAAAGGTGGTTGCTCATTACACTTACTCACGGTCAGTTAGTCGAAGTAATGCCATGTAAAGAGACTTTAATATTTCAATCCACAACATTTATCTGAAAGCAGTCGTTACTACTTTGTTTTTCTAAGTACTAACAATTTTTCAATTTAACATCAAAAACAAATGAATGGTGTCAGGTAAACCAAGAAAAAATCTTAACAATCGTAATCATACAGTATCTCCCAAATCTATGACATTTTAACATTTTTGAATAAACGGCTATTTTCCGCACTTTTTAAATTCCAGATTTGGGGAGTTTCCTTGTCAAACCCCTCACACCACCATTCTTACCACTGAGTTATTTCACTGGATGCAGCAAATACATAGTAACATTTGTATTATTATTATATAATATTATTAATTATACTGTAGTTTAATAATGTCTTAAATGCAGGATTTTTACTTTATAGTTCTCCTGTAATCTTACTGCTTCCACTCAAACCTAATGTTTGAACGTGCCATTCGAGTTACTAGCAAACTGAACTGAGATCAAACAGTTATCATCTGATGACAGATACAGTAACAAAGGAGCCACAAGTAGGAGGTGACAGCAAGCAGCCAATGTCCTAGGAATCTAAAGTGACAAAGAACACTCACTGCTTTGTCAGCATGTGTGCACATTTTGTGACAATTGTGACAGCAAAGAAAGTAACAGAAAATGACTTGGCTACCGTGCCATGTGCTGTGTTTGTGTTCTATGTTATAAGCAAAAGTTCTGAGATTTTCTGTGATGAGAATAGACTTGAATGGAAATGCTGCTGATTGTTTGTGTCATTAAAGATGAAAAGCAGCACCTACAACTTCAAGCTGAGCTGAGGTCCATCAAAGGCAAGGGTGTCCAAACTTTTTTCACTGAGGGCCACATCAGAAAAATATATGGAGGACTGGGCCACTCACTAGAGGCGGAGTATATTGCCTCACATCTAGTGTATTAAAGTTATCAAAATCAATCAAATGTAGGTCAATTATGCCTGAGAATTGAATATACTTAAAGAAAAAACAGCCTCCATCACAGCTTTCCATGAATGCGTTTTCATTCATTTTGTTCCGATATTGGTTGGCAGCACATTCTCATAACAGCAGCCTCACATTGCTTCACAGCACTCTATAAAGGGGGAAAAACAAGGGGGAAAGGGGATGGGAATAGTTTAAGCGGGAGTGATGCTGCGCTTTGGACTGAAGGATTGTTGGCAGGTCCTGAGTAAGTTTGGTGGTTGTGGTGCGAAGGACATCACAAAGATGGCTGTTGGTCATTTGAGTTGTCAATCTACTTTTGTTCAGAGTTAACAGAGAAAATGTTTGCTCGCATATGTATGTTCAGCCGAACATATCATCATTCTTTTTGCGTGGCGTCTCGCGGAAAAAGAATACCCCCTTTTCCAAGCTCGGTAGAAGTCGGGTAGGGAGAGAAGCTGATGTTGATTCAGCAAAGAATTATCACACATTGCATGCATTTCTATAAGTTGTAATTGCCGACTCGCCTCCACTTCTGGATCCATCAGGAATGGAATCGCTGACTGAATTCTGTCATGAGAGATGTGCTCCTATGAACTACTCTGCACTAAGGTTACTATGGCAGAAACCCCAGCCTCAAGACGAAAGGGGAGGATGTAGGGCCTTAAACAGGGCAAAGATCCTCCACTTCTCACACTGAGGTGTGAATCCGTCCCATTGACTTCGCTTGTCAACTGTCATTGGTCGAGTGTTACTACCAACCTGTGGTGTCATCCTGCCAATAAAACTGTGTACATTCAATTCTCTCTCTCCATGTGACCATTCCAGTTGCTGATAGGAGACCCTTGCTCTACGTGGGATGCCCTTGCTGCTGGTAGGAGATCCTCTCCCTCTCTCCTGGACACATCTCCTGATTCCCTTTTATTTTGGTTATTGTAATTCCTCATTGAAATATTTCAACTTTATAGTAAACCTCGATCAATCAATATCCTTTCCCCTTATAATAAGGGGTTGTGCCCAAAGTAACTAAGTTATTGTCTAAAATTAGATACCTAAATTGATCAACCTGTTTCACCGAGGTGGTGCTAGTAGATGGCAGCAAGGCGATGTTTAAAAAATGCTTGAATTTAAGTGGGGAGTTTTAGTGTCCCATGTACACCTAAAACTCTTATCTTCCATTCTAACAAGAATACATTGTCATTTTGAGTGAAAAAGTAGTTCAAATTTTGGCAGGATTAAATATATTTAACATATCAAATAATTTATGCGGATGATGAAGGTATTGTTTTTAACACATCCATGTTGGTCCAACTCATTTTGGTATCTGCAACCTCTACAGAGCATTTATTAATGCAGGAAGTTTCCTTGTTAGTGGCAGTTGATGCCACTCGCGTCACTAGGCCTTTTGGCAAAAGAACTTTCAGACATTCAAAGAACTCATTATCATTCTTGTCTAATATCGTTATTGTGCAACCTGGGTGGTATTAAAGAGACCGCAAAATTACTTTCAAACCAGGGGGAACCACCTCTGATTAACAAATGGCAAGAGAATGCTCATCAATCACGACTTGTGTTGTCTTACTGATTTGCAAAACAGTTTACAATGAACATGGCTGTAAGAAACACACTTTTTATTGATCCGCAGAGGGAAATTTTCTTCCTCACTCAGTTTTTTTTCTTTGTACACAGACTAGAATACAGCTAGAATACAATGCTGAAGGTCTTGAAGAATTAAGGTGATGGTACTGAGAGTGGAGTAGTTATTGGAGGATGGTATTGCGATTGAATTTTCTCAGATGACCCTACAGCTAATCAATATTTCTGGAGAAGGGCTGCTAAATGGCTTGTTTAAGGGCTCACATCGGCCAAAATGAAGTGGAGGTTTGGTTCACAGGCACTGCTACAGTCACACCTTTTCGCTTGAGCAATGAATACTGAAATAAGAAGCACCCTATGCAAATGCAAGACCGAAGAACTAATGTTTAAAAATTTGGAGGCGATTGTTGAAATGTACTCTAAACAAACAACTGCCGCACGGTCTCATATAAGATAAGATTTGCACAAAAAGGCATATGCAGTGGTTTGAGTGTAATGGGGTTTCAAGTTTCTGAGAATCTAATCAAAGATGTTTCAGAATCAGTTCAGATTAATGGTTTTCAATCAGCACCCTACCCAAGGCATCTCATTCATCATATCAGAAATGGAACGCTGACTGAAACAGCTGAAACATCGGGGTTGAATTGAGGTTTGACACCGTTCACTGTATGGATTTGTGAAAAGGCTGATTATAGCACTCTGCATCTGCTTTCATCCTGTGAATCGAGGTGATCCAACACTAATGACTTGCTCTATGGTTACTGGGGCTTGGGGGAATGCAGGTAAGAACAGAGTGGGAGGAAGAATTGGTTTGCCCTGATGGGGAGTTGACTTAATTTTTTCCCTGCTTCCATTTTGTTGCCATCCCATATCCCCCGCTCACTGTGTCTCTCCTCATTCTCTTTCTCAGAGGTCAGCTTTCCTGTGGCATTCTAGATTCTCTTTTTATACAACATTTTAATTTGTTGTTGTTGTAAGTGACTTTTGTATTCTAAAATTGAAAATTATGTAGCTTATACAAAGAATAACAGTGTTTTATAATTTCGCCAACTAAAATATGCGTCATAGTGTACGGCTGAGGATGAGAGAAAGAGCAATGTCAAAACTGCTGCCATGGCAGAGCAGAGCTAATTTACTTTTCATAATTGGACCCAATTTCCAATCTCCACTACGGCTGCTTGATGCTCTGGAGATAGTACGGTGCTGAAAGCCATTGAAAGACTTTGTGGTCTTTGAATACATGAAAGAGTAGTTTATTCAAACATCAGTGCATCTATTCTCAGAGAAAAGTAAAGCAGAGATAGTTCAGATAATCAAACATATGCCTCTCCCTGCAAAGACCGTCAGAGATAGAGACATGAAACTTGCAACAAACATCACTGAGCTGCAGGTATATGAACTCTGATTGGCCACTAGGCCCCGGCGCTCTGCTGGGGCGGCAGTAGCTCAGTCCGCTGGGTCAACAGCTGGGAACCAGAGTGACGCCGGTTCGAATCCCCTGTGTGGACCAGTAAGCAGACTGGTAGCTGGTGAGTTACCAGTTTGCCTCCAGAGCACTGCCGAGGTGCACATGAGCAAGGCACCAAACCCCCAACTGCTCCATGGGCGCCGAAAAATGGCTTCCCTGCACCCCCTCTGTAAGGCATGTGTTTGTGTGTGTGATAAGTAAGAGGGGGTGCAAGAAAAATTTCAATTGCATGTAATTTGCGCATGATTGCATGCAACATAAATAAACTATCTTATCTTAGTCAAACAGAACCAAGCTTCTCCACTTCACAATTGTTCAGTTTTGTTGGTAATTGCATCCCCCAACAGAAATAAAACAAGAAGTTATCTTTGATGTAGTTGTAAAACATGGTGTTATAAAGATGGAATCAAAGTACCAAATCATCATATATACTGTAGCCCACTGCAGAGTCATCACATGTGGTAAAACATTTTATTGAATGCTGATTTACAATGATAAGTAATGTTGAAAGGCTAATTTAGATTTAAAAGGCTGTCTTGGCAGATTTGTTTATGCCAATATGGCCAGAAATGTCTGTCTGATCTTTCCTCTATTACACAGGCTGACAAAGCCAAACAACTTGACCTGGCTGTTTGTACTTGTTTGTGATCCCAAGTGATCACTTAAGAGCTAGGCAGGGCTGCTGATGGCAGCTTTTTTTGAAAGCCAGTTGTGGTTGATAATGAACTTCTCAATGGAAAATTTTAGGAGCCCTACATAGAAAATGATCCACCATCAACACTGGAAAAAGTGTAGCTATTCCTTGCATGTGCAGCAACAAACCAAGCCAAAACAACAACAGTAAAGGTTGCATCTGTTTGGCAAAACAAGCAAATGATGAGCACAATACTCTGCCTAACAATACTTTTTTTGATCCTGCATTTCTCGAGTTAAAAGTCGGAATTACAATGCAGACAGACGAGAGTTGAACCAATGCAGCATAAGTCAGTAATCTTAAGTACTCTGCCTCTATCACACTACTCCCCCACTCTCTCTCCGAGAAGCCCCTCCTCCTGCACTGGCCTATTTCTCAAAACCATAATGCAAGTGGGAATTCAGGATTGTTTGCTTGCTTCCTACCTTGCTCTGGGCTCAGGCTGCAAAGATTGCTGGAGTGGTCCATTGGTTTATTCTCCAAAGAAAGAGAGCTCCATATGCTGCTAAAACAAGGATGTAGGGGCACACTAACTACCATCTGGAGGGCTGCAACTGTAAGACATAACTCGCCCCATTGGTGTCATCATCCAAGATAGGTGAACTTACCTATCCTGTCTCCTTTCTCTAACATAGTATTTCCTCTTACATCCTCTCTCTCTCTCTCTCTCTCTCTCTCTCTCTCTCGCTCTTTCTCTCTCTCTCTCTCTCTCTCTCTCTCTCTCTCTCTCTCTCTCTCTCTCTCTCTCTCTCTCTCTCTCTCCCTCACATCCTGCCTGTATTTGCTAAACTGGTGGGTAGGAGCCTAAACAATAGTGTGCTGTTCAATTTTTCTGCCTCTACTGTACACTGGGGTGAGGGCTGCTGCCTCTAGAGCTTTGGAAACACGCTCAGTGTAGCCTACCACTCACAGCTCTTGTTCAAGAAAGGGGGGGGGTTGCAAGGCCAATCATCTGGGAGAACGAGCACTATTAGATAGAAGAGAGAGGGAGGGGAGGGGGAAAGTGTCAGGAAAACCTAGTGCCAGGGGAGTGAAAAACTAAAAGGAAGGAGGGGCAGGAAGAGAAGAAATATCAGAGAGTATCTGCTGAAATTGAGGGGAGAGGAAGCTGAGAAAAGAGGAAAATAAAGAGGTAGATGGAGGAGATGGATTGAGAGGTGAGAAGGAAGAAATGTGGCTATGATAGCTGAGAGCAGCTTCTGGAGCTCATTGTTTATTCAGGACAGAGCTGCTGACAGAGATGGAGACCAGTTGGGCACAGATGGGTAGTCCCAGCAGTTAGCCGTGAAAGGGAAAGATAAAAAAGCATAAACATGAGAGAAGGGAACGGAATTCTCTCCAAATGGTAGAAGTGGAGTAATCGCCTACATATACCGCCTACATATACCGCCTACATATACCGCCTACATATACCCCTGAAAGAGGCTTTTTGAGATGAAAAGTACATTCAAGACATGCATAAACTATTTTCTCAAAATTAATGATACTTAAAAAGGCAAACTTTAAACTAAGGGTAACCTTTAAAAAATCCTGCCAGGCAGAATGACATTCTTAAAATGTCTTTCTATGTTAATTAAGTGGAACCAAAAGCAAAATCAGTTTACTTGAAATTTGCAGCTTTCAAGCTACACGTAGGCAGGTAGAGTTTACCTTGTTTATATGTACTTGTATACTGGTGTTACACTTGTATATATGTATTGTCTGCATTAGTTACAAATAAGGCATTTTGTTCAATTACATTAAATTCAACTTTATTAATATAGCGCCACCGGACCAAACAGCCTTGCGATACGACCGGCGGAGGTTCCCCACCCCTGATTTAAATCCCAATATTCCCCCATGAGCAAGCACTTGGCAACAGCAGCAAAGAAAACTCCCCTTTAACAGGAAGAAACATCAAGCAGAACCAAGCCCTACGTGAGTAGCCATCTGCCTTGACCGTTTGGGTTGAGAGCGAAAGAGAGGGAGAAAGCTAGAGAAAGGAGAAAGAGCATATCCATGCATCATTACTGCATTTCACTAACTTTACTTCTTCCCCAGAGTTTTGTATTATATTAAGATTCTGAAGGACATCAAGTCAGTTGGCAGAAATGTGTATACAATTATGCAAATAATATCTGACATACCAGGGCATAGGAGGCAGAAAATTAAGGAAAAACAACACTGCCAATGCTTGAATTATTATCACTTGATTTTAAGTTCCGATAACAAAATAACTACTTGTTGAACAGATCACCTTAAGTCCCCTAGGGGGGCGCATAGCTACTGCAGGGGGGGAGTTTAGGAACCACTGCCTGAAGTAAAAAAAGAGAGGGATTTGTGTTTGTTTGTAGCATTTGCTGATGTTCAACATCATTTTGGTTATAACTAGGAAACCAGGTTCCTTATACAGTATAAAGTATAAGCTGGCAGGAACAGGAAGTCAATGTACTCTCAATGTTAAATATTAGGAATAACAGTTTGACAGTCAGTGCACTAAGACATAATTTCTCATTTAGTGCTCCTGTAGTTGATCTATTACATTTTCTTGTGCTCACTTATTTTCAGTCGCAGGTTAGTTTCTCATGTTTTCTCTAGTGAGACAGTTCTGATTTGAATACTGATCTCCAACTCTCCTGGTAACAGACTTCAACACAGCAAAGTTTGTACAGGACGCTTTTGTGAGGAACTAGTCATTTCAAGTCATCAACACAAGTAAGCACATGTGCAGCAATGTTCAGATGTTGAATGAATCACACATTCTGCATTGTCTCATCCATGCATATTTCATGAGCCAGAAATGACAACCCCTTTGCTCTTTTGTTGTGCATTGATTTTCAAAGGCCCAATGCTGTTTTTCATCCTCCTGCCAAATATGATCCACCACCCCAGGAGCTGTATCTCAACCTGCAGCTCAATTAAAAGTCCAGCCTCATTTATCAACCATGGTCATCTTTTTACATTAGTGTGCAACACCTCCTGCTTCATGGATGAGCTTTACAGCAAGACATCTTGTTTTACATTTCCAGAGCCATAGGCGGCATAGTCAAGAGTAAGCTAAAAGCACAGGAACAGTCCATAAGGAATAGTGGTATGGTCTCTTAAGTGTCTGTGTTGTGATGTGTGTATGTGTTGCTAGTGGGGGCTGGGCTATATGCCTTGGAGAATGCTAAAGGCTTTATTTGGGCGCTTGAGCCACAGTACAACTGCATATTTCACTATCAATAAAGCAGGGTATGGGACGTGATTTATGTTAAATTAGCATCAGGATAATCTGAAAATAATTGCATGTCTACAAACATAAAGAATGGCTACGCAATGATGCATTGCACTCCATTGGGTACTTTTCATACGTACTTTCATACAATGTTGTACACATCAAGTGTATAACATGGTGTAATATTCACCATACCACAATAACATATGCCATAATAATTTGGCGAGCTTGCCAAGGACAGAGTCAATCTATGTAACACTTTTTTCAATTATATGTATTTTTCTTTCAGCAAGCTTTGAGCAATTTGATTCATGGTGATGTAGACTTCCATGAACTCCTCATGCACCATCTATTTTAAGATGCAGTTCTGGCAAAATATTTAAGCAATATATTAGACTGCATCTAATTTTACGCTCAGACTACTAATATATATAATATACTTATCTCAGCTTATCCAGTCAATGTGTGACAATAAAAGTTTCTTCTTCTAAGATTCAATCTGTTTAAACCTGTACCAGTCATGAAGCCATCACAGAGACCACATGCTCAATACATTTTTCAATGTCTAAGGTACTCTTTTAGTTTGACAAACTCCTAAAACAACAATGAAAGAGTGTGGGAGGGAAAGAGACAAAGGCAAAACAACGTCACCTTTTCTTTTTTGGGATACAAAATAACACACACTGCTTGAATGGTTAGCAACTCCTTCTTGTTTGATTCTTTTGACAAAATTGTCAAAGTCTGTGAAAAATTTGCCTCAGACATGCGTCATCTCTGACATTAAGAAGTTATATCGACTAGAAGTGATTGGTTTTTCTTTAGGTCAGTTTGGTCAGGGAGCACGCAGCCACCATTGCTTGGATGTTGTTGTGTTTTGCATTATAGCTGAACAACATCCCAAGCTTCAAAATGACTGTGAGTTTGCAGATTTATTCCATAATTTGCCGATGTTATGACTATATGAATGAATGTTGTAACTCCATGTCAAAGTTTAAATGGCTGGCTCTGTTGGTTGGCTGTGTCAGGTCGCCTGGCTGGATTTTTAGCTTTGTTCGATGCTAAATGCTACTTGGCCGGCTCAGCTAGGAAGCTAACAAGGCTACTTTGATGATCCATAAAATCCCTTTTGTTTGGAACTTGGTGTGTGTGGCGTCATAGCATGTGTACAGAGAGGGGTTACGCATTTTTATTCAGATTGTGTTAGTTATTGCATTGAACCTTCGGCAGACTGATTTTATTTAAAGATGATTAATCACAGTTAAGGTACAAACAAAACGTTTTCACCCCTTTACCAATAAGTCCAGTTGCTTAAGATTAACTTTCCTTAGATTTGTGAAGAAAGACTCATATCTGCACAAACACAGATCCATGCAGGGTCCAGGAATTCATTGGCTGTGTTCTTAACTGCTTTGTTTTTCCTGATATTGCTGTTGTGACACATTATCCATCTTTTGAATGGACAGATTGTGTGACAGACAATGGCTACATGCTGGAAAATGAAAGGAAAACTGCAGCAGTAAAGACAGTGCCTTATGTGGTACACTATATTACATCAGGGCAATAGACTCAGAATTTAAGCTTTTACACACATCTACAAATCCACATATACACACAGTGATCTGTGAAAGCATATGATTTCATGCTAAAGTAATTTAGAGAAACATGTATGTCTACTGTCCCTCTTTTTTTCTGACATTTGTTCAAGATACTTTTCATGATTTGGAACACGATTTCCTTATTTCACAAATAACTGATCTCTATCCCACCATGCATAGCAGTAGCCAGCAATAATACTACCAAGATCTAGACATAAGTACAAGTTTCAGAGTGGAAAAAAAACATCTGTATAAAAAGTCGGGTGATCTTTGCGACGAACATTCTCCTTTGAGCATCTGTCTGGCACCTGTGTGTTTGGAGAATTGAGCGCACTGGCCCCTCCCACATAGTGAGAGTCAGAGCCACAAGCAGAGCCACAAGCAAATCAGCAGGGTGAACTGTGGTAAATGTAATTTAAATGTGAAGTTGATGTTTAACAGTCCTTCAGAACCAATTTCAGGAAAATTGTAGAGAATATTATTTACTCACTTACTTTTTGGTAACTGTGAAAAGTTTTGAACAAGTTTAGCACAAGTTTAGACAATATTATGCAAAAAAAGTTAACACTTTTAAAAACAAAGTTATTTGGCTGTTTTACTTATTACTCAACACCATACCATACTTATTTGCACAAACATTGTTACTTTCTGTAATGGGAATTCAGTACTTTTAACATCATACTTCATTTGGCTCAATCCGTCAATCATACTATAGAGGCCTATGATGAAAAACAAGAATGGAGAAACAGCTCTGTTCATCAAGCACTACAATTTGTCTTTATCTATGTTTTCATTTATTTTGTGTATATTATATAGACCAGCCAGGGAGGATCGCCTCTATCCACAAATCAGGTCACATAAAATACAGTACACGCCAAATATCCATTGAAGCGCGACAACCAAAGAACAAGTCGTAATATGAAAAGATACAAACAGTAGCACATACACATAAACAGATGTGGCTTAAGTTTTGGTACTGATAACTGAAAACAACAGCACAATTGTTTCTGAAATAAGTTGAAACTGGCTCAATTAATTAACATCTAATATTTATTCCATATTTAATCAATCCGACCCTTTGCTTTTGGTATGGACAAAAATAATAATGCCCCTAAGAAATGATTAAAAATAATCAAATAATACCGTTTAAAAATGATTTTTAAAAAGTCATCAAAGTCTTTGTCATACTGTTGTGTTACAATTTGCTGCCAAATTTGAGTTGGTGTGTTTCATTGATTGTGGAGGAAATAACCTTTAGCATGGGTGTAGCATCTCTCTGAAAGCTTTTTTGTTTTATTGTCTGTAAAGTATTTTGTGCAGCTCCAGCTGCCTTTGCAGGTTAACTGTTCCGCTGGGCTTACATACTGCCACTGCTATTTGAGTTAATTGCTCAGCTTGTGTTGGAGCCATAATGTATGAGAGTGGTCTTCGGCTGTGGCATTGTCAGCACAAAACACACTGTGTGTTTGTCTGTGTCTCACAGAGTTAATATAACCAATATGTAATTTATTTCAATGAGCTGTAGACTGAAGTAAGTGGAATATTCAGTAATATTCAGTTTGTGTGTCTGCTGGTGTAAAATTGATGTTGATGGTTTTAGTGTAGGATATAGTGTGGAATGTGTACTGCGAGGTCCATGTTGGATAGAGCTGGATTTGATTTGCATTTATGTAGTAATCACATGAAATAAAAATGCAGTAATCCTGGTCTAAGTAAGCAAGAGTTGGTAGGTCCTCTTTGCAAATTGATAAATTCATTGTTTCCTATCTATTTAGTCTGGCAGGTCAGTTTGTGCTGCGTCAGCCGGCGTGTTCGCCACCCCTGAATAATTTCATGGTGCACACTAGCTGCTTAATTTTATTTCTCAGCTCAGTCATTGGGAACAGATTAGAAGCCCATTCCACAATGGACAATGGACAGTGCCCTAACTGGTATAAACTAGAGCAGACTTGATGTGTGTGTTTGGTGTTATGTGTTTAAGTGTAAGGAGAGTTGTGGAGATGAACTCAGGTTGGTGCACATACTATACAGAGCTTGTAAGAAGGAAATTCATTTTCAGAGAAGGAAGGGGTAACAAAACACAATGCTTTACTTCACACTTAAACAGTAGTCCCTGTCTGAGAACAACCTACAGTACATGATTCCAACAAGTCAGGCTTCAAGGGAGGGTACTGAAACTGGCCTATTGTCTGTAGTGGAAGCCCCGTGATCAACAAAACTGCTGGTCAATCCTGAGTTCTCAAGTTACTTAACCAATTGGCTGCCTTTTCTCTTCAGACTCTGAGCTTGGCCCCAGAGGATCTCCTCTCAGCTGGTTTGACTGCTATCTCTCAGGGAGATCTCTTATCTTAAGATAAGATAAGATAATCCTTTTTTCGTCCCACAACGGGCAAATTCACATTGTAACAGCAGCAAAGTGGATAGTGCACAACATTAAAGGGCATTAAAAGTGGTGTGTAAGAAGTGATGGATGAACAAATGATGATGCTGAGTGCAAAAGAAAAATCTCAGTCTCAATGTGTGGCATGATCTCCTCTAGCTGAGACATTGACTGATGGCACATGCTGTTTAATTGAGTCTCTCCTGTCAATCCAATTCACCACCACATGGCCCTGTGTCCATTATTTATTGAATGACATCTTTCATGTGACTCTTATATGAAATATGAGACCAGAATATATACTCTACTAAGTAATAATGGCGCAGATGTCAATGCCACATTTTGGAGTGAGACGCAGCAGTGACCAGAATCGCAACGTGGTGATAAGTTCTCTTTATCACAATCACTTGCATTTCAGCAGGGATTTAATACTGACATAGGTACTGTGCTGTTATTAATGAGTGGAAGGCTCCAATTTTCACATTTAACGTGATCATGATAAATATATTTTAGGCAGCAACACAATGTGATGTGCAATAAGAATCAGCCATGACAAATTTAAGGTCACTTAAGCCCTCACTGACCCAGTACCAGGTTGTGGTCAAATTGTTATCATGGTTTTAATATATGAATGATTACTGTTGACAGAAACAGGAAAAACTTCTACTACTGACACTTAGATAAACTCCATAACCCAGACTCTCCACTGGGTGACTGAAGAGCTGAACAAATGGAAGGGATACAAAGGAGGGATGTTACTGCCATGACACTGAGGAAATTATTACTGTATTACAGTGTAGGAGAATACTTGTGTACACTCGATGTTGGGGCCACCTCCCAATGGGTCAGTGGCACCGACGAGTGCGCCTCCATCCACCCCTATTCTCTGCATCCTCTTCTCTTACACCAACTAACCTCATCTCCTCCTTCACTGCATCCATATACTGTATCTCCTCTTTGGTCTTCCTCTAGGCCTCCTACCTGGCAATTCCCACCTGCACATCAGGGATATCACAAGATGTGATCATTGGACGGGGTTCACTGGAATAAGTGGGGATTTAATAATCAATATGGGGAAGACGCAACTATCATATCATCTGCAATTTACAGGATGCATTAAGAGGAATGTGCCACGTGGAGTGGACTCACCAGTGACCACCAACCAGAAACCAACACAAAGGAGGAGATACACCCACATTTGAACAGTATATATTGTATGAAAATCCTGAGTTCTGGGCTCATTGAGTGGAGGTGTAGACAGTTAACTGGATTGCAGTCTGTGGACCACTGAAACTCATTGAGACCTCAGCTGAGACCATGAGACCTCGGCTGTGGCATTGTGCTGACAATGCCACAGCCACCACTCTCATACATTATGGCTCCAACACAAGCTGAGCAATTACCTCAAATAGCAGTGGCAGTATGTAAGCCTCACGGTAAAAATACTTCCATCCATTCCTTAGGGAATAAAATATGTCGTCTAGGCAAAATGTAACATAATAAGAGGAAATATTAGGATTTGAACTGCATTAATTGCATTCTGTGATTACAATTAAATATCATTTCATAATTAATCGCTGTACATAGAACTTCGCCTATCCTTTTGGACAAACATCGATATCATCCCAAATTTCTAGTTTGTGTCTTTTATGCATTTTTTCACTTTCAAAAGTCATCCTGCGGGCCAGATTGAACCCCGTAGCGGGCCGGTTTTGACCAGTTTGTGAGGGTTTGCGCAATCTGAGAGGAAGCGGTACAATATGTCAGATCCATGTTAATGTGAATTTAAAGACATTTAAATTTGTAGGGAAATAAATTGGTTTTTGAAAAAAAATTTAAATTGTCTAATCAACCACAAGTTTCCCTGTTGAAGACCTCTGACCTAAAGTCTAAATTCATGAGGCCAGCAGGCTTATTTTTTCCGTCCCCCAAAAATTAATCAATGAAGTTACCCATTTGGTGGTGCTTTCCCACAACGAGTGCAAGTATGGGGGTACTGTGTGATGTCTGTCTAAATAATAGCAGACATGTATCTGTGTGTCAGTCAAAAAAGGGAGGACAAAGATGAACCCACTCCTTGATCATCTTTGGTCTTCAAGTAGTTCTCTCAATGCTTTGAGGTTTTGTTTTTGTTTTTGTCATTTTACTACTGCAGTATAGATTCTTATCCACAAAGATCCAAACCAGAGAAAATGCAAAGTGGGACTTAGGGGTATAGCCAATTGCTTGCAGGTGTCTAACTCCAGAGTGGGCAAAAAATAATGGCAGGATGATCATTTATACAAACATACTAAAATAACCATAATTTGTAACCATTGATAAAGGATTCCTATTTGTGTGGTCTTAGAACGAGGTCAAAACAATTGGTATCCTATCACCTGTGATAAAGGCTTAGCACAATGCCTGGGCTGTAGAGGCTTTGCAGATTAGGCATGGCTAATGGCACACACCATCTACATCACTACCATCTGTGGCACTCTTCCACCAAGTCTGTGTTCATGTGCTTATCTCACGTCCTCTCACTGGTTTCTTCCATTCGCTCCTCCCAGGGAACTTTCGGCTCCAGCATGACCATCTGCCAGGATGTATTGGAGAAACATAATGTCTCTCTTGTATACTCTAGGAATCTAAAATTCCCAGATCTGACTTCAGGACTGCATTTGCAAGTCCTGTGCTACGACTACCTCTGAATGGCATCTATTATATCTGCCTGCCTCATCTATTTATCTCAGTGTCTGTGTTTGGATCTCTCCTTTGTCTATCTGCCTCTCTGCTATCATACACTAATCAGTCGTAATTTCTTTTGTCCAAGGCTGTCCTGACATTCAAACTACAGTGTGGCTCCGCTAACCGTTTGATCCGATTATTACATACAGTACATCAATCAATACTGTAGGAGACCCAATGTGACATTATGGAATATAAAAACAAAAGAATTCATTAATTAATTCTATTTTATACATGCTGACCAAAATTAACATTTTATCTTGACAGGCACATCAGAGAGAGAGAGAGAGAGAGAGAGAGAGAGAGAGAGAGAGAGAGAGAGAGAGAGAGAGAGAGAGAGAAGGAAGGTTGCATCATTATTACTATTGTTGTTGTTAAACTTTATACGTAGACCCTGAGGTAGAATACAAGTAGATTAAAATTGCGATGATCTCATAAGGTAAATACAGTTTTTACAGTAAATGTTCAAGGACTGCGTAGGTAAAAGTTTACCTGAAAAGATTTTTTGATGGTTAAAATAGTTGTGTCATGCGTGATACTGTTCATGGTTGTCTAATGTTTGTACATTCATGCTTGTATGTGTTCATAGTTGCTAATTGTTTATGTTTTATTGTTTGAACTGTAAGATGGTGGAGTGGTGTAAACTGAGCGTGTGGGTTGAATGCTGTATGCTCTCAGACATTCAATTTAACTAGTGATTCCTGAGGTTGTGCAGTGTATGGGGTATAGGAAAAGCTGGTAAAAGTTTTTTCTTGCCAAAATAGGCACTGGGGGAAGCTTGCCATCAGCCCGCAGGGGCCATACTAAAGGGTTAGGGTCGGCGACCTGAGCCAGCGACCAGAGCCAGTTTCACTGCGGTCTGGCCGGTGCCATGGAAATGCTGATGCTCTCTCGCGACGGAATGCCCAAACGTTACATGCAAGACAAAAATTTCACAGACTGGCATTCAAGGTGTGAGGGGATAAATAGATAAATACAACATCCTGTCACAAAGACAGAGTTGTTGTCTGAAACTAACTTTTAAGGCCACCGTCATTTGCATTCTCAGGCAGTTGATCTTCTGGCACGGACAGGCTCGATTCACTCTTTTAAAAGCAAGAACAGGTGATAAATCAACCCTGAGAATGATGGCTCTTTACAGACGTTTGTTTCCCGCTCATTTTTGCTAGCTTGTGGGCTTAATTTCTGTATCAGACTAGCGTCTTTGCATGTGTCAAGAGACACAGAAGCACAGTTTAATGGTTCTGGACATTTTTCATAATAAGACATCTTTCAGAGTGAATAAAAAATATTTTTTGGATTATCAGTTTTTCTGTGCGGCCCGGTACCAAACGGTGGTTGGGGACCGCTGTTCTACACCGCCTTTGCCCTGCTGAGGACATCGGGTCTGAGAGGGGGGATGTGTGACACCACGAGAGGCTGGGTCCTGGGGGGAGATATGTCCCCCTCTGCTGGTTGCAATATGGACTACAATCCCTAAAAAAGCGGCCATAAAAAAAGTCTACAAAGATGGTGTACAAGGTGCCACACCTGTTGGACATCAGGGCAGTACCATGCCTATATAAAAACAGGCAGCAGACAAAGGAAAGGAGGGGATGGTGAAAAGAGTGATCCAGGGCCGGATCTACGGACTGGTTCATCATGGAGTTTTTTGTCGGTGGTTTTTTGAAGAGACTTCAGATCTTGCCAGATCAAAGAGAAAGGTGGGGAACTGACAGCCAGATAAATGAAAAACACAAGGGGAGCAACTAAGTTTAGTAACTAAGGCATCATGATAACATCAATGTGATAATCACCCTAGTCAAAACGCTTTTGCGAAAGAATGGCACTCTCAACTATCACCAGCAATAAATGGGGTCTTTTTCATAACTATTGATCCATAAAGTCTTATCATGACCACTCTGGACCAGTGTGTGGTTAAGATCACGTAGAAGTACATCAAGTTTTTTTCATGAGAGAACTGAAGCAATGAGAGTGGAAAATAAATATGAACAGTGTCTGGTGATCCATGACTTGAGACAACGTTAAGCAAAAGAACAAGCAAATGAACTATAAGAATTGTCATTTCCAATCCCCCCTCAATGATTTAGAATGCAGGCTCTGGCGAGAAAGCGAAGCCAGTTTCACATGTCCGCTGCTGTCTTATGTATGAGCGGAAAGGAGGATGACCCACAGCCTCTGCTCTCCTGCAGCAATCATCTCCTGGAGAAAGTGTGGCAACTTCCTTTATAAAATTATCTGCAGTGAGCAAAGACCCTGATTGATTTTGACTTTCAGGCTTCTTCCCTCAGGCTAACTTCCTTTCTGGTTTCAGTAAAAAAGAAAAATACAGACAAATCTCAGGACTAACTCTATCCCCTGGACACACTATTTTTCCTGTCTTGCTTGAGTTGGTCTGCACAAACATCCCTCCCTACAGAAACACAATGCACTGGTGTCTTCCTCCCATGAGGGCTTCCGTTGTTAGAAGATGGTGGTATTTGTTTCAGATCCATCAAAATATTACACAAGTCTCACCCTTCATTTGTGTCTGTAAGTAATAATTGTCTCTTTCCACTGATTTAAAATTGCTCCAAAGTCTTTTTTGATTGGCTAAACGTAGGCTGCTTGGACATGGGCTGTAGGAAATGCAGTGCAGTTTGCCACCTGTCAGGGATGTGAAGTGTACTGCTGACAGCATTCAGATCTAAGACTGGTGCAGAAGCTCTTACAGTAAGCGCACAGTCTCTTTCAAGCAGCATTTTTTCAGAACAAACTGGCTGTTGTACCACAAATGGACAACTGTCAATCACAGTCAGTACACTGCTTAAAGAGGATCGGGATGTCACGAATTAGTGTTCATAATGCTAAATACAGTCCAGTGAAAATAATCTTAATCTTCTCATTTTCATTCCTCAAATAATATGCTGTAGATGCAGTCACACCATGAATCCAGATGACAGACAATGGCATGTGAGGTTGTACCTAGGTACTTTGAGGTGGTTGCTTGGGTTGAGGCTTGATTTACAAGGTTGTCGTAGTCACTAGAATGTACAGGTTGGTTGGCAGGGCAAAGAGTGGGTGGTTGCTATGATGAGTCTGGGTGGTGGCACTACTAGTACAAGCATCCCGAGTAGTTGTACTAATGTTAGTAGTAGTAGTAGTAGTAGTAGTAGTAGTAGTAGTAATAGTAGCACTAGTAGAAGTAGTAGTTGTAGATCCGTTGCCTTACATAGAAAAACATTTATCTTAAAGTATTGCATCGCAATACTTTAATGATCACACAATATTTGTGCTACTGGTGCTCAAGTAAATGCAAGCCACATAATACATAAAAATGTAATACATTTGCTCCAAATGATTTCAGAGCAAGCTGCTTTGCCAGAAAGGATAGCTGGGCTTCATTTTTACTGATGTAAAAATAGGGCCATTCCAAGCAACACACCACATTAAAACCATCAGTGCAATTACTATAACCACATCTAATCTGTGAAATGCTTGTGGGGTGACTGAAAAGCATTGCACTGATGGCATTATTCGCTCAAGCATCTAAAAGCTCTGAGGCCTAGGAGACAGATTTACCATAGCAAGAATAACATTTGACGTTTCAGGAAAAAGAAAAGGAGAGTACTAATACATGTACTCATGTAATTCAAAATAAAACTCTATACTAACAAGATTAATTTGGCTTTGGCTTTCACATTTTGACATCTCTGTTGTGAAGAGGCGTGTGTCATGGTCGACAACTCTGACATGACTACTGGATCAGTAGAAAAAGCCAGTGGGAAATGAATTCACAATGATTCACTCAGGATTTGTATTCAGTCCAAAACCACAAATGTAGATATAGAGAGAAATGTTCAACCTTGGTGGAGGTGCTCTCTGACCTTTCTTTTTCTGGAGCAGCGAATTACAGTTGTGAGAATTACATGAAATATTAAAGATTCCGTGACATTTGCTTGGTCCAGTATTCTCTCTGCAGTTGCTTGTATTAGCTGCATTCCCACAGCAGCACTTTTTCTCCAGTTTTACCTTTCTTTTTTTTTTTATGTTTCTTTTTCATGGTGTTATCATTGAGGAAAGTGGCATACTGACTGTGTGTGTCTGTACCAAGGTTAGATTTGCTGCTCTTTTCCAGAGTCCTTCTTTTCTTAGTTCTGCCTCTGATCATCAATCTTGATTCTACAGTAATTTTGAAGCTCGCCTGTATTTTTTTAATCTTGTGTTGTGCTTAAAGCTCTATATAAACACATTACAGAAACAAAAGAGCACAATTGTTGTAGACACCATGACCATGAGATTCCATGAGTTGAATCACAAGATGTATCATTTTAAATTAAAATTCGAGTAAAAACCCTGACCTTTTTCAATAAACGAACATGAAGTTCTTGTACTTTTATATCAATGTCCTTCCACAGGCGTCATTTAGCTCCCTAGAAACAATGGATTTGTGCACCTGAAATTTTTATCAAAATTGAGACGTGTCTCACTGAGAAATATTATAAAACCCTTTATTACTACAAAGTGGTTCTTTTCTGAGAAGTAGTGCCAAGTAGTGTCAAGCCTTTTCAGGAAGGTTAAAATTTGATTTTTAATTCATGTTTTTACAGAATCAATGCACAAAAGCATTGTCTGTCACATTTCTCCATAATTGACTTCAGCCTGCTTCCTGGATCGTGAGTTTAGCTGTTCCACTTTAATCTGGTTTGCTTCCTGCACATCTATGTACAGAACGCTTGCCTGCTTGCTGACTTCTATTTCATGGCTGGCTCCTGTGACTAAATGGATCCCTGTGCGATTACTTTGAGAACACAAAGATAAGTTATGCACACCACAATAAAAGCTAAATGTTGTTTAGAACTCCACGAGAACTGTGTTATGCTGTAATGATTGTAAGACCTTTTCAAATCAATCAATTCCAATTTTGGTGTACTATTTTGCACCACCCTGCATCACAATATATATATACTGTATCACATTCTTTCTGCTACTTATAGAATTGACTCATCCTAAATCATAACACAGAATAGCTTTCTTTTTTAATGTTGTTCAATGACAATGGCCATGCAGTTATGGGACTTTTTTTTTTATTTTATTTTTTTACATATAGTGGAAAAAAGGAAAAGGAAAGAAGTATTAATGAGACCATTGAGATGTGGTGCACATGTGGAGTGGATGCATAAGGGGATAAAGTAACAGCGACGCAGCATAGCTAGTGTACTGTAAAGTCGGGTTGTATGGGTGATGAATAATTGTGTAGCATTTCAAGGCTTTTCATAGTGTTTAGTTTGGGAATACATAACAGTCCACTCAAAGGAATACAGACATGGTATGTGAAAGCCATTTATCTCAGTGACACTTAACCCTGACTCCCTTTAACCCCAGTACCTGTTTTGTGTTCTTTTCCCCTTTACATTACAGCTTCAATACACAAATACATATTAGCTTGGAACAACATTAAATTAAAGTTGTTTAAGAATCCATTCTTTTTACCCCCTTCACCTGTTCCTTGCACTGGTTGTGCTAGGGGCAGGGTACACCCTGGACAGGTGTCCAGTTCATCACAGAGCTGATACACAAATGCTACTTTCACATTGTGAGGTCCATGCAACCCAATCTCATTTATGACACTGATGAGATCTGCATAATGACCAAAGGACAACACATGGAATATGATATTTTGGGATCAGATTTTGACCATATTCATGTATGGAAATGAATCTGCTATGATTCTGATATCTCCCACTGTGATTCTGATGTAACCGCAGGATTGTATGTTAGCACATGGCATATTACTCTCTGTGTTCATTGTTATATACATGTGATTCTATGATTTTGTTTTTTATCGACTTGCAGAATGGAAGACAAAGCCTCTGGCCAGAGATTCTGACTGGTGGTTATGGTATGGGAGAGTACAGGTTTAAACGGCCGTGACTTAGCGCCAATGCAAACCAACTCTACAACCCTTTAAGGAATCCTTTCCACCACAAGCAAAACTGTTGGGTTTTTTTAGCCCAAGAAACTTACTGCCCTAGAACAGAGGAAACGAGATGTCACCACCACCAGGTGACAGGTGATGCCAGTCGTTGTTTACCTTAAAAGCAATAATTTTCATAACCAGCTGCAGCAAACAAGATTTCAGCATAAAAACCGGCAAAAGTAATCAGTGCAAAACATCATGGACATTGTGGCACAATAAAGAGATGCAAGACAAGTTGAAAACTTTGCAATGAAACGTGATGAACCAAGTTAGATGTCCCAGTTGGCCCCAACTGGATTTGAAGAAAAGGACATTCTCGCTATGAAGCAACAGCGCACTGGTCAACTAAAAAATGACAATGTGAGAATGCATGTCTACTACTATAATGGCTTAGTCTTGTAAAAATTGCAATTGCAATTCATTGTGAAAGTGGAGGTGAGGTGAAGTCTCAAATGTTTAGTTGCAATAAGGTGGTAAAACAGACAATAATTTCTCCCCCCAAATAACACTGTAAATGACATGCAGATGGAAGGTTAAGCTCTTACATATGGTTAAGGTCAAATGTGACCGGTTTTTGACATTTGAGGTTAGTAAAAACACCTTACATAGTTTGCTGCAGTTTTAACCTAAACTGACCACATATATTAAAAAAATACCGCCACAGCTACAAATAATTATACACAGAGGCTTTTCTTTAATTACATTACATGCAATACATGTAATGTCTAAACGTCTGTGCCTTCACATTCAGTTAACTTCATTGAGCTGAATTTGAATTTTCCAAGACGATTCAAAAATATCCAAGTGATTCTCCATGAACCATTGTGACTGTCAGGGTGGAAACACCTCAAACCTTCAGACCACTACAACTCATCAATATACTGAGACTTGTGTCAAAATGCTCAGAATCAGCTCAGGTGAACAGACAATCCAATGAGTCAGTCACATCAATGGTAAACCACACTGATGTCCAGATAACACAACTTTTACTGACACACAGACAATCTCAGCATTATAATACTAATGTAGAAGTCGAAAACAATCAAAGACAAGAAAAGATTAGAGGAGCTTAAAAGCAACAGAAAGGGAAAATAGAGTAAATGGTTACATACTGAATCTTTGAGGCTCCATCTCCATGTTGCCTGCTGCTCCCTCGCTGAAGCAACTGACACTTAAGAGACAGAGAGCAGGGAATAATACGCCACAAAGCTCTCTCTGCCTCCTCTCTCTCTCCTCTGTGAGTGCTCTGTATGTGTGTATGTGTGTGTGCCTCTCTCTGCCTAGCGTTAACCTAATTTTCCTCTTCTTTTTCCTCTCTTCTTTTCCTCGATCTCTCTCAGTAATGAGTCTTCTTAACCTTACATCTTGGTTTCCCCCACACTGTGTGTGTGGTCTCTCTCTAGCTCTCTCTCTTTTCCTCTGTCTGTCTTGCTTCTCTTTTTCTCTCGGTTTCTCAGTCTGTCTGTGTTCGCTCTGTGTCTACATGAGTCTGTGTCTCGTGCTTCCTCTGTGTCTGTCTATTTTTCTCTCATTATCTGGCTATCTATGTGATTTCTCCATGACACATTTCTCTATGATGTGCCAATGCAGCAAAATCCACCCTTTAAACAATAGAAAATGTGGAAAATCGTTTTATCTGCATCTAACCCGGTGACAAATACAAACAGTGCATTGACACAAACATGCTAATTGATTGACGGTGAGCATTGTTTATAAAGCATAAATTGTGTCTGTAAAAATGTTGGGTTTTTACGTAAGAATAAATTGTGCAAATTGTACAGCGGGTTAGACTTATAATCACAGAGTTGTAGCTATTTAAACATATCATGTTGCTGAAGTGCAATCTATAGGGCAATTTCCATTTAATTTGAAAGGATGCTCAACCCCAAATGGCCCTATTAAAGACCAAGCAACAACAGTCCAGTTAATGCAACCAGCCAGGTGATATTTGGACCAATCACCGCCAGGAGCAGATATCAAATTAAGGAATGTTCTGCTTGGGGTCCTGCACAAAGAACACCCAATGAGTCTCAGTGACCGTGTCTTTAGCCTTGCAAAATAAAGTTATACTTCTTTTAAAGTATCCTTGGCTTCAAAGCTAAATTAAATGTAGTTGACTACTTAACTTTGAGCAATCTCTGCTTGCGTGCTATCAAAACCTCATATGTTGTCGTAAATGTAACATACTGCATGTCAATGATCTAAATTAAGTCCTTCTCCCAAGGACTACCAGCTTTGCATTAGATATTCCAAAAGATACTTTCCAAGATGCATTGCCAGATGTTGGCGGTGTGGTCACATGCAGGAGAGAGGAAGGACTAGAACCCTTGCAGTAATGTACAGAATTAGCGATTATTTTATTTTTTTAAATTCTGCCATTACTATTGCAGCCTAGACTTTGAGAAACAGTTTTTTTGTTTCAACTTTTCATTTTTCCCAATGACAGTAAATTACAATTAGAAGCAAACTGCTGTATGTCTGATTCATTGTTGTTACATACATTACTTCAATAAAGGGAAAAGGTGTTGTTCTTGTGCAAAAATGAAATACTCAAACTTAGGTATTAAAAATAATAATATATAATAATAATAACAATATATGCTTTCTGTGGGAGAATTGTTACCAGTGTTTTTTGGTCACACAAGTTTATTTTGAGGTTGTTGAACTTGAACATGTATGAGGTGTTTTTGTGCATTGAGTGAGTTTTGGTAATGAGATTATTAACTGTTTGGCTAAAATGCATGTTGGTGATGCAGACTGAATGAAGAGTTGTGAGTTATAAAATTGTCTTCAGTATTGACAAATGCTTGTCAGCAGTCGAAAATGATTTATCGAATAATTATGAATTAGCTTAAATAATTAATATCCACATCAATTTGACTGGATGAAGTAGTCATTGACGATAGTAAAGTGAAGGTACATGTAGGCCATGCTTCCTTCATGTCCTACGGGAGGTAGGAACATTAGCATTATGTATGCAACAGTGCAGAAATGGAACGTGTGTGTGGGTGTGTGTATGTGTGTGTGTGTGTGTGTGTGTGTGTGTGTGTGTGTGTGTGTGTGTGTGTGTGTGTGTGTGTGTGTGTGAGAGAGAGGTGTGTTTGGGGGTGTGTGCGTGTGTGCAATCACATTAAGCTGGCATTGTGCTAAGGACATACTTTTACACCTGAGCTCGAGACATATATTCTATTTTCGTTTGCATGGTGCACTGCGTAGATTTGAGTCTGTGAAGTTGCATTTCCCTGGTGCACAGAGGATGTTTTGGCCTATGCCCCGATCTGGAATAGTAGACTGCTATTTCCATCTATTTAGTTTGAAATTTAATTTTAGATTCCAGATGAACCAGTTTTTCCTCTCTTTTGTTACACTGTATATTTCTCAGCTAGTAAACAAATCATTAGGTCACCATTACAAGGTTCCCTATGGCATTTTGGTTGCGAGTTCAGTACATAAACTTAGTTAGTGAAGGATGCTTAATCTTCTTGAGGGCTTGCTGTTGTGTTTTTCACACATATTGGTTCAATATTTTGAAAAGTCAAAAGTTGTAACATTTCGGAAAAACATTGGGAAAGCATAAAAGCCTTGTATTTTTTAAATGGCCTATGGGTAGATAATACCTCACAATTCTGATCTCATGAAATGTAAAATCATGGTAAGAAATACCAGTAATGAAGAGAAAAGGTAAAAAAACATTGCTTTACAATGAGCAATATGACGGTATAGCTCAGGAAGGTAGAACGGTCACTTAAGCTGTTTATTAAGCAAAAGAGGTCAAAGTTGTGATACAAAGTATTTCGCTCATCTGAGGTCTCAACTGTCTACACCTCCACTCAATGAGCCCAGAACTCAGGATTTTCATACAATATATACTGTTCAAATGTGGGTGTGTCTCCTCCTTTGTGTTGGTTTCTGGTTGGTGGTCACTGGTGAGTCCACTCTTCTCGGCACATGATTCCTCTTCATGCATCCTGTACAGTGCAGATGATATGGTAGTGGCGTCTTGCCCATATTGATTATTCAATCCCCACTTCTTCCAGTGAAACCGGTCCAATGATCACATCGTGCAATATCCCTGATGTGCAACATCTAATGCATTCAGTCCTTTCATTCACTCATTGATCCTGAAAACCTCTGGACTTGGTATAGCTGTCCTTTGATAGACGTTTTACTTAACATAGTGCTCTGTATTGTCCCGCATTGTCCACTCATATGAACTGACTCATCATGTGAACCTCGAACTTCCCTGCTGTGGACAGACGAAGAATCTGATCTTGTCAGTTATAGATCACCTTAGTTTGACCTTGTTACTGAGCTTCCTGTCAGAATCTCTCTCTCTCTTTGTGTCAGCAGGCTTCTCTGTATCACAGTTCACACATAGACAATTCTTAATGAGCAAGCACAGTTAAATGGAATGAATAGGATTATTTCCCTCTTCAGTATGAAACATAACCAGTACAGTTCCATATTTGCACTCGTTGGTTGGGAACCACCTCCCAATGGGTAAATTACAGTAATTTATTAACTTGGGAGGAAATACATCAGACCCAATGCTATTCAATTAAGGCAATTCAATCAAATCAATCTCATATCAGAAGTAGTGAGCTCTTGCTTAACCTTCACATGTGATCTCATTTTATAGGTAAGAGAAAGAGAGCAGAGGGAATAATGGCAGACCCCTACCCATTCCGGCCACCCTCTCTTCCCCCTCAGAGGAGAGAGTGAGAGAGAGAGCTGCAAAAACCAGACAGCCCAACACATCAGGAGTTTCTTTCCCCGGGCCAAATCTGTCACCAATGAAGACTATCCCCTGCTATACACACCATGACCTTCCTACACATGCAAAGTATCTACAAATCATTATCTATTTTCAGAAGCTACATACTTGCATCTTTCATTTTAAAATGGTGTATTTCTTTGTCTGTATACCACTATGAGTGTACACACATACACATGTGTGTGTGTGTGTGTGTGTGTGTGTGTGTGTGTGTGTGTGTGTGTGTGTGTGTGTGTGTGTGTGTGTGTGTGTGTGTGAGCACATATGCTTCCTCTTAAACACATATACGGATGGATATTCTGGTTTGTAATGTGGAGATTTTTGTATTAATATTGTATTTGTATTGAGCTTGTCTGTAATATATGTATGTATAATGTACATTTGTAACTGCTTCTCCATGAATAAAGCAGATTCTGATTTGGATGATCAGTTAGAGGATGAGGCAGAATGTCTAAACTAAAGCATGGAGTTCTTCCCTAGTAACTGTGGTGCGGCTGAGGACACATTTACATTATTTTATATTTATTTATTTTTTGACCCAGTTACACATCCCCCACAGCCCGAAGGAAACACCGCAGACATCCACACTTCTCTCTCTGGCTGCCGCACTTCACCTAGTAGTTCTGTTTAATATTTCAGGTCCGTCCTTCTTGTCTTCTCTTTCCCAGAGTTGGTCTGACTGTCTGTCTGTCTGTCTGTCTATCTATCCATACTGTATACAGATGGATACATGGAAATATATATAATGTATATATATATATATATATATATATATATAACCTGTCCTACGTATCACATTGTTGTCCTAGCTACTCTGATGGTTCTGTCATCTGTCAGGTGAGGCTGTTACAATATCTGTGACACAAACACAAAGCCTCTATTTTCTTTGTTGAAATTGTTGACATTTGGCTTTCTGAAGTATTCCCTGGTTTGTGTTTGTGTGTGTTCAGGTAAGACACTTGTCTTCCTCTTTTATTTGTCAGCAGTGGAGACATTCATGATGGTTGACTCTTTGTTTGACACGTCAAGCATTCAATTTAAGCTTGTGATGAGTTTCAGGGGTTAGCATAACAACTTTTTAATAACGTGTCAATTAAGGCCCACAATTGCAGGAATAGTAAGAATAGAAAACAGGAGGAACTTGCTTCTGTAATTTCCAACTGTTATAAGTGATAATTCTGGATTTTGATATTTGGGAAGAAATCTCAGTCAGTAGGCTATGCAACCATGAATGTGTGTGTTATAGAGTTCCCTGATGACTAAAGTTAAAGAAATTAATCATATTTATTTATATGTATTATCATGTATTTTATTTATTGTTGCTTTGCTTCTCTTTTTGTGCGTAAAGAGTGGAATAATCCTATTCATTCCATTTAACTGTGCTTATCATTAAGAATTGTCTAAGTCTGATACAGAGAAGCCTGCTGACACAAAGAGAGTGAGAGATTCTGACAACAGGAAGCTCAGTAACAAGGTCCAACTAAGATGATCTATAACTGACAATATCAGATTCTTCGTCTGTCCACAGCGGGGAAGTTCGGGGTTCACATGATGAGTCAGTTCATGTGAGTGGACAATGTAATACAGAGCACTATGTTAAGTATAACGTCTATCAAAGGACAGCTATACCAAGTCCAGAGGTTTTCAGGATCAATGAGTGAATCAAGGGACTGCATGCATTAGATGTTGTGCATCCGGGATATTGCACGATGTGATCATTGGACCGGCTTCACTGGAAGAAGTGGGGATTGAATCAATATGGGCAAAACCCACTATCATATCATCTGCACTGTACAGGATGCATTAAGAGGAATGTGCCGAGTGGAGTGAACTCGCCAGTGACCACCAACCAGAAACCAACACAAAGGAGGAGACACACCCACCTTTGAACAGTATATATTGTATGACAATCCTGAGTTCTGGGCTCATTGAGTGGAGGTGTAGACAGTTAACTGGATTGCAGTCTGTGGACCACTGAAACTCATTGAGACCTCAGCTGAGACAAATACTTTGTATCACAACGTTCACCTATTTTGCTTAATAAACAGCTTAAGTGTGATCTCTCTCAACTTGAAGTCCTTCTTGCCAGCCTGAAGTATTTTGAACACGACATGGGTCTCTCTCATTCTCTCTATCTCTCTCTAGACCCAACCGGTCAAGGCAGATGGCTGCCCACCAATATGTATGTAATGTGTATTTATCTTATATATGTAATATATATGTAATCCATTTTTTGTGGGATGGAGCCTCCATTTTCATTTTCAGAGTCCATTTCATTGCATTTGTAAGAAGCTGTATCTGCACTCACACTTCACTTCCAACTGTATGCACACATTAACCTTCCTTGGTCTCTTCGCCAAAGCCTTTGATGTTTGGTGTGTACAGCAACCACCAACAACTATTAAAGAAGCTATTCAATATTGCATGATTTCAGTTTTGTTATCCATGCCTGTTGCCTGAGTATCAGTCATCACTCCTCATCACCAGTCACAATGTATTATGCACATAAGGATGTTTTGCCATTACATCATGCTATATTATTCATTAACCTAGCATGTGGCAGTTGGTAAATGGAAGTGGTTGTGCTCAAGCAAACCAGAGGCCACACACACACACACACACACACACACACACACACACACACAAACACAGGAATATTGTGATGAGTCCATGTCATCTAATTATACATCCTTATACAGGTTTGTGTGAATAAAGTGCATGCGTGAAGATATACAACAAGCTGCAAACACACACGCAGTCAGCTAATAAATAGTAAAATGTAATAAATGTTATCAGAAAAAGTACACAATGAATTAAACGTATTAGAAGCACAGCCTCATTTTCACGTCATTTTTAATTGAAAACATATTTGTGAGTGCTATCAATCTTTTTCTGCATCTGAAAACTAAGGTTAAGGTAGAGCCATGGTTTTTCCCAATTTTCCGAGCTGATGACACATGACAACAGCAACACAGCTTGTAACTGGATGTAGCCCAATGCTCATGGAAGACCCAAGAAACTGCTTATTATAACCACATAAACAGCACCACTATAAGGGAGAATCATTTCACATTGTGTCATGCTTGTAAATTTCTACTAGATGCAGTAGTACATTTATAAAAAAAAAATATGACAGGGGTAATGTTCTATTCTTCTCTAGGCTTTTGTTTCTGCCATCACTCGGTCACATGCCCTGGTTTTATGATGTTAAGAGAAATAAGTATGAAAAAATTACTGAATGAGGAAATATTGATATGCAGAATATTTGACATAAAAGCTCAAAATACATGAATATAACTTGTCTTGATAAATGTTCTTTATATGATAAATGACCAGCACCAGTAACAATAGCCTATAAAGGGTTAACCTCTCACACATTGGAAGGAAGACAGAGATTTATATGAAGGGATTGTCATGGAAACCAGCACTCCATTGTGATAACTGATGCCAAGATAAGGACTTAATTGGCACTCTCTCAATTGTGAAACACTAGTTTGGGACTCACAGTGTGGGAAAAAAGTTATACTGCCCCTCCTGTGGTTGTATATATAATTGTTTTTTAGATGGCTCTCTTGAATTGGAGCGCATTTACACCTTTGTAAAGATTATTTTTCCATAGATAAATAAATAAAAAGAACATAATAATAAATACCAAACATAAATTCAGCAACCTTGACGGTACTTTTTACTGATGATGATTATAATTTGGTATGTATTAAGGATTGTTAAGGTGTTAAACTATTTTCTTTTTTTAAATTTTCCTAGGGTATATATATGTTGTAAGGGACTTTTGATTCCATGATACATTTAGCCAGATAATGCAGGTGGGGAAACCCACTGTGAGAGTTTACATAATTAATTATTCATTAGATTATGCCAAAACAAATCTTAAGATTAATTCAGTGTAATATGTTTGGTAATTTCACCTCTTATCACCCGCATACCTACTGAATATATATCTCCAATAATAGCCATATACAAATGTATAATACCATGGACAAAAGTATTGGGACACATCTCTAAAAATTTAAGTCAGGTTTGTTCGGTTCCATTGCCACAGATATATAAAATCAATCACCTAGCCATGTTGTCTGCCTTACCAAACATTTGTGAAAGAATGTGTAATTTTAAAGAGCTCACTAAATTGGAGTGTTGTACTGAAATAGAATGCAACAAGTCAGTATTAAGAACCACAGCAACTCAGCCGTGAAATGGCTGACCATGTAAAGTTAGAGAGCAGGGTCACCGAGTGCTGAGGCACATAGTGTGTAAAAGTTGTGTAAAAAACACTCTGCTGAATCAATCACTCAAGTTCCAAACCTCCTCTGGCAGTAACATCAGCACAAAAACTGTGCCAGGAGCTTCATGCCATGAACCGGCCACCCTCAGGTTCCCAAGCCAAGTCACTGCCCCTGTAATAGCTGCAAAGGGGGACCAACTCTATATTAATACCTACTGTATAGAGTTAGAATGGGAAAAGCAAGTGTAGGTATCCCAATACTCTTGTCCATAGTGTATATTTCATGTGTTTTCCATATGCCTTCAGTATATTTCTCATGCAATTTTTATTCTTTATTATTTGTATTCAAATTGGACACAAAAGTTGTTGGTGTCGTCAATAGGACAGGCATATAGAAACATGTCAGTGATTACTGCCACCACCGAGCCCAGGTATAAAAAAATTTAAATAATGGTACATTACACTGTGCATTATGCTCATGCTTACAATACAACAACAGAAAGTTTTTTCTGTCAAGTGAAGGTTCTAAAGCACCAACCTTCGATGAGCAGCAGAGCCAGTGGTTACTATGGAAACTACTTTATGTTCAATTGGAATGAATGGCTCAAAGCGTCTAAAGCCCACCAAACACTATTTACACAGACACGGCTGCGCACACCAACATAGACTGCATTTGTACATATCTGTTCGCAAAGGTCTTGGCTAGTACTGTTTTATTCCATCAAATACAATGCAAAACAGTAGAATGACAATAAAAGACTATTTAGTCTCAAATTTACTGGCCCATGCTGGAGAGAGTAATATGTGAGATTTGTGGATAGGAGGGAAATGTGGAGAGCTGAAGGCCTACAGATCACCCAAAGCAAACGCAATTAGAGACATTCACAGAGAATGGTCCAATAAAAGACAACATATCCAGTGAGCTGCAGTTCTCTGGGCGAAAATGTGTTTGTTGATGCCAAAGGTCAGAGGAGAATGGCCAGACTGGTTTGAGATGATAGAAAGGCAACAACAACTCAAATAATCACTTGTTTACAACCAGCGTACGCAGAAGACCATCTCTGAACGCACAACACGGCTAAACCTTGCAGGAGATGGGCTCCAATTCGCACACGCTCACCAAAATCGAACGATAGAAGATAGGAAAACCGTTGCCTGGTCAGATGAGTCCCCGATTTCTGCTGCGACATTCGGATAGTAGGATCAGAATTTGGCGTAAACAACTTGAAAGCATGGATCCATCGTGCCTTGTATCAGCGGTTCAGGCCTGCGGTGGTGGTGTAACGGTGTGGGGCTTATCTTCTTGGAACACTTTGGGCCCCCAATTGAGCATTGTTTAAATGCCACAGCCTACCTGAGTATTGTTGCTGACCATGTCCATCCCTTTATGACGACAGTGTACGATGTTCTGATGGTTACTTCCGGAAGGATAGTGCACCACGTCACAAAGCTCAAATCATCTCTAATTGGTTTCTTGAACATGACAAGAAATGGCCTCCAAAGTTACCAAATATGCGGTGAATTGAAAATTATTTACCATGCAGCAATTTACCATGCATTATCTTGTGCTCAGTGCTCACAAGACACTTGAGAGGCTCTGTGAATATAAATGTGTGTGTGTGTGTGTGTGTGTGTGTGTGTGTGTGTGTGTGTGTGTGTGTGTGTGTGTCTCTGTGTCTGTGTGTGTGTACTGTATGTATGTATGTATACACATTCCAGAATGACAGACATCTACATCCACATTGTAAGTAGGACCAAATAAAGAAACAACAGAAAATGAACACGGACATTTCAAAGTGAGTCAGAGTGACATTTGTGTTCTACCCTAACAGTCTCTTGTGCCCATGGCTCACTGACACCATCAGAGAGCAACAAGCAACACTCGGTTTAGAGGATGTGGCGTAAATCCAGAGATCACACTGTTCTCTGTGAGTAGCAGTCCCCGGGCACCCCACAGTGGCTACCCACTGCTCATGGGTTAAATGCAGAGGCTAGATTTCACTACATGTTGTGTTGTGTATGGCTGTGTGTGTGACATTGATAGCATCTTAATCTACGATACAATACACTGCAATATGATCATCCTGTAGAACTGTATCTACGTCGTACTAACAACACTCAATAGTTTCCCTTTACAGTAACAACCAGCTTATGAATGGCAAGACAACTAAAACAGCTACCAAAAATAACAAAACAAAGCTACAGTAGCTACTCTTGAACAGACAATTCTTCCCAATTCCTTTCCCAAAAATCATAAATAGTACATTAGTGCTTTAACCCTCCACCAGCTCCACCCTCCAATTTGCTCACTGCTAACATCTTGGCCTCCTTTCTGATAAGGCATTTGCCAACCGTAAACAGTCTTGAGCTGAGCACCTCAGTTTAAGAGAGCACAGAGGTACCTCAAGGTTCAGTGCTTCGACCCTTCTTTTCAAAATACACTCATTCCGCGCAACCATCCGCTCGTGTCTTCTCTTGCCATTTGTGTGCTGACAACGTGCAACTCTTCCTGTCCTTCCCACCAGAAGACTGTACTCAGTTTGCACATCAGGATTAATATTACAGGATGGATGAAGGACAGGCGCCTTTAGCTCAACATAACATATATCAGACCCTAACTCTCTCAGTATGCAGCACAGCTACTGGTTCTTGTCATCCCACACCTGAACTACCACATTGCCTTACTGGTAGGACTACCATGTGTATTCAACAACTAGTCTTTTCTAAATAAAACCTGGTAACATTCATAGCATCATATAGGAAAATATACAGAGCACAATACAGCACAGTACAGTATAACCCAGCAGAGACTATTGGCACCTTACCATTATTTAAGGACTTGACACTTTCAAACTCACAGACAAATCCCTGTCAGATTATCTCTTCTTGTTACTGAACCAAGGACATTCAACCACTCACATACCACCTGCACGTCATGGAATCAATCACTTACCAACAGCAATGACACTGGCAGACAGGAAGTGGCAGCAGTGAAGGCTGGTGGCGCTCACAAAAGAGTCACCATCTGTCGTCATAGTAGATGTTGATCTTAGCGATGGGTTTGGAGAGTCAGGCACCATGGCCCTTCTAATTGTCACGGGTTCCATGGCTGGTGATGGAAAATAGTGTGGGGTGGAATGCAGTGGAAATATGGGAAATATATAACTGGCTTAAGATAATCCAATACAATCCAAAAATCAAAAGTAACCAGGAATAATATTCAGGAGGTATGTTGCACTCATTATCAGAAAGGTTCAGAAAAAAATGTTCCCTGATGTGAACCTGGACTAGACACAAAAAAATAGACAGTATTCCTCAGTGGTTGTTTAAATTGTTGGCCAGCAGTGGTGGCAGCCTGCAGGAATCCTGTGGCTGGTGGTACTTTCTCAGTGCGTGTAAGGTTGAGTGAGTCAGTGCAGGTATCCAGACACAATGCAAAAAATGCCTTGAGATGATCTTCCCATTTATATTTGGATTGAAAAGCTGTAGGGATCGTGAAAAGGCTAGTCTTTTCTTTGTGCTCAATGGATTATAGAAATGGACAATTATTGGTCTTCCGTAAGCAGGCTGAGCTGCATGAGTCACCTACAGCAGAGGGGAGAAAGAAAAAAATCAGTGTCACATATAAACAGACAAAACGATGAGGCACATGTTGATTGGAAGATGTTTTACCGAATAAATAATAAAGTAAATAAAGTGGAATCTTTGTTTGGTTAGGGTCAGTCAAATTGAAAATATCCACATCCATTCAAGAAGCAAATCATTTAACTGTATTGTTTGTGTATTTTTAGTTTTGCATTTGTTTCCCTTTGACCTTATACTCCACAACCTATGGACACACAGGCCTTAGACAAAAATACTCAATTCAACTAAATTGGACATGTCAGACTTGTGTCCCATGTTGGGACCTGTAAAGACCACTATGTTCACATGTGTAAATAACTACTGTATGTCACTAGTAGCAATAATGAAGACACATTAGAGTTCTGTAGATTGGAGGGGAAATTTACGTTTACATAAGGATTAACATTCTGAAAAAATAGGATCAAAAACTTTCTAATGGCTTGAGACATAGTCTTAAAACTAGACGGAAACATTGGGGAATCTAAATCCAAAGCAGCATGACAGATGCAGGTATTTTCCACGACTCCACCTCTCCTACCTAAGCTTCAATTGTTTACTTACATTGTTGTATTCCGCCACACAGCCCTCAAATAAATCCACTCCTGTAAAGGGTGGATTAACCCGAATACAGTTCTCGTCTTGGAAGCCCTATCAAATCACCTTCAAGTGTACGTGTACATCTACTGCGCGGCTCCAACTGAATAATGTGTGTGAAGTTAGGTGGGGGAGGTCAGGTTAGGTAGCGAGTTGGGTCTGTTGAAGGACGTGTTGAGAACTGCTTTTGAAAGGTTGGCGGTCAGATTGCTTCAGCAGCAGGCCTGGGCCTGTTCCTGCTGCTATCAGACCGTTCAGTTCATTCATTGTTTGCACAGGGATAGTAAAATAATTCACTGACTGACTGGTGATTCCATTCACTCACATTTAACTTACTTCTAGGAGGAAAGACAACAGAGAGAAGCTAAATGATGAACAAATATCAAAAAAAAAAAAAAAAACAATAGCAGAAAACTGAGGGAACACAAGGAAAGAAGACTCAAAACTAGGCAGCTATAAAAAGAATATTCATCTGGATTTTTTTGGGTATGTGCAACGGTTGAATTTTTCATGGAATTTGGGGATTTAGTGTTCACCAAATTGCTGTTTTCAAGCCCCACTACTGGTAGGTGTGAGTCGGGGAACAAAAAAATGTTAAAGCTACACATCCATTGGAATTATGTATCACTGTGGGCTTTAATGTGGGAAAATGCTGGTTTTGACAATTTTTTAAACGAGTAAAGCGTGCATGGAAAATAAAGTGGTCATGTGTTAGAGACCCATAAATCATATTTGATCTTTACAATATGACTTATTTAGTCTGACAAAACTTACACTTATACCTACATCTGACAAGCTGGCATCAAAGTATTGACAATATGTTGATTACAGTTTTATTCATTAAACACACAACACATGCTGGCTTTACCACATTGTATCTACATTTTAAGATGGGATTGTTTTCCTCAAATGGAACAAAGAGATTCCTGAAGGCAGGAACATTAAACTATAATTGAATGTTCCTGCCTTCAGATCAACACCCAGTTTGTTGATGGAGTTAGAGTCAAGCTCAGGCACAAGCATGCACTGAAGCAAATATTTCACAACAATACCCCTGACTGAGCACGGAAAGAAAGATCACATAAAGTCAGTTGGCTTCAGACTGGGGGGACAAAAACATTGCTGGAGAGTAGAGGCAAGGATAACCAGGGTAAAATGTAGGGCAAAACTAAAGTTAGAAGAATGTGTTTCATGAGGGAGCAATATACAAGGCAACAGGCTAAGACAGACTCCTGGCAGGTATGAGAAGAAACACAGCTTCTGCGAAACTGTGCGTATTATAAGTACTTGATGAAGTAGATGAGAGATGATAATTCTGTGTAGTTTCACACTCATTACACGAAAAGATGTATTACACAGAGAATTGAATAAGCAGGGGTGTATTTTTCCACCTAGTACTAAAATAACCACCAGTAGACTCACGCTTGAGTGGTCTCACTGGTATCTTTTATTTGGACAAAATGCACTTCTCCAACATCAAACAAAAATACAGCTCACTGGATTTAATTTATTGTTGTCATGTTTTGGTCACATACAAGTGAAGGCACACTCACCCTCTCACTGAATTGCCCACTCTTGTGAGTGAAGAGCACTTTTATTGAGGGTTGTTTGTCCACTCCTGTAGGCATAATCGGGACATGTTTCTCTACCAGCAGCAGATGTCACTCAAGTCCTCTACCTATGAATCAAACACACTCAGCTCCCACAAAATGTCACTGGAAATTCAATTAGTTTTTTAAGAATCTAACATGCGAGGGACCAAAAGTGAAAAAATTGACAGAGGAGGGGAACAGAGGGACAAGGGCCAATGAGTCAAAAATCCATTTTTAAGGAGATGATATAAGGAGAGGTCTACAGGTGAGAAAATGTCTTTAGAAGTATCTTGCTTGACTCAATCGATTTACAATTACATAATCTAGGTCTGCTTACCTGAAGTTTTGAAAGAAATGTATTGCATTGATTGGAGTTTAAATGTGCATGTCCTGAGACTGCTGCAAAATAAACAAAAACACAAAAAAACTCTCAAATGTTTTCTAAACCAATAGTTTATGAACACTTCCTAGTGAGTCAAATCATAGTGTGAACAACCCCCTGACCAAAGAGTACACAGCCGCAGTGACAGCCCAGCAGCCGTGTTGTCAGAGGGTGAGTCAGCTGCTCTGCAGAAAGTGTTTCAACTTGTGGTTATGACTGCTGGGTGTTGTAGTGACTAACTTGTTAAGGAGTCTGTATAATGGACTGATTCCCTAATCTAACTGTGGGTGTCTGACTGAATGAGCACAGTGAAATGTTCAACACATTCACTTTTAAAAGGAGCTAATTTGACCAGTGGTTAAAAAAGTGCTTAAATCTAAAATATGTAGTATTTATGAACTTACTGAGACTAAATTTAATTCACTAAAGCTCTCTCTAAATTCTTAAAATTCTTCGATTGCCATGAATACAATAATTTATGTGCAATCTGCTCCAATAAATGCAGTAGTACCTTACGTTCAATATTTCCCTCTAAAATATAGTACTACACTCGGATGTGCCTCACTTCTTTCTCTTGTCAATGTCCAGTGTGGTGCAAAATGATAAAAGATAGCACAGGGGGAACTTTCGTCCTTTTAAATAGGCTCAAGGACTATTATAAGATTGAAGACACCTATGGTATTAATTAAAGAAAAATTGTCTATGTGAAATATCACCAATTAGTTTTCATCACTTCTAAGGACTATCAATAATTTTGTCCATGCCATTTTCATTTCTTTTATCATTATTATTTCATTCAGCTAAATATTGGCAAGTTAAAGTCACATGCACATACATTAATTGATACAATATTTCATTCTTCTTCTTCATTCTTCCTCTGAACGCATGAATAGTCAAGCTTACATACAGAAGACAATTTCCGCATTAACAGCAAGTTGCTTTGCAGTAGGGTTGTATTGTTTTCTCTCTTAAAGGTCTCCATCCCAGGTAAGGTGCTGGGTTTCGTTTCTGGTAATTCCCGTGAGCTGAAAGAGGCTGAAAACAAGCACCCTCCTGAAAAACAAGTCTCCACAAAGGAATTTGGAACTGTCTTCACTCATCAAACCACGCTGCCATTTATAGCGTGGTTACCAAACGATATTTATATGGTGTTCAGGAGGGTCAAAATGTTACACATATGCACCATACACATAAAAGTTTAAATTTACACTTAGCTTACTCTCTGGTAAGTCCTCTTGCTACTGAAGACAAAATGTGGACACAGTCAAGCATTCAGAATTTAGCTGTTGTAATGGCCCACCAAATCAGTGTGGATGGTGTAGGGTGAGTTGATGACATGCAAGATTTTATAAGACAGATTTCACATAGTCAGATGCAACAATCATATAAGATTGCTGTTCTTAAACAGTTTACAGGAGCGCTTAAATTAAGTACTTGCATGCTTTCTGTCTTCAGAATTATTTAAATGAAACCACTCAAATATCTGATATAGCAGCAGGACAGGTCATTGCAAAAAGAGACTACTACACAACTGCTGTTCTGCCCTGCAGCAGTGATGCCTATAGGGTGAAAAGCTTTCCAGCAGCAGCCATCAGCAATGCTACTGTATATGCTGGCACTGTGAAACAGGTGTTACAGCCTTTTCACACACAGGAGTCACAAGGGGCTCACGCAGGAATCCTGTGCTCTCCGCTTCAGTTCACAATTTGCACTGTCAAAGCCAAAAACAACCAAAAAACTATAGTGGATCCATCAGGCAGCTGTTCTGCTCTGCAGCACTTCCACGGCAGCACTGCTTCAGCACTAAAATCCCTACCAGTATGAAACTGGCATTACGGTGACAAAGAAGTGGAAATCTCTGCATGTGTGTGTAATTTTTTTCTAGGTTTTCCCCTCAAACCTCTGCAGTGCCTGGCGTTGACCTGTCCTGCTGCCATATCAAATTGAATATTAGTCCTAAAACTATAATGTTGTAAGCTTGTTGGTCAGCAAAACACCCAGAGGGCAACTTGGCATAACAATTTAATATCAATAGATAGGTTTGTCTGATCTTTTCTTATCTTAAACATCCTCGAATTAGTCCTCTCTAGGTCTCCTACCTGGCAGTTCCCACCTCAGCATCCTTTTCCCAATAAATTCACTATCCCTCCTCTGTACATGTCCAAACCATCTCAGTCTGGCCTCTTTGACTTTATCTCCAAAACAACTAACATGTGCCGTCCCTCTTATGTACTCATTCCTGATCCTATCCATCCTTGTCACTCCCAAAGAGCTCCTCAACATTTTCATTTCTGCTACCTCTAACTCTGCCTCCTGTCCCTTCCTCAGTGCCACCTTCATTATATAACTCAAATGTGTTTTGCAGCTCCAGGTAGATTTTTTGGGCCAAGATGGCCAAAAATTGCTCTTTTGTGGTAAAGGTTGCTGACCCCTGGGCTAGGCAAACCACATGGACCCAAACACATAAAGGGGTGTGGTAGCCTACTTGGTTGTGTTTCGGATAGCTTTTCATGTTTCCATGTTTTCCCCAAGGCCCCAAGTGTTTATCAACCTGACACGCCCGTGAATGCAAATTCTAAAGTGTCTGTGAGTGTGTGAGTCCTTTAAGCTTGTCCCTTTGAAAACAACAAACTACCACCCGCACATATTCTACGATATCTAGTGTTATTGGGGTTTTTTTATTACTTTCCATTTAACTTCAGCACCACACATGTTGCATTCAGGCTACCATAAAACAAACTTAAAAAGTATGGAAATACAAAATTGAGGTATTACTTATAAGTTTATACTCCAGTACTGGTGAACTTGCTAATAGTAGCATTCTGGAAAACTTTTTCTTGATTCTATGAGTGTAATTATTCTCTCTTTCGAGTTCTACTTCGAAAATATGAGATAAGCTCTTAAGATAGAAGTTATATCATCAATCGTTTTCTGTTTCCTTCTTGGTTTTACTTTGTTAAAAAATAAATCCATGAAATGAAATAATTTTACACAGTGATACTGATAATCCATCCAGTACAGGTTTGTGCAACAGTAACTCTGTGTGTAACAGCTCTGGTCTAGTCAACAATGTTAGCTAACTCTCATATTACACCATGCACTTTGATTGGTAACAAAGTGATTGATCAACCTACACTTGTTGTTTAGAAATCTTTATTCTGCATTGATACCTTGAAGAGAATGAACACATGACGAATGCACTTTCATATATTATTATTATATTATTATCATAACCATGTGTGGCAGTGTCCTTTACTCTAAATATTTATTTTACCAGTTTGAGCGAGGTCCTAAAGGAAACACTTTTGTTTAATAGAAGACACAATTATAACATAATCACACTATTGTCTCACTTTGATCAAATTTCAAACATGTGTGCATTTTTCTCTTGTATTTTGAGTTAATCTAAAGTGTCAATTTACTGATATTGGCCTAATAATCAGATCTGTTCCAGTTATCCAGCCTCAACTGTCTTTAGGAAGCTAATAGGAATCAGGCGTGTGCTCAAAATTATGTATGTAATATGATAATGAAACACAGCACAACAAACTTATAGCCTCTAAAATACATTATGAGTCCTATACAAAACAGCCAACTCATTAAAAGCCTGCAGGTAAAGGAATATACATACAGTGTCTTACCTGTCTAAATCCAAGACTCTCTTGGTTTGCTCCTCAGTGGTTTAGTCCAAGCAGTAAGGTTCTGTCTACACACCAACCACTTTCCCTCTGCAGCAAGTCAAAAGGAGCTACTGAACTTAAAGGGAGGATGGGAATGAAAGCTCCACCTCCACAGCAAGCAAAGTTCCACTTCCTTCTCTGCAGGATGGTCTGTCCCTTTAAGTGTGCTGTTCACATTGTCTAAGGGCTGGTATAACTCCACAGAATAGACACTGTAAAAGGATATCGGTGGGTTTATAAAGAGATGTTCAACATAGCGGTTATTGTACACCCAACTGGCACAGGGAGCAGTTGTGCATAGACAAAGAAACTGGTTCTACAACTTGCAGGGCAGATTAAAGCAGAGCTGATTGGTCTATTATAGTTGTAGAGTAGTAAAAAGTTAGATGAATGTATTAAACTGACATACACAGGGAGAATAGTAGCCTTCTAGAAACATGTGAGTCACATTAAAACAACAACTCTGTTGTCTATCATATTAATTTAACTTATTAACTATTAACTTTATTAATCTATCTATCTATCTATCTATCTATCTATCTATCTATCTATCTATCTATCTGAACTAGGTCACTGAAATAGATTTTGTTCATTTATTTTATAGCATTTGGAAATATTTGGCATTCGCTTGTCAGATCTGTAGGCCTTTGAATAGACCCTAATGGATCCCTGTGCGATTAATTTAAGAACACAAAGATAAGTTATACACACCACAATAAAAGCTAAATGTTGTTTAGAAATCCACAAGAACTGTGTTATGCTGTAATTATTGTAAGACCTATACCATTTTTTGGTGTACTTTTACGCACCACCCTGTATCACAATATGTACATAAACTGTATCACATTTTTTCTGCTACTTATAGACTCATATTAAATCTGATACTAAATCATAACACAGAATAGCTTTCTTTTTTTAATGTTGTTCAATGACAATGACCATGCAGCTATGGGACATTTTGTAGATTGTTTTTCTCAGCAATGAGTCAATGAAACCATCGCATCTCAAACGGAATCTTACAACAAAACACACAATGCTGAAAGACAAACCAGTGGTTAAACCACAGGAGGCTTCTTATCGTGCCCAGCCTCTGCATAGCGAAAGCCGGTAAGCCGCATACAATTGGTGAACAGCTGTGTTTACCATTAGCAAAAGAGATGGTACACATTATGTGTGGCGAGAAGATCGCCAAACAGTTAAATTTGGTACTACTTTCAAATGACACAGTGTTGCTGAGAATAGGAGCCATGGCAGATGACGTTAAGACGACACTGATTGAACGCATTAAAAATAGTCGCTATTATTCCATCGATCTGGACGAGACTACTGATGATGCAAGTTTCGCCAATTTACATGTTTATGTCAGATATGAGCATGATGGTGCAGCTTAGGAGGACTTTGTGTTCTGTCAGGCCTGTAAGAGTTATAAATAGCTGCCAAAATGCTGTGTGTTTGAAGTACAGTTGGTTGTGTTTTTGATTTATGTTCTCACATGCTGTGTGTTTGTGTGTGTTTGTATGTATGCGTGTTTGTGAATGGAATGCTGTTGTTATTAATGTTCTCACATGCTGTGTGTGTGTGTGTGTGTGTGTGTGTGTGTGTGTGTGTGTGTGTGTGTGTGTGTGTGTGTGTGTGTGTGTGTGTGTGTAACAATTTCAATATACATATGAGATCTGTCTGAGTCTGAGACCACATTGAAAATCTGGGATTACCTGAAATGTCCACACTGAAACACCTGACACCTTGTTCATGCTTTTTTTGCAGCTTTGTTTTCTCCATTGAAGACACAAACCAAGATTTCCAACTTTTGCTCCAGCAACCTAAGAAAGTAAATCTGTTACAGTGACCTCATGTGGACTAAATTTGTTTCCCCATTTATCATGTCCATAATGTGTGAACATGCTGTGGGTGTAAGAGGGACTGCCCCCTGCCCCATATAGGAGAGTTGTTCATATGAGAGAGTTCTAGTACCAATTTGTACAATGTAGCTGACAAAGGTCAAACTAAATAATATTCTTATGAGGAATAAATGTGCTTCCTGTGTGCATTTTGCATAGCAGCTGAATAGGGTAGGCCTACGCCACTGTATTTCTACAACGGCCATAGTGGTGGTACTTGGAGAGCCAAATATTTTCTGAGGTGGTACCCAACGTACAAAGTTGAACCACTGCCATAAAGCAAGCACATTATCATTAATTATTATTATTTCTGTCATGAATTGTTGTCATTGAAAGCAAATTGTTACTGCCCAGGCAGAATTGAATTATGTTAATTATATAATAATAATAATAATATATATAACTAGGTTCCACTTTTTTTTTATCCACGGCTAGTGAGTCAGTTCAGTTCACATTACTGCACAGATGTGGAAATCTATGTACATTTAAAATAATTTCTAGATCTTGTTGTTGTTGTGACAAGTTGTTTTATATATACTGTTTTGTTAGTATTGTTTATTGTTGAAATTGGCCTTGTTTTACTTAAGAAATTTCTGGTTGTTCATAATATGTTTTGTAAAAAGATAGTTAAATAAAAGTAAACATTTGCAATATGAACCTCGACTTGTTTGTACAAAGGGAAAACTTGGAGTTCTCCATTTACATCCATGTATAGGTTATTATGCTATGATTTTACCAATCCGGCCCACTTGAGTTTAAATTTGGCTTAATGTGGCCACGAACTAAAATGAGTTTGACGCCCCTGCAGGTAAATCGTTCAATGGAGTTACACAAATGACCTGGCGAGGGCAGCAACACGCCTCGGCTGCGTCTAGTCTGCGGCAATTGTGAACAGAAGAAACCAAAAGCATGGACTTCCTGTTTACTTCTTCGTCTGGCGTTAAAGAATGAAATTCTCTTCTTTGACAGGGCACAAAAACATTTACTGGCAGAAGAACAAAACAAATACAGAAGAGGACTAAACTCTCCATAACATAGTGTTTAATTATTCAGTCCAGTGTTGCCGTTCCCACGCTATGCAGCCCCGCGTCCCGGCTATTCAGTTCTGGACTTGGAACTTTGAATCCACGAATGAAATCCTCGAATAAACATTAATACTTCGCATGTGGTATCACACGAGTAAATAAACGACAATGCCCTTCGTCCCTGCAAACCAGTCTCAACTGATCCGAGCCAGTCAGAAAGACGAACATCACCAAAACCTGCTGGGAAACAACGCAAACGATGCTTTTCAAACACTCGCAGGTAAATTTGGTCAGAATAAAGCCACTAGCGTATTATACTGCAACATAAACTGTTCTTTTCTTATCGACAAATGCGCCAACTCCGTTTCATCGTTTAATCCAAGCAATAAACAAATGCATTGTGTAAGTTCAGACCACGATTTCTTTAGAAGAGTCTACCTGCATTCAGTCTGGACCATGGAGTTGCAATCATTGGTTATAATATCATTTCAATATATCATTATATCATTTCATAATATCATTTTAGAATTAGAAAAGCATTATCAACGTGTAATTCCATCTAGAGCAGGTGATATCCTGCTTTAGATCGAATTATATGGCTTCCCGAGTGTAGCAATAATTTGACTGAGAGGGATTTTGAGTCTCTTTTCGTGCTATAATAGTTTTATTATTGTCTCATGAACATATCGGAAACATTTTCTCCATCCTAGGATCCAAGAGATGGCTGGACTGGAGGAAAGAAATTGAACTGTTGTCAGATCTGGCATACTATGGCTTGACTACATTCTCAGGTATTCACTCTACTTTGCATCTTCACCCATTTCCTCATCTTACTTTGTTTTCTCTAATTAGTTTCACAGGTGTCTAAATGTTATTATGTCACTGAGCCTTATTGAAATGGACAAAAGATCTGCCTGTGCTGTTTGGTATAATTATGTGCAGCACACTGAACATGGACAAGAAATAGAGTTGTCTGAGAAGATAACCAAGAAAAAGCACATCTCCAAGCAGCTTGATGTTCCTGTGACCACGGTGGTCAAAATTATCATGAAGTTTAAGGCCAACCTTCCTGGACATGGCCATAAGAGGAAGACGGAGCCCAGTTAGAACATTATCAAAGCATTCCGGAGCCAAACATACTGCCCAGAATAGAAGTGTAGACGTCTCATTCAGAGCTACAGGAAGCGCTTGGTTGCAGTAATTGTCTCCAGAGGGTAGAACAGTCAGCTCTATTAAATATTGAATAAAGAAAGGTGAATGCCTATTATTTTTGGTCAGTCTCGACTTATTGCTTATTAAAATTGTGTGTGTGGGGAGGGGGGGAGTTTTATCAGAACGGTAATACACTTTTAGTTATGTCTGCAAGAGGTAGGCAATGTAGTCTAATTGAGAGTAAATTACGTATACTGGTGCAAACCAATGCAATAGCTCTGAAATAAGATAAGGTAAGATATAAGTTTACGGCCTTTATGAAGCAGTATTTTTTGGTGGTGTGATATACTGTACGTATACATGGACCTGTGTGCTGTAATGGAGGATAAAAAAGTACAGAACAAATAAGCAGCAGTATTAGAGTGCATCATTGTTCTCCACAGGCTACCAAACCCTGGGTGAGGAGTACGTCAACATCATCCAGGTGGACCCCACTAAACATCGTATCCCTTCCTGGATCAGAAGAGGCTTTCTTGTGTTCTACCAGTCCTTGTTGCCTTACCTTGTGGGCAAAGTTCTGATGTGCTTGGAGAATGAGCTGGACGGCAGGGACGATAGCTGTGCTGTTTACAGTCGAAGGCAGGCGGCGTCCAGGCTTTGCAGTCTGGAGTCGAGCTTGAGGAGCTGGATCAGGAAGTCAGTGGGGCTGTTGTCAGAGTCCCAGAAAAAGGCCTGCCTGCCAGCCGTGTTTGTCTTACAGCAGAGCCTTACCGTCCTCCATCGACTCCACGTGGCTCTGTTCTATATCAGGGGTTCTTTCTACCACCTGTCCAAGAGGTCAGCTGGTATCAGCTATGTAAGTTTATTTTCATATTTTCATATAGAAGAGAAAATTCTTCTTTATGCCATACATGTTCTAAATGAGTACAGGAATACCCAGCCAGACACTGACATCTACGTTTGCATACAACAACATACAGTGTATCTCTGTACATACAATACAATTTACCACCTCAAAAATGTATACACACATACTTCAAAGAACAAAGTATGTCGGTACGGATAGCACAAATTGCACAGTTGGGCACAGATGTTTATAAGTAGGATGCAGTGTAAAACCACTGTATTCCTGAGTTGTTCTATTGCAGATACTTGTGTTCTTGTCCACCGTTTTGTACAGCTGCTTGTGTTAGGTGGTAAAGGTGATGACCGGACCATCAGGACTAACTACCAGCTGCTGGGAGCTGTGTCGCTCCTCCAGCTGGCCATCACTGTGACTTTGCAACTTAACAACTTAAGACACAGACATAGATCCAGGCAGGAGTGGAAGCATTTCAGGAACCTGACACCCAGGTACATATAATAATAATAATAATAATAATAATAATAATGTTTGTAAATTGTATATTTTTTTAATCTTTGGTCATCACTATCAATGCTCTGGGAGACTGTGACTTTGCAGAACAGATTTATAAATATCTGTCAGTTTAGAGCTTGACATGGTCTAAACCTGTAACCATATGCTATGATTATTAATGTCAACAGAACATATAATGCTAGTCTGTTCAGTAGTTAGTGGCATGTGTTGCTCTGGACCAATTGTTTTGACCCCTCTTTGACATGTCCGTGTGTGTCTGATTCAGTCCCCAGCATGAACAGAGTCCATCCCTCCATACTGCCCGTTGTATCCTTTGTCTGGAGCAGAGGAGGCACTCCACCTCCACCCCTTGTGGCCATCTGTTCTGTTGGGAGTGCATCACAGAGTGGTGCAACACCAAGGTCAGGCATCACTGTGCAACATGGGGTTCTTGAAACCAAACAGGATTACTTCCAAAATAAAAACCCCGGGAAAATTCACAGAATTCGAAAATTGTGAAAAGTGATGGAAAAAATGATTGTAGCTGAGCTGAATTAATTTATAATGTGTACAATAACATTTCCTAATTTTTGGCAAATTTGAACCAACAAATATTTGGTGTGTTTAAGTGACTTAAATAACAACCTAAAATATTGAAAGATTTAACCACTATTTAACTTTTCATGTGTTATGGGATTATTTTCTGAGTGTTGGTATCACATGATTGACATGAACATAAACTTTAAAGCGGGGGAGTAAAGGCAGTACATGCAAAGCTTTGAAACCACACCTCAGCACAGTCAAATGAGAATGACAGCATATTCGACAAAATGCTTCAAATTCTGCATGTCATTATACCTCTGCTTGTTTAATTGAGGCAGTAAATGTATTTCTGTTTTGCTTACAGGCAGTGTGCCCCCTGTGTCGTGACAAGTTTGAGCCTCATAGACTTGTGTACCTGAGGAACTAAAGCTGTCAAAGCGGAACACTGCAGGCTAACTGGAACTACCCTTACCAAATCTTGTTTGGATTGTCAATGTTTCTCGACAATCAGGAACATGTGAAGAGAGATGGACAGACTTCTGTTCTAACACAAGACACTAGACCGAAACAAGATATATACTTGAGTTGTGTTGATGAATAGTCAATTTGTAACCCTGTTGAAATGTAGGCTACACCAGCATATCCATTCAAGTCAAAGTACCCATCCCTCACTCATGTACACGGACCCTGAAACAACCACCTCTTTTAGACGGACCAAGCTTAGACTGATTAAGGTATAAGTAAGACTATGGCCTGCATACCTTGGTCAGATGAATGTCGGAACATTGCTGTGCATCTAAACATCGTCTCCCTAAACACCACCGCACATACCTCAGGCAGGCTCATCATCTTGTATGACCTCTGGCACAATGCGAGGTATCCAGAGATAGATACCTCGCTTTGTGCTTGTCCCTCAAACCATTAAGTTACATTAGAATGTTTGAGCAAGGTCAGTGAGTGCCACACCTGTAACTGGTGGTACTAAACCACCCGGGGCAGAATGTATCAATGAATACAGAATATCTATGTTGGGGCTAATGTCGACATTTCACACTCACTTAGGTGGAGCTTAACATGTGGTGCATACTAGCTATAAGATCTCTGTCACCTAAAGCTCTATAAGTAAAAGTGTTAATTTCAGACTACCATATTGATATATTCTGTCTAACTGAAACCTGGCTAGGACATGAAGACGTCATCTTAAATGAATCCACTCCCCCAGTCATATTAACACTCGCATTCCTTGTGACACCGGCCGAGGAGGTGGAGCCGCATTGTAGTGGGAGGGATATGAGGTTTTTTGGTGTGCAAACCTTTTCATGTTGATGGTGATTGAAATAGTATGTGAAAAGTGTGTGTGTGAATTTTAATATATGATTTATAAAACTGACTTTTTCCTTGTGTGGGCCATATCTTATGTTTCTCACGTTTTCAGCAATGATGAGTCGGAATTCTATGCCATGTGTTATCAATAAAAAGATAAGATGAATACATTTCTGGTGTTACAGCGATATAAACATGTGCAATATAAACATAGAGAAAATATACAAAGTGAAAATGTACCGTTCCGTGTAATGGCCGCAGGTTTTCCACAGTGAAATATGGAAAAAAGGAAGAGGCAAGAGGGAACTGGAAATGAATAAGTTGACTCAAGGAAAGAGGGTGCAGAGAATGGCACTTCTGTGTGTGTAGACAGACTCCATTAGTGATGCTAATTTAACTATACAGAGAGGTATGGCACAGTAGAAGTGAGATGAATGGTGGATAGTTTACTAACATGAGCTGATAGCTGACATTACAGTTACAGTCAACATTTAATGTATAACAAGGTCTAAAGAGATACAAATGACGAAATAAACCAGATAAACAGGTAATGGTGGTCAAAAAGAAGAGAAGAATGGAAAAGGAAGTAGAGAGAAAGAAAGAGCAAAAGAAGGTTCAGGGAGACAGAGCCCCAGGTAGAAGAGAATATAGAAGAGCAGAAGGTGGCAGAGCGCAGTTTGAAGAAAGTATAGAAGTTAGCAGAGCGCAGATAGAAGAGAGTGAGCCCTTTTCACAATGGCCTCTTAATGACCCTTATCCTGGACATTTACATACTTTTGCCACAACCAATGAAAGACTAACACCGGTCCTTTGGAACACCCACTGACAACAGAATGTGAAACTGGGCAACAACAGATCTGAGCACAGTTCCATTAACACAGGAACACAACTAAATAATGGCTTCCTTTTGAGACATCCACAGAGGTGTAAAGCCACCAAGACTTCTGTCTTGTGTGCAATAATTTGGATGTCCATTGTGGTCTCACACTATATGCCTCTTTGTACATCCAGGTCTGTGTGCCGAAGCCAAGCAGGTGCTCTTTTAAACCACATTAAAATTAAAATTAAAAAATTAAAATTAATGATTTCCCAGAGCTTCTTTGTGCCCCAGAACAACTGGCAACATTTCAAAGTGTTTATATCCAGAACACGCTTTGGTGGGGTACCAATTTACTTGCCTGTTGTCATTTTATCTAATACGGTTTATCTCTCTGTGGAGAATCTGTCTGAATGTGGAAGCAGATGCTCTAGCTTCATGTTGTTCCCAAAACACAGATGATGAGCTGCTCGCTGCGTTTCCTCTTCAAACTCCCCATCCTTACTTTGCCATCAATCTGCTGGGTTATGCAAGATCAAAGCCTAAAAAGATGCAGAACTGGATATTAATTTGAAAGTATGAAACCTTTCTTCCAAATCTTTCTGACTTACTTACAGGACATCACTCAGTGTCAGAAAAAGAACAGAGACTGGCTTTGTAGTCTGCTGCTACTTATATTAAACCATGATAATTCAACTATTTAGGAATATATTTTTAGAGGTGCTTGTGATAAATGCCATGATATGGTATGTATCAGACTTTGCCATCAGCAGCCAGTGGATTGGGTTGCATTTTCAGCATGGTCTTTGTGCAACATTTTCGCCCCATGAATTTGCTCATTGAAATGGAATCATTACATTATCTTCAGAAAAGAAGGAGGTATGGAGCAATTACTGTGAATTTGGGTTACGTGTGTGTTTGTTGTCTTGAGACATCTTTTTCTCCCCTTCGATGTTCCAGGAAAAGCTTGGTTGTTGACAATAGGTTCTTCAGTTTTTGGCACTAACATTGTATTAGTCCTTTGGTCAACCTTCTGCATCTCATCAATTTTTCAAATGCAGCTGAAGTGCTGAAGATACTATATATATATATACTGTCTGTGTGTAATGCAGCCTAAAGGGGGGGGGGGGGGGGGGGCACAAGCCAGTGCCTTCCTTGTGCCGGTCCCAAGCCCGGATAAATGCGGAGGGTTGTGTCAGGAAGGGCATCCGACGTAAAACCTACGCCAAAAAATCAATGATGCAAGTTAATCTGATTTCCATACCGGATCAGTTGAGGCCCGGGTTAACAACGACCGCCACCAGTGCTGTTAACCTGCAGGGCGCTGATGGAAACTGGGCTACTGTGGGACGAAGAAGGAGGAGAGGAGGAAGGCGTGTTCATAAGCAGAGAGAGAAGAGGAAAGTCAAGAGGCTAGGACTGAGAGTAGGGACTTTGAATGTGGTGACTATGACAGGAAAAGCTAGAGAGTTGGTTGACATGATGCAGAGGAGGAAGGTGGATATACACTGTGTGTTCAGGAGACCAGATGGAAAGGTAGCAAGGCCAGGAGCCCAGGAGCAGGATTTAAGCTGTTCTATCATGGTGCTGATGGAAAGAGGAATGGAGTAGGAGTTATCTTGAAAGAGGAATTTGTTAGGTATGTTCTGGAGGTGAAAAGAGTGTCAGATAGAGTGATGAGTCTAAAGCTGGAAATTGAAGGTGTGCTGTTGAATGTTGACAGTGGTTATGCCCCACAGGTAGGATGTGAGTTAGAAGAGAAGGAGAAATTCTGGAGTGAGTTGGATGAAGTAATGCATCCCCAGAGGTGAGAGAGTGATGTTTGGAGCAGACTTCAATGGACATGTTGGTGTTGGTGTAGGCGGAGGTGATGAGGAAGTGATGGGCAGGTTTGGTATCCAGGACAGGAATGAAGAGGTGGTAGACTTTGCCAAAAGGATGGAAATGGCTGTAGTGAATACTTCTTCCAGAAAAGGCAGGAACATAGGGTCACCTATAAGAGTGGAGGTAGGACCACACAGGTTGACTACATTTTGTGTAGACGATGTAATCTGAAGGAGATTAGAATAGAATAGCTTTTATTGTCATTGTACATGAGAATACAACGAAATGCATTTGTGCTGTGCCTGAATCTCAGGAAAATAATAAATAAATAAACAACATAACTAACTAAATAAACAATAAATACATAAATAAATAAACAACAATAAATTAAACACACAGTTCCATTCATACATTAAGATGCATCTTTCAGGATGGTGTTGGCCCTGTGGAGACGAGTCTTAAAAATGTCCTCCAGAGAGGGCAGGGGAAGTCCAATTATTTTTAGGTTTTGGCGATCTGCCTCAGTGCAGTTTGCATACCAAGCTGTCAGACAGTATGTTAGGACGCTTTCTATACAGCATTGGTAGAAGGCTCTGGGCAGCTCTGCAGACACACACTGGTTCTTCTTCAGTGTGCGTAGGAAATAGAGTCGCTGCTGCGCCTTTCTGACAAGGGCCAAGGTGTTGACAGTCCATTTGAGGTCTTCACTAATGTAAGTCCCCAGGAACTAGTGACTGCAAAGTAGTAGTAGGGGAGAGTGTAGCCAGACAGCATAGGATGGTGGTGTGTAGGATGACCCTGGTGGTGAAGAAGATGAAGAGGACAAAGGCAGAGCAGAGGACGAAGTGATGGAAGCTGAAAAAGGAAGAGTGTTGTGTGGCTTTCAGGGAGGAGCTGAGGGTGGCCAGGAGGTAATTCCAGATGACTGGACAACTACAGCGAATGTGATCAGGGAGACGGGCAGGAGAGTACTTGGTGGGTCATCTGGAAGGAAGGTAGACAAGGAGACTTGGTGGTGGAACGAAGAAATACAGGAGTGTATACAGAGAAAGAGGTTAGCTAAGAAGAAGTGGGACACTGAGGGGACGGAAGAGAGTAGACAGGAGTACAGGGAAATGCAGCATAAGGTGAGGATAGAGGTGGCAAAGGCCAAACAAAGGGCGTACATTGAAATGGCATCATTTCAATGTAACGTGGAATTAAATATACGCTGATCCATACAATATGGACATGTGATGTTCTTGTCTGTTTGGTGTTGTCAGCCATGCTTCAGATAAGAGTGTGACCTGCTGCTGGTGTTATTGTGGTAGCAAAGCTGTTCCTGCTGCTCCTTGCCTTTACATGTGAGGATTTGGATCCTGTGGTGCTGCATCAGGTCAGGATCTGCTGGATCTGCGATACTGAATGTTACTAAACAGCAAATCTGAGCTGATCTTGACTGACTTCTCAAGGAAGATCTCCATTGAAAAGAGGGATTTCTATTGCGAGTAGCAAATCTCAGTTTTCCAGTTAGGTCATGCTGTTGTTTCATTGACACACATTAGTACACTTATTTATTAGTTTTGCTTTAAGCTGTGCTTCCGAGGCTGCATGGCTCAGGAAGATTGAGCAGTTGTCTAGGAATTGGAATTCCTGGTTCGACTCTGGGCTCCTCCTAGAGATGTTATTGAGCAAGACAGTGAACCCCTTTACTGCCCCTGATGTGCAGCTTGGTGCCTTGCATGGTATGAACCTGCCGTCAGTGTGTGAATGGGTGAATGTGATGTCAATACAAGACGCTTTGCTATATAAGAACAGAGCATTTGCAGTATCCCTCCTGTTCCACAGAATGCCTCATAGCTGTGCAGCAGCACATATCAACCCTGCATTTCTATCCTCTGCTTTCATGCAATACAGTGTATGAGTCAGGCAATACCCATAAAGAAACACTTTTATAATAAAAATATTGTTTTATTCTCTTAATTAGTTTTAGGAACATTAACAGCTATAAAACATTAGTTTGCTTCTTTTTCCTTTCTTACCTATTCCCATTCTTGCCAATTTATTTTCTTGCTACTGAAAAGCTCAGGAATATTTGCACATTCTTAAGCCTCTTTCAAATTTTCTTTTTCCAAAACTTAGGACACAAAGTACATATGTAGACAGTTAATTAGATTAGCACTCAAACTTGTTGTTAGACGCACCCCCAGTGGGCAAAGGTAGCATATCCAGGTTCTTAAAAGGAGTAGTAGCTCTAAAGTCTAAATTAAATGTACACTTCATGTTAAATCTCCCTTCCTTCAACTGTGGGCAACCTTCTTTAACATTAACATTCTGCATGTAACATTTGGAAAATATAACATCCTCTTACCCATTTATACACTATCAACATCGCCCAACATGTGGATATGAATTCAGTGGATCGTAAAGTGAGTGGAACAAGTCTAACATTCAGCTCATAGCGATAGAGCTGATTTCCTGTAAATAACAGAGATACCTTCCTGAGGACAGTCACAACCATAAGTCTCAAAAACGTGACATAAAATTTTAAATATTTATGCATTCATTAAATTTATTGTTTTAACAATATCAACAAATAGTCCCATAACATTACCTTTATATTTGGTTTCTATTAAGAGCTGTGCCACTATATGGTTTCACTATTTAGAGGCGTTTCCTATCTGACATGACAAAACCAGATTTGGTCTGAAAACTCTTAAATCTAAAGATACTAAAATGGTTTCTTGTGGGGATGGTATTAATAACCATATTTGTTTAAACAGTAGATTTTCTATGAACATCTCAAAACATTTGCCATTAAAATGTCAGAAAAAAACTGACTTAAATGACTAGACTTCAAACTTTCCAGCTTGTGTACAAGCAACCATCACCTAAAGCTCAGACAGATAGCAGATGAGATGTGAAAACACAAAGCATGCAATAAGAGAGCAGGGGAATCAGATGTGATGGGATACATTTAGGCATTGTTCTTGTCATTTCAACATGAGAGGTTGGTCGAGAAATGGCAGCGCAGCCAACTGCTGCCATCGGACTTGTCATGTTCTCTACAAGTGAGCTTCAGGGCTGGAAGCGGGTTCTCTCTCTTCAGAGGGCAGCCCCAATGGCCAAATGGTAAACAATGGTTGCCGTGCATTAGTCCTTAAAATGTGTCATGTCCAGCACTCTAATCCACAGCCTAGTTAACCCGGATGCCTGAAATGAAGGGTAGTCCTGTCGACACCTTCTTTTTGTACACCACATAGTCCTCCGCAAAGAAATGGATGAGTGAAAGCTCCTCCTCTTCAATCCGTTCCCGGAAGAAGCGCCAGCTGGCTATTGTATATGCGACTATACACACTGGATTACACAACATTATCTGCAACAATGAACAGACAAACATGCACACGATTAAGCAAAGTCAAACATTTCCTTTAATCCCTGTTTGAAAGACTCTCTGAAGAGCTGCGCATCATTTCCTCATAGAACATTTTACTTGCACCACACTCACACCCAGACCTGGTGGTGAGGCGGGTTGTGGTTTAGTTCTACACTAATGAACATCTGCACTTCACAGGGATGAAACTGTCTCAATGCTGAGCGGTCTGCCAGGTGGGAATAAATACGGCTACGGTTTCCCACACTATTTAGAACTAAAGAAGCCTTTCAGATCTGACAAACCACACAAGCGAGCTGCACTTAAACGTACTAGATATCTTCTAACCTGGATAACTGGAGATAAACCTTCACATTCAGTTGCCTTGACAGTACGTAACAACTACGCCAGGGTTTCAACACTCAAAAACACTCTGTCACCGTCTGTAAAAGCTGCCTCATCTCCTAACCAATGTTGTGTTTTAAAACCTAGATAAGTTGAAATCATCCTGTGATGTTGGGGGGCTGACCTGTGTTCCAATGCTCCAGTAGAACCAGCCCACATAGGAGGGATGCCTGAAGTAAGAGTAGACCCCGTCAGTGACCAGCACGTGGCTCTGGGCCTTCTCATTCTGTACAATGTGGTTGAAGTTGGACCCAGCTGTCAACATGGCTGCCTTACGGAGGGCATCGCCGCACAACACCATCAGCAGACCCACACAGCTCAGCCAGTTCAACTGCTTGATATCTGAGGAAAGAGTACCAAAAAAAAGGTTTACAAGCAATGGAAGGCACTACATATTATCACAAAAAGGCTGGATGTGGCTTTATAGGCAGTTTGTGGGAAATTTTGATTGCTGTAACCTGGAAGTGTTAGCTTCTCAACAGTGAACTCCAGCCATGATGAGACAGCAGCCAGTGTGTACTCCACACTGTGGTTGAGCAGGAAGGAGTCGAGCGAAAGGCTGCGAGGGTTGATGATGGCCGTCACCAGGTACTCGGTGTAATGGAAGAATGAGAGTGAACACATGTACCTGGAAGAGTAAATCATTAGAGAGTGAGAGAACGGCACCAGAATCCACTGCATCAATGAATCCCATATTTTGAAGGGACATTTGTTTTGTTCGTTCTTTCCTGAATATTATAATTGTGTTGGAGAGGCATTGTGAATTTCGGAACACATAGTTTTGAACTCACAGACAAAAGTGTGTGTGTGAGTGAGTGAGGCCCTTTTGCACTGGGAAGCAGTGTAAATAGAGCGTGTGAAGGTTGATGAAAGAAAACTCCACACAAATCCAGGTTTTGCAGGCTACTCTCGTCCCCTTTCACAGTCAATAGTCTGAACGAGCTATTTGGATGGGTGGGAAATGACACGCAACTTCATGCATATTGGTTTGGTTTGGAGGTTATGACAAGTCCAGGCCGTGCATCTCCAGAATGCAACATGTTGGAGGCCTGAAGACATTTTGGCACACCTTAAACAATGATCTATTTTTGCTCGTGTGGTATTGAAACCTCACATGTACGTCGCTTAGGCTAAAAGCGTATACTAAATGACTAAACCAAATGTAAACCATATTTTGAAACTAAGAAATGTGCCCTTTCTAGGTGGTTTGGAGAGAGCATCTTTATTCCTCCCTTCACAATGTACCTTTACACCTGCAATGTCATGACAACATCTGTTTGCTCAAAAAGAGGGCATTAGACGGGACGCTTTACTATTGACATTGAAACGACTTAATATGTAAAGAACAGACATGGAAGATTTGGGAATACATAAATGTTATTTTCTAATATACCGTATATATAAGATCTTTCTTAGCCATAACAGATAGGACACACAGATTTACTGAACTGATCTGTGTCCTCTGTGTCAAAAATGTGGTTTTGTACAAAAATGAGCATGTCTTTCTTTGTTTTCTTTAAGTGAATCATCACAGTGTAACACCAAGTGAGTTAAACTTCAAGGTTTGCTGCGTCTCCCAGCACAGTCTCAAGAGCATGCAGGCCGGCCGTTGCACAAGGACAGCTGGACAGGGCCTGAAGACGCTGTTAAGTACGGAGATGATGAGGATTTCAGGATTTGTACCTGCTGATCTCCTGGTATCTCCTCTGTGCTCTTGAGACAGCGCTGGGAGACAAAGCAAACCTTCTTGCGCATGTGTGGATGTGGAGCTGGATTATTTGTGCAACCTGATTGGGCTGCAGGTACCGCCTCATGCTACCAGTAGGGACAAGGACACTAGCAGAACACCAAAACTAGAGAAGGATCAGTGAAGAGAGATAAGGAGAGAGCAATTGTCTGTGGCCACCATATGCTCCCTTTTTTTTGCATAATGTGGGACCTTTAAGAGATAGGCTTTCATATTCATTTGAGACATGTTGAAAAATGAAGAAGACTGTTAAAGGATGCATATGGACATCCTTTTAGTACACATGCTATGACACGTTTGTAGCTACCTGATCTGGGCCCGGAAAATCGGTCACCAGTTTCCTTTTACGACGTTTGAAAATGGTATTTTTATGTTTATTGTCCTTGATTTGATTTCCCCCAACCTAACCAAAGACTCCCTTTCATTATTTACAGGTCTGCTTTTAAACGTTAATAACGGAGACATAACTGAACACCTTTATTCAACTTAAGAACTTCAAAAACAACATATATTACAAGTAAACCGTTAAGATGCTTCAATATCTTGAAACATTGAAAGTCTGGATGTAGACGCCATTATGCACATGCACGGTCCAAATCAGGTGTCTGTGTCCAAAATTGTATTTTGTTTACCTATTCTGATCAAACTGATGACAAAAAAGTCAGAAAACGGCAAAATCACCAAAAGCTGCATCCACCTACCAGCCAAAATGTGTCCAAGTGGTTTGAGAAAAGCTTAAGATCAAGCCACAGCCAAATGTAACCCCCAGAAAACAGGCTCTGACAGCGACCTGGAACAGGGAGGGGAGGGAGGTCAGCCACACAAGAAGACATGCAAGCCAATCATCACGTTTACTCACAGATTAACTTAAGCAGTTACAGCATTGCAACTGATTTACATCATGGAAGCAGCACAACCATATGCATATCCAGACATGTGATCCGGATAGGCATCAGGCTTAAGGGGTCTTGAATGTGGTTGAACAACTCCCTTATTGAACTGGCCAGCTGACACAAGACACATACATTAGCAATATGTACAAGAAAATATTTGGATTGTTGTGAAATGGACACGGAATTCACTAAAGATGTTTACTTTAATTCTAATTACATGAATTGATTTTTTGATTTTCACTTTCATACATTCAACACATCACCCAGGGAAACCTAAACCTTTACGAACATGTTCTGTCCCCATCGTTAGCACTTCCTGTTTGTATAATATAAACATTATTTAGCATCTTTCGGGAAACAAACTGAGCTATTCTTGTTTTTTGCACCAAATTACATCATTCCACACAAAGGCAGTCAGAGCAACCCATTCAATATGAACTTAATGCAGCGTCTTTGAGCTTAACCACGCTTCTGTTTCTATTTAGAGCTCATCGGCGTCTATCGGGCTCACTAAGCTCTTTAACTCAACACGTCGCTAACAATAGCTAGCTAGCTTACTGGTTAGCCACCATTGGTAATTTACAGAGAAACGCGACACTATTCGCACGTAGCACATAGCGAGCGCTCCTATGTTAGTGAGCAGGTAGGAGACGGCGAGCTAACGATTAAGCTTTACCTTGTACAGAGGTCCAGAATAGATGCTTAGCAAGAGGCCGTTGACAACTGCAATTTGAAGACAAACAGCTATTTTCCCGGGCGTGTCCGTGAGATAATCAAAGACCCAGTCAATATGTCCACAATAGGTTCTGATTAAAGGGATTATCACGACACCTAGTCCTAAAATAAAGGCTTTTATACTAACTCTTCCTTCCAGCACTAACTTATTGCCTGCCATGATGGGAGTACCGCTTTAAAAAGTAACAATCGCGAGATTTCTCGATGTCCTCTCTGTTGCCTTCAGAGGTTGTCGGAATTCTGGATCTTTCGACAGCTGGTGATGAGAGAACGGTAACCACTGTTCATTATGGGCAAATGGCCTTTTCCAAGCTTCAACCATTATATAGAAAATTGGTTCAATACTCTTTCGGTCCACGTCAACGGTTACATTTGTGTTGTGTAAAACAATGCAGTTTTATCTTTTGGGTTTATTGCCATCTAGTATTACTGACTTTCGTTCAGTCCATCTCTGCAATAATCTTGCGCTCTGACTAATTCCTTGACACTTTGATCGTTTAATATACTTGAAGATAAATACAATGACATTTTTCTTTTTAGAGGCTTCAGTTAAAATATTTACACTTTTATCTCATCTCCCAACTGCTGTATGGGGAAGAATGACAAAACCCAACAATCTGCAACATTACTGTGCACTAGTGATGGGTCGTTTGCGAACGAGCCGGCTCCAAGAGCTTGGCTTTGAAGTGAACGACGGTAGCCGGCTCCAAATCAGGAGCCGTTCACTTCTTTTTTTTCGTTCACTTTCTTTTTCTGTTAAAGCCGCACGTGATTGGTCAATATGTGTGGGAGGGGTGGTGTGAAGCGCACCCCCCTGCAGAGCAGTTTGTCCAGATCAGAGTCCCAGATCAGTCAAAATGGAATGCACCTATTTTGCCATGATGTTCAATTTCAGTTTGCCTGGCGATAAAAAGACAAATGCCCTTCAATGCAAACACATCAGTGATCACACACAGCCAGATACAGTTGTCTCCTCCACTTCTAAAACCCATAAGAGATGATTGAGAGAGCTCTGGTTGACATAAATGTCTCCTTGCATGTGTCCAACACTCGAGTGAACACAAACTTAAATTAAAGCCCACCAAACGATCAGACAAACCAAATTACCTTGACAGATGATGCCTGGGGTGAATTTCAGGCTCTTAACAAAAGCAGGGCACTTATAGAATAATATAATATAGAAACATGGCAAGTGTACCTATGTAATTAAATCGAGTAAAAATATTAAACATTTTATTAGGAAAACATACATTTTCACATTTTATTAAGAAAAGCAGCATAAACCCTTTGCCTTAATTACAGCTGGCATACATCTGTGTAGGATCAAGCTGTCACTGTAACCGATTTACTTTCTTAGGTTGCTGGAGCAAAAGTTGGAAATCTTGGTTTGTGTCTTCAATGGAGAAAACAAAGCTGCAAAAAAAAGCATGAACAAGGTGTCAGGTGTTTCAGTGTGGACATTTCAGGTAATCCCAGATTTTCAATGTGGTCTCAGACTCAGACAGATCTTATATGTATATTGAAATTGTTACACACACACACACACACACACACACACACACACACACACACACACACACACACACACACACACACACACACACACACACACACACACACACACACACACACACACACACACACACACACACACACACACACACACACACACACACACACACACACACACACACACACACACACACACACACACACACACACACACACACACACGACTACTTTCTAGTAATAAAACATCAGCTCCTGTTCACCTTGTTGTGGCTGGTCCGTATTCGTAGAAGAACAATCTACAGGAACTGATTCACTAGTCAGAGCTACCAACATGTCCTTGTACTGCCTTTTATGGTGCGGGCGAATAAACATGGCAAATCCTGACAGAAAGATAGAAGATAAAATAGAGAATCAATAGCAATACCTTAAAAGAAAATAATAATTAAAGGAGCCATATTTTCATTACAAAAAATGTCTTCAATGAGAAAAACAAATTACGGGTTAGAAGGCAGAAGTTCTCATCCTTTTCTGTAAACAAGTTCACCACCGTGGAAACCAGGTTTTCATAGTTGTCCGTCTTCTTATAGCTTTGAATTGCTTGAAAAAGCTCTGTAGATTTTTCTGCACCAAGAGCTTTTTTCACATGAGCCAAAAAGGTAGCATGGACTTCATTGCTTGGAGCTGGTTGAACCTTTCCCGCCGAATCTGAAGCTGGCAAAGAGACATGACATTGGCATAAATCGACGTTTAATCTGAGTGACAGATATTGTACATGCATACAATCAATTTACTTATCTGATTTATCTGCCTCTCTCTCAAAACTGACACTGACACATAACGCACAACTATTCCTCTTCCCCTCTGCATCTCCATGTCAATATTACTGCATTTCACTAACTTAACTTCTTCCCCGGTTTATTCTGTGTGCTCTCGTCTCACGGGTTCTTGTGGAAGCATGTCCTGTAGAGATGAAGACCCTGTCCTGCTATTAGTATTAATATCATTGGTCATATTTACATTCTTCGCCTCTCACTCGCCTCTCACTCCCCCTCTCTCTCTCATAAAACAACACACCACAATCCATATATTGTGTTTGTCAGAATTATATTTTTCTTAGTTCTTTACTCTTGCGTTTTGTAATAAAGAGTTAAAACCTCTCTGCCTGTTCTATCCATTAGGAAAACCTAATGAAGATACTAAACATCTAAGCGCTCTGAATCACCCCCAGTATGTATGAGCTAAAATAATGCATCACTGTACCAGACTGAGGTTTTTTTAAGCCTTGATGGGTCAGGTGATGTCCTCCTTTGTTGAGTAGGTTGGCATTAAGATGACTACTGGCAGGGGTGTCACTGGAGGAGGCAATGGCCACAACTGTTTTTCGCTCTGTAGCTTTGGATAAAAAGATTTGCAAACAAAAGTTACAAAACCCTGCACGTTAAGATACAAAATTACAGCACACAATCCCTTTGGCTTTCATACCGCTCTGCAGGGTGAGTTTTTCTTTCTCCTCTTTGGACAGTGAGTGATCAGGTTGATAGCCACAACCCTGTCCAGTCAGCTCCTTGCTTCTGTCATCAAACTTCTTTTTGTGATGTGGCCGTACAAACTGATAGAAGCCTGTGACACATTTGCTGCATTAGAGCTGAAAACTATATCAAGAGAATTGACAGGACAATGTCAGAGTAGAGTGTAATCTGAAGATGAATAGCTGGTGAATGATAAAAAATACAATAAGGTCAAGGACGAAAGGGCTATGAGGAAAGAACCATGGTTAGACGAGTGAGGAGAGACCAAGTTATATTGGTCATAGGTCAATACATCACTTAGAAATTATTATGAATAGAAATCCTCATGGATGGATGGACGTTTTCGCCCCGCACACCATAATTTGACTGAATCATGTAGTGGTTCAGCAGAAACAGTAGGGGTTAAGACAGGTGCAATCACAAGTAAACCCATTACGGCAAATCACTTACCGCGCAGAAGACTATGAGTGTTAGCATCTTCAGTTAACAGTGCCAGTTCAGTCAACAGGACATCTAGGTTGTCAGTCTTCTTGTAAGTATGCAGAGCCCGCAAAATTCGTTCAAAGTTGACTTGGCTCAATGACCTTTTCATCTCTGAAAGAAAATTCTTTGCCTTGTCCGTTTTGTCTTCCTCAGAATCGGCAATCTTTAAAGAAGATGGAGGAAAAAGAAACTGCTTAGTAGCAATGTAGTCTTAGAAGAGAAAAGCAACTGAAGCTTCATAGTGAGTTAATAATGTGTGCGTGTTTCCAGTCGTCAACATTAGGGAGCTTGTGTGGCTATTTTGCATGTGCAGAGGTTTTGTTAAATGGCAGTTAATAGAAAAGACCATTATAGTTTTTCTGGATTGATGACAAGGTGAGGCCACAAGGTTGCATATTTTGGCTCAATCTGGATTTCATTTGCAGACCCATACCTGTTCTTGGACCAACTTGATTTTACGTTTTCCTCCCCGCAATTTGTCATCCATCTTCTTGTCATATTGAAGAGAGACCGTTGATAAATGACTCACCTACACACGATAACGTCAATGAACAAATGAACATAATGTTAGAAGAAAATATTAACCACCAAGTCGTGGTGGACCTATTTTTGGAAAATAGTTGATGATATTAACCACTAAGAAGAGTAGAGAACCATATGAAAATGTGAGTTTAACTGCAGCAGACTAACAAATGAAGAAACCGCAAATAAGAATATGAAAGGTGTTAGTTGTAAGTATACGCAGCCATAACAATTAGGGTGACTGCTTGTGCAATGTGAGTCTTTCTTGAGTGTGAATTTATACAAGTAGCCTGCCTTGTTCTATATGTCTAACTTTAGCAGGAAGGACATGCTGAACAATCTTCACTGTAAATGTTTTAGATTTATTATTGCAGGTCTCCTGGGAAAAAAAAGGAATGATGGAGGAATGAAATTACCTTATCTACTACGTCATCCTGTCCACTGTGAAGGTTGGTGCACTCCAGGGCATCCAGTAAGGTGGCCGGTCTCTTCTGGCTTTCCGGCACCTCAGCCTCATACTCTATGCAAATCCTGGCCATCCCATTCAATGCACTGTGGTCATCTGAGCATAAACACCAACCCAGATAACAAATCAAAGAAGGAAGCTTGGAAAACACATATTTGCATGATATGCTAACTAGGCTTGCCACTGTAAACCATCAAAAATAAGCTACTTTTCCATTCCATTTCTGCGCAAATCATAGGCAAATTTTTAAGCTGACAGGGATTGTTTCCATTAAATCATGTTGTGATTGTAACTTCTTATTCACAAATCTAAGAAAATGTCATTCTCAAATTTGGTCCGCACTATCGGCACCATGCTTCTAGTTTTCTGCTTCTTCATGCTTCCAGGAGTTGAAATACTAGATGTCATGTTCCCACAAAAGCACTAATTAGTGAAGTCTGTTTCTTAAACTATGTCTAAGAAATCCAGAAGACACTAGGTTTTCTTTCTTCTTTCATATCCACTGGACAATCTTTACCCAATGTGCACTGTCCCCTAATTGTATACAGATGTTAGACATTAACTTATTTGTAAACAGATGCTCTGAGTCAAGCAAATTCCAACTTAACAAATAAAAAAATAGTCCAATTGACCAACAGGGGCCCTGAAAAATGGTGTGTCTCAGAAACTAATTGGGCGCAGCTCGAACCAAAAAGGATGGAAAAAATGCAACATCACGGTCCCGAAAGCCCATGTTTGAGGATCCCTCACCTATACATGACCTTGCATAGGATATATAACGGGTAATGTGGAGAGCCTTGATTCTCACTCAATCTTCTCCTCTTCAGACTGTGCATATGGGTATCCAGCATCTTAGCCTTCTGGGCGTGGACCCTTTGAGAGGACGAGCCAGGCTGACTCTCTGAAGAACACACTGAGCTGCGGGTCTCTGTTGCAGCATTCTTCTTCTTCTTCACAGTGGGCCTCTGTTGAATTCAGACACAATAAGCAACGATCATTTCCATTTCGCATAACTGCCATGCAACGGCTCCTTTAAGGACCCTGTGGGCCCTCAACGCTTCCCTCAATGTTAAGATTATTTATCATTTTACCAAGTAACACTTCTATTTTTACTACACATCAGCTTCTCAGTGTGTCGTATTTCTGATCTCAAATCCTTTAACCACCTGCACAACTACACATGATTAAAATGCCACGGCAAATGGAGAGCAGAGGATTTTTTTTCAAAAAGGAGCAAAATAATGTTGGCTGGGAAATGCAGTCAACTAACAAATATAAGGCACCAAAGTCAACAATCTTTGTTTTTGAGATGAATCTACATTTGTGCAGAGACTGAAATCCATTGTCATGTCTAATGCCCCATTTACACCTTGCAACAAAAAAAAAACACTCAGAAGCCATGATTTATTTCAAATGTATATGAAATCTAGCCAAATATGTCTTCAGGGCTGTGCAGAGGGGTGTACTATGAAGCCAGATTAAGGAGTTAGCTAGCTAACTTAAGCCTTAAATCTGATTTTTCTTTACAATTACAAGTATGGCAGGATATCCCTGCACTGCCCCATTTGAATGAATTCCCACCTGTTGTTAAAAGACAAGGCGGGGAACACTGGTCTTTGCACTGCCCTATCTAGATAGGGCCCAGTATCAAACGAGTTAAGGGGAGCATATATTTTTCTGTTCAGCTGTGAGATTACACCTCTACAACCTACCATTTTTTGCGCAACCCTGAAGAACTGAGTGACGTCACGGACCACATTTCCAAAGTTGTTGTACACACGCGCATAGGGCCTCAACCACAATGGAAGCTGGGATTGGGAGTTTTTAAACCTGTGGAAATGTAGACAAATCTGCGTTAAGTCACATTTACAAAAAAACTCTCCCTACACTCCCACCAGTATACTACTATAAACGCTCAACACAAATGAATTGATGCAGATTGAAGTGAGCCGGTCTTGCTCTGTAATTCAGAGTGGAGATGTCTGAACCCAGGACTAAAGGAAAAACTTTACGGGGAGATCAATTTACATAGACTTGTGCAAGGTCAAGATCAGAATTTTGGGGGGAATTTGTCAATTGTAGCAGTGGGATAAAATACCAAATAAAGAGTAGAGTAAAAGTACACATGAGTTGAGTGGGAGAATGTTGCTGCTACCGAGCATTATAAGATAATAAAGTTTGTTATTATGTTACCTCTTAAAAAGACAGAGCATAAAATCTTTCTGGATTTCACCTTTCATTTACACTCACAGGTTTTAGAAGGGGTAGGAGGAGCACATTGTATCAAAATATGAACAGGGAAAAGTCATTAAGGCTGTTTTAACGCTGCCAGACATGAGTGAAATGGTTGAATCAAAACCACACACAGATAAATTGCATAAAATAGACAATGATTCAATCAATCAATCAATTGACACTTCACCTCTCATCACAAAGGAAGATGGCTCCATAATCCTCTTTGTGGCGAATCACTCTTCCAATGGCTTGGTTCACAGCTCTGAAAGCTTGCTGTCTGTACCACTCCTGACCAGACAAATACTGCCAAGTGTAAAATAGGAAGAATAATAAGGACATATTAGGAATATTCCAAGAAAAATAAGCATTCCGGGCTTGGGGGGAGGGGCCGGTTTCACACACCTTCACACCAGGCTCTTTCTTTGAGTTCATCTGATCCAAGAACTGCATCTTCTGGATCACTCGTGGGTCCATCCTGGGTGGGAAAGGAAGGCCTGTAATGATGACCGCTCGACCAAAGGCATCTGCAAAATCCAGCCCCTCACTCGCCTGTTTTGGGAAGGAAATTAAAACTGCATTCAACGTGAATTAAGTTACAGTTACAATACATAGTTACGATATAAAAAATTCGTAAAAGTTTAATTACATTTGCATATCTGAAAAATGCACTGACAATGCAATGCAATTTTTCGAGTCATACCAGTGCTTGACTTAATAAAAAGGTTTGTCTGTCCAGGCAATGGTGCCACAGGAAAAGCCTTTACTTGCATCTTTTCCTCATGTCTTTTTACATACATCTATATTAAACCCATGGGCAGTAATATTAAGATTACTCACACAAAGTTAAGTGGAGCAATGCAGTTTCTGTTGTGGTTTGGCCCAATGGACCAGCCCTTAGCTTGCAAGAGTGCTCGAGGGGCCAAGGGAGTTTGTACAGACAAAATATGCTTTATAGACTTGGAGAAGGCTTCTGATCATGTCTCTCAAATGATATTGTCACAGGTGGTGTGCTGGAGTCATTATGAGCCATCTGGTCAATATGGGAAAAGTGATAACTGTATTCTCTGCAGTAAGTGAAACAGTTTATCCATGTATAAGTGCTGCAAAGAGGAATGATAGGTGTGCCAAGCTTGTGGCATCATGCTCAAAAAGACTTGAGGCTGTGATTGCTGCTAAAGGTGCATCAACAAAGTATTGAGCAAAGGCTGTGAATACTTATGTACATATGATTTTATTTTTTTAATTTTAATACATTTGCAAAAATTTCTAAAAAACTTTTCATGTTGTCATTATGGGGTGTTGTGTGTCGAATTTTGAGGGAAAAAATGAATTTATTCCATTTTGGAATAAGGCTGTAACATAGCAAAATGACGCTAAAAATACTTTCCGGATGCACTGTATAATCTCAAGCAAGTACTGTACAAGAGCGCTGCAATAAGAAACATCTTAGAACGTTTACTTTATGGTTCATTTTGTCTAGATTTTCTTTAAAGTCACATTTATGAACCTGTATTCCTCCAATCCTCACCTTTCCTCGACAAACAGCAAAGAAACTGCCTCCTTTGGAGTTCGGATCGTCGACTTTCTGGTAATAACCATCAACAACCTTAAAAAACAGACAGAAAGGGAAGACACTGTGTTGCTGACGTTGAAGTGTTCTGGAGACAGTTGATGGGTCAAACTTGGAGCATCAATTACACTGGTACGATGTAGAGAGTATGAGTATATGGAAAGTCCAAACAATCACTTCAACACGAAAAAAGTGAAAAGAAAAAGTCTTAACCATATATAGATATGAATAAAACTTCACTGACCTCAGTAAAGGTGCTCTTCCCCTTTGATTCAACAAATATTGGCTTAACGCTTTCGATACGATCTGCATGCCCGTTTGCCTAGTAGAAGTCAACATTTATTATCATAAACATTTTTCAGTACAACAGGATAAATAAATACATCAGATATGCATGCAGGAAAATGTTCCTTTTTTAGGTAATTTGCAACATTAGAAACTTACTCGCCAGAATTCCAGAGTTTTTTCCATCAAGGGGAAGGAGGGAAAAAACACCAACAGCCCCTGAGGAACTACCCGGCTCAGGTTGGCTGAAGAAACACACATACATGGGGCGTATGAAGACAAAAGTTGCAAGATCGTACGGTCAGCAAAATATAGGAAAAAGCTAAACATCAACCCCTTAAAATATGGTATTCTATGGACAAAAGTCAGCTTTATAGCATGAATATGTAAAGATTTATTATTTATTCTTACCAACAGTGTTGCCTAAAGACGCCATGTTTTCTGGAAGAAACCTATCACAAAAAGAAAAAAAATACAAATTTTCTTTCAACTCGAGTTTTAAACTAACTGAACTTAAAGAAATAGTGCTAAACCCAGGATTTAACAACTAAACCAACATGTTTGAAGTGCTTAACCAAGGATATGGGTTGTTTCTTCCCCATTGTCAAACCAGTGTTAACTTTGTAAAAAAAAAACTAGTCTAAGAAGAGGGGAATGAAGTCTCAATCTACTAACGACATAATGTATTGCAAAGTACAAAGAAGATACCCACCTTCTATCAAATGCTGAACTTAACATGACCCCATCTGGCCCCTTTTCAACAATTCCGACAAAGACTTGGTCTCGCTCAATGACATGGCTGTTTTCTAGACACACAGGGAAGGGACTGACAACCATTCACAGGAAGAAACATGTTAGAAAATATGAGCATATGGGCAGGTGTGTGTGTGTGTGTGTGTGTGTGTGTGTGTGTGTGGCGTAGATTTTCTTATCTACAAAAGGGGGTCCTTGCAGAAAAAGTTTGGGAGTTACTGCATTAAACTTATAAAAGCTAGGAAAAGAGAAAAAAAAAAAACACACACAAAAAAACTTACATCCGCATCTCAGAGGTGAAGGATGAAAGCGGGGACAGGGTACCGCTGGTCAAAATAATGCTGCGCACTTTCTGATTCACCAGTTCCTGCATGCTGAAGCCAGGTGAGAAACACCAGTAACTTAGAATATTGCCTACGAGATGCAAAGGAACAAAAATGTTATATTACATTCATGCATATCAACACTAGTAACAAAAAAACAAAAGGCATCAAAGTTAAAATGGTTTAATTTCTCAACATCCAAATCATGCTTCTTGGCAGTTGTACCCGTTGTTCCTTTGATTTTTGGCTTTGAAACAAAAGTGAGAAATGTCTTGAAACGGCCTGAATTCGTCTGGTTATGTTATTCGGAAGTTACGTATCAAGAAGCACAAGCATTGACAGTAAATTGACATATCCACTTCTTCACAAACGCCGCCAATTCTTTCTCCTCTTGGTACAGAATTTCCACTTTAAACCAAACCAAAACAACGAGAACTTTGTTTTGCCAGTATCATGCTCCAGAAGTAATGTAACAGCTGTTGCTACCACTGTTATACATTATATAACATTAATATTATGTGCTCCATTACCTTCTTTCTTTGATGAAGATGAAGCCCATCCATCATTTTGTTTCTTCTTCTGAAAGCTGTTGTCTCGATGGATATGAACCTGTTCAAGACAGCACAATAGAGCAGATGAAGTCACTGAAAACCATTTCAATGGTCTGGTCAAACCTTTTCAGGCATACAAACCTTGAAAAATGTTGTGTGGGAAGGTATCTGTTTTTCTTTATGATCTTCTGGTGGTTCACCAGGGAACACCAACTACAAAAAAGGAAAATGTCAAAATAATCGTTGCTCCTGCAGTGAAAAACTGGATCAACAATTGACAGTTTCAATAATCTATGCGTTCTTAGAAAATAAAACCCACTGTCACTATATATTACAAAGTTGAGGCGAAAAGCAAACGTTTCACTTAGGCTTGAGATGATGACTATGATACAATTTCATTTCGCTGTCTGTGCCATTCAGAAATGGACTTGGCTATGCATTAGCTCATTCACATAACATGATGGGTAATAGGATTCCAGTGCACTAATAAAACCACGGTTACCATATGAATGAGATACATTTATGTGGCAAAGACTGACCAAAGCATTAACCATTGACTGTTGTGAAGATCGCCATGTGCATATTAAGGTAGTAGTAAAATTTTCGTGGAACATTTTAAGTTTCTAACCTGTATGATATCTGCCAGCTTTTGCAATCCAGTTGTATTCAAGAATATTCCTGGATCTGATGACAAGCACAAGTTTCACAGATATTTCTTAATTGTACAGATAACTACATTGTACATATTCTACTAATTTTGACTATAAGACAAAGCAGGCAGACGTAGAGACCCTGTAAGACTTGAGGTGGTCATAGCTTACATCATTTTTAAGAATACCATGATAAAGATGCACTGAACGGTTCTGTTTTATTTTTGTTTATACTTATATTGTCAGCCATTTCTTTTACAAAATGCAAAATGTAAAAAAAAAAAGAAACTCACGTCCTGCTAAGTGGCCAATGATCTGTTCCAGAGATCCATAGACGTCATCCTTGGTACGATAAGTCAGATGAGCCTTCTGGAACAGCTCATAAATGAAGCTGAGAAACAAACAGAGGAGAGCAGAAACATTTCAATCCAACCACCTGTGGGTTATATTAACACTTTGCAAGAAGGTTTTAAACACATTCCCTTACAAATATTTGAAGCATCTCATCACTAAACGATTGACGATAAAAACATATTGTGACATCACGAGAGGCTCTTCCTCCAGATGTCAGGGTCAGGCCGTGAAAGGATGTCCAAGAAATGCAATAAAGAAGGTTTTAACCAACAAAAATGCTTTTAATTCCCACACTGGTTCATCCAAAAGGTTAAACAAAAAGTGTCCTTGTTCAAAAAGGCTAAATAAATCTCTTCAAAAACATTAAAAGTATTAACTAAAAGTAACGTTTTTTATACACACATATACATATACATATATACATATATATATGCATACATAAACAAACACACTATAATATATACATATACAAACCCCAATTCATAAAAGGTTGACAATGAGTAAAATGCAAAATAAAAGCAGTGACTGGAAAATGATTACTCACCAATACTTGACCAAAATGGAAAACATGCACCTGTCCCAACACACACACGCGCGCACAGGTACTCTTTTACATACCTTCCAGGTTTTGTGATCCCTGTGTTACTTGAAACATTATAGGAATCAATGGCACCTTCAAGATCCAACAGTATCTCTGACAAAAGCAAATAAACAAGTGGAGAGAAAAACAGTCAGGGGCTGTGTTTACATCGCATCTGCCAGTCACGGTGGCAAAACGTATCCAGAATACACATTTTCTCAAATATTTGTGTTATGCAAAATACTTACGTTTTACTTTAGCAACAGTTTCCATTTTTAGAACTGAAACAAAATCATAACCGTGTCATGAAAATTGTTAAGTTATCTTTTGTTCAAAGCCAAGTGCATGAAATGTAAAAACACAAGCGAGGATCTAGGATTCAATTCAGTGAAAGCCACCACATGTGTGTACAAATTAACCTAGGGATCAAACTCTAAATTAAGAAAAGAAACTGCCACTAACCAGAGGTGAGGGATTCTACATTTACTTCTTCAGAGAAGGCATCTCCTCGGCTAGCTTCTTGAGCCTGCTCTGCTAGCACCTTGTCCACAGAATTAATGGCTGAGGCTAGATCATAGGGTGTCAAGTCAAAAGACGTAGACTCTTCACATGTCTTCTCCTGTAGACAACACAAAAAACATTAACATTTGCAGCCATACAAAATAGAAACATTTATCATTCACTCACTCATTCAAACTACGGCTTGCTTGCACGTAACTATCCAAGACACAAAAAAAGAGCAGTGATGGGAGTGACACAGTTCAACAATTGCTTCAAATTCCTTCCTCATTTGCTCACATAGCTTTTCATAAAGATGTGAAAATGTTTGTATCATGAGTTCAGATATTCCATGTCTATTACTGTCTTAAATTACGATCAAGCCACATATGAAGTGTAATTGATGCAGAATCAATCAATTGCATGTGCAGTATAATGTCTTACCACATTGTGAGCCTCATCGAAGATGATTATCGCCCCCTTCAGGTCAATATTATGCGCCCTTCGGCTCTATGTACAAACAAAAAAAAGAGAGAGTAAGAGCAACACAAGAGCAACACAACTGGACATATCAAGAGTGTATCACAAATGCATTAAGTTTTAAAATTCAAATTATTTTCTAATGCCATACTAGTTATATCATACACTTTATATGCTTGCATGTTGTTGTTTATTTATGTGTGATTTAGTGTTTGGGGCATACATGTAGACATGTGTTGGATGTACATTGTCGGGGAAACTGGTGCCTTTGGATGGAAGATAACGGTGGTTGAGCTGTGGCAACAGTAAACAGTGCTAACGGCGAAATTTCATAATTAAAACACATTCAACATAGAGGTAAATTAAAAGAACGAAAGTTTTAAGAGATTGTAAAATATGACATTTATAGAGAGCCTCGTAAATTTGGCCAATAGAGTCCCATTCATTTTGACTGAGAGGTTCGGAGCTCTTTCAGTTTGTCTGAAAACTCACCAGCCGGCACTGTTGGACTTGGATTGGTTAAGAAGGGGTACAAACCATAAGGCTATTAAACAAATTTAAATTTAATTTAAATAATGCACATGTTAAATATTTTCATTTGATTTGATACTTGTTATACTGTAGCATTAATTGTATGTTTGTAATTGTATGCATTCTATAGTTGCAACATAGTTGAAAGTGGATGCTAACAAATACAGTATATATCATACAGCATAATGACAAGTTTTTTTTTTCAAAATGTACTGGAGGTTAAGCAGGAATAAGGAGCAAAAACAGCATTACTTAAACATGCAGTTCAGCTCACCTTTGGATCCAAGAGGTAGTTGTAAGGCATAAAAATGATCTCTGCTTGTTGTTTCAAGGAACGCGAGAGGTAGTATGGACAGGCCCTATGGAAAGTTGAAATCAAAATAATGAATATCTTGAATAATGAAGCAGCAGAAAAGTCTTAAACACAGACCAGCAATCTCAGAGTATAACTGTTATTTCTCTCCGTACTGCACTATGGGCTTGGAATAATATAGAGTTGTACATTCTGTGTTCTTCAATTGGTCACCAAAAACTGATGCACTCATAAGCAATAATGCAATAAACAATAAAAAGTGTTTTGAAAGACCTGGATGTCCTATAATTTTCTCCTGCTTAACTCATTAAGTGACATTATTGTGCTTGGCCCTAAACACCTTGGATACACATTATCTAATGGGATAGCCATCATGGATGAGGTTGCATTGGCCTCTACTGTAAGAAGTGCTTCTAGGCTGGATTATTGTAATTCATTATTATCAGGCTGCACAGACGACATGATTTGTAACAAGTCCATTATAGTAATATCTATTTAGTCAATATTAGTAAATATTGAATCAAATGTTATTAAATCCAATGTTTCAGACATTCATACAGTCTAGAGGTGCAGGAGTGTTTTATGCCAATCTCCCAGCTTTAAATTAACAATTAAACCACCATTTGAAAATCACCATGCCACAAAATCAGCGGATTAGTATGCCAGTGATGGTAAAAAAGAAAGAAATAAGGTCAATTTCACCTGTGTTTCTTGCCAAAGTTGACGAGGTCTTCAACATCAGAGATAGAATTCACCAAGTCTTTGTCAGTACTTTTTTCTGAAAACATAAATACCATGACATGTATGAGCCAATTCAGTCTTGCTTCCCCACCACAGTACTGAAACGGCCCACCTCAGAGGTGTCAATGACCGTTTCATCAACATTCGGCCTCTAGTACATCTCAATGGTGCTTTCGATAACGTCAACCACAACATTTTAAGCTCCCTTGTTCACACTCATATTGGAAGCTTCAAACGTTGCGTAGTCAACGCTCAACTATAAACATACCTTTCGCACACTCCCAATGTTTGTATGAATCATGTGTATGTGTCTGTATGTATGTCTTGTATCTTGTGCGTTTGTTACTGGTTGAGTCAAAGTTGTCGTCTCTTTTTTCTGGCTTTCGTATAGTATGCTTAAAATCGATGTGCACTTGTATTTTACTCATATTACCAAACACATTATTCAAATCATTTCATATTGACATGCATAAAATGTAAAAGCATTACCTTCAACATTATTGTAGAGCACACATGTTCGGGTGGCTACCTTTCTCTTGCACATATTAACCTATAAAATATGATTAAAGCAAATAAAAAAACAAAACAATCAGAGTTCCATTTATACGAGAAATGATACCACAACTACAGCAATTTGTATCCCTTCACCTCAGCAGCCCAGAATAGCTACATTTTTCAATGATCAAATGTCAATTGTCTGAAATTTACTCCTAAACATCTCTGAAAAGCACCTAGAGATTCTAAAAATGTTAGTAAATGTACAGCAATTGTACATAACTGAGATAAATGAGCAAAAGTACCTCGGCAGAGGTATTCAAAACTGCGGTTCACATACCTTAACATGGTTGGTCTCCTGGCGCATTACTTCTGGATCGATACACAACTGCTCTCTTGATCCCAACACACACACCTTAGGCCTGAGCACAGGGAGTGAAACCACAGCTTCAGATTTAAACATTCCTCCTGTACTTTGTTTTTAAATCCAGGCTCTTCAAAAATACCCATCCCTAAACCCATACCCTAACCCTAACACTGACGATGACGATGACGATGACGATGATTCAAATGACCATTAGCAAAGCCTGGGTAAATTTGCTCAATGAATCCTTATAGGTACTTATTTCAAATCACACCATTCTCTCAATACACTTTCAGATGTATCCCAATAGTCTAATGTAGACTCAAATGTCACAGTTCTTCCAAGGCCTGTATAGTCAGACATGTCAGCCCTTGAGCAACATACAACAGCACGTTCCAATTCCGATCAACATACAACAACTTGGTACAGCTACTGAAGAAGAGTGCTTATATTCTACAGGCTATTATCAACAACTTGATCGATGCAATGTGAAGGAGATGTGTTGTACTGCATGAGCCAAATGGCGATCATGCAAGATACTAATCAGTACTACTACTATTTGGGGACATGTGAGCAGCAAATGCATATCTTTATCCCTAATCACATGAAATCAATGGATAAGTGCTTAATTAATCTATTTCCGTTAACATTACATTTTAACTCATTCGTCCTTGAAATTGACAAATGTTGCGTTTATTTTTTTGTTCAGTATAAATCCTCCACGAATAAAATTTTGGAAGAATTGTTGAATGGTCCTTTCTTTTATTTTATGAATCATACAGATTAGAATAATAAAATCTGAATAATCTGTGTACATTTCCTGACACACTGAGAAAAAGTAAATATTCACCTGTATGAAGTGCTCTTTAATTCACCGATAACCTGGCTGAGCTGAGAGTGTGTCCTTGATGCATATATGATCTTGGGAACGTCACAAAAACCTGGAAAACAGAAAGAAAATGTTTAGAGCAGTGTTTTTCAACCTGTGTGCCGCGGCACACTACAAACACACAGTGCTGAAAGACAAACCAGTGGATTTTTTTGTACGCAACATGATGAACTGAGGCAGTCCAAATGCATGATTCATGGTTCTGTGGTACACCTGTGGTTAAAGATCAGGAGGCTTCGTATCGTGCCAGCCTCCGCATAGCGAAAGACGGGAAGCCGCACACAATTGGTGAACAGCTGTGTTTACCATTAGCCAAAGAGATGGTACACACAGTTGTTATCAATGCTCTGCTGTTTGTGTTTTTGATAATTTAATGTTCTCACATGCTGTGTGTGTGCGTGTGTGTGTGTGTGCGTGTGCGCGTGCGTGAACATGCTGTGGGTGTAAGAGGGACTGCCCCATATAGGAGAGTTGTTCATATGAGAGTGTTCTAGTACCAATTTGTACAATGTGGCTGTAACTGACAGAAGGTCAAAATAAATACTGTTCTTATGAGGAAATTGGCTTCCTGTGTGCATTTTGCATAGCAGCTGAATAGGGTAGGCCTACGCTACTGTATTTTAACATCAGCCATAGTGGTGGTACTTGGAGAGCCAAATATTGTCTGAGGTGGTACCTGATGGAAAAGTTTGAGAACCACTGGTTTACAGTATATCTAACCACACTAGTTACTCTTGTTCTTGTATTCTGGTTGAAGTAGCAATAACAATATGTATGGCAACAATACTAAATTGACTTTTTAACTGAATGCCATCATGCAAGCGTTATTGGCAGGCAAAGATTGCTGTTACAACATTGCACTGCTGTATAGACAAACACGTGGGAAAAAGACAGATCAGTCATGTTCTCATCTCATTTAGTAATGGCAGAACAGCTTCAGTTACATATGATATATTCCTACCTGGGGTTTCGCCATCAGTAGCAGCTGCCCCCCATGAAGACGGGGTCTTGTTTTTGAACATCTCCTGCCCATCCAGTCTTTCAGCGATCTTGTGTGCAGAAATGGAATCCTTAAAGTATTCCCTCCAAGCCAGGGTGGCACACAACAGGCACAGGGTTTTACCAGTACCTGTGGGACTCTCCAAAACCCCATTTTTCTCCTGAAGGACACACATATACACGGTCATCCTATGTCTGTTGTCATCCTAAAGAATTGATACATACAGTAGTAACTAATTCATACTTAGGACACACAAATCTGCTCCTGTCAGATACTCAGTAGGCCTACCTCCATAGTCCACGTCTGCTGCCTCAATCAAGTAACCAGTCAACACCTCTGACTTTTTGACTGCTGTGATAGCCAACACTGGTTTTGCCATTTATTGCAGTATCTGCCCAGTGTCAGTGTCTGACCTCACACTTTTTTCCTGTCGCCACTCGTCTCATACAGCTATGATACAAAGTATGCATGTAGACACACCGCTATTAGTTTTCCTCAACCATTGTCTTGGGATAGCCTTCTGAAAAAAAGGAGTAAGATAGAGAAACTAGCGAGTTGTAGTTACACGGATGGTACATGGGATCTTACATCCATCCCCGGTCTCCCCCTACAGTAGCAGTCCCCAACCTTGTTTCATGAAAGACAATTTTCACATACCAGACTTCAAGGTGTGGGGGGATAAACATGACGAAATAAAATGATATGAGGGTTATTCATGTTAACAGGGAAGACATGCCGTTTGATACTTACAGTTTGAAGGCATTCAATCACTTTAGTCATGTAATCCTTCTGGCATTCATAGGGACTGAACGGGAAATCCACTGTGACTTGTCTTAAAGTCAGTGAAGGCATCGCGTTCAAGTCTTCCGGCTTAGCTTAGCCCCTGTTAAGCAACGTAAGCATTGGAAAAACAAGATCACCTCCAAATGGCACGAGTAGAAGCTGAAAGAGCAACTGCTTAACTGCTAAACTACTTTACGTCAACATGACTTCGCTTCCCGCCAGGAAGCGTTCAACACAATGCACATGCGCAGCTCAACCATAAGCGACGCGGTTACATGAGATCCAGGGCATGTTCTTGGCAAGACCCGCCCTTCGTAGCTTTCGAGCGCTGGGATTGGCCAAGCGTCCATGCGCGAGCGCAATGCAGAAGTGTTCGTGTTGACAACTCTGCCGTCTGCCACGCTCTACTGCCGCAGAAGGTGCGTCAAGGCAGCAGTGCCGCAACAGTTCCACGTAGCGATGTACAGCGATTCCAATCGTTAACCAACGATTCGGTCGGTGTTTGATCAAATTGTGCTTCACAATCTCCTGCTTGGATACTACAGATAACACATTCCCTATTGGTCATTTTACATTTACTGACATTTGTGCACAAGTTCGCTCGGAGAATCTGGTGTGATTTATTTCAGACTTACATTAATAAAATACAAATATCTGTTAACAATGAACAAAATCCACACATACCTTGTTTTCAGGTATATAAACGAACATACGTAATAAATGCAAATGAGCGACTGAATTAAGCATTGAACAAGCCGTGTTCTGCCAAATAAAACTGTTTGACAGAAATAGAGACGAGTGCACATATATATACTGTATGTATGTTTATTCTGGTCAGCTTACAAAAAGGCAACATTTAAAAAGGGCAGAAAAATATAGTTCACTATCTAACGCTTCTCACAAAACTAACAGCTTGGATGATGGAAGTGTCCTGAGATGGGAAACAGATCATGAGTTTATGAAGCTCTGTTTTTCCCCAGAGAAAACACAATCATAATCACGATTATCTGGGTGCATTGCTGTTTTCTCATATTCGAAATATTAATATTAATATAATTATTATTAATTAAGCTCTTACATATTATAATTATCATCATGATGCATGAATGAATAAATATTTCAATAACAAACTCTTTATAACCTCTACATTACAAAACTGTGAAATGCTGCCCTCTACATGTTTGACCTAGTTTAGCCCAATGCACCCCAGTGTTTTACAAGAGTTGTGCACTTGAGTGTGTGTGTATACTGTATATGTACAGAACTGGGGTTTATAAGAAAATCATTGTCCACAAGAATACACATTCACACAAGTACAGCATTTATTTAAGGAGGCTGGAATATACGATATTGAAATACAGTAAGCAGGTGCTGCAGTTGTCCATCCTACTCCGATTGAACCGTTGGCAAAATGATCTTATCGGGGTCGTAGTAGTTTTCCTCTATGAGGGGTCGACCCTCCCTTTCGCTCTGCAGGATCTGCTGCTCTGCCTCCCTTCTGGCCCACTGCCGCATACTGTCACCAGGACGGAGACGTAGAAACAAAAGACAGACATGAGGAGACAGCCACAACGTTTAACTGCACTCAATACTCCCATTACTTTCTTCATACTAGCAATTAAGGCAAAATATGAGCACGAGAAGGCTATAAATAGGATTATGCCATTCTCCAAGTATATTAAATTTCATGTATTCAATGCAAGCTGCTGTCATTATGGTTAACATGAAAGTTATTGTAATCCCATGAAAATAAAAAGATAAAATACTGAAGAACATCTTACCCATGGTCTGGTAAATAGTGGAGAAATGTTCCTCCAATAACAAGACACACAGAGATGCCAAAGAAGCAGCCGATCCTCATGTTCCATTCATCCACCACAGGGTCGGTGGAGAAGCCATGGTAATCTGGGTTCTGACAAAAACACAACCACAGGCAACCCAAAAGACTTTAAGCAGGCTTGTTTGGAGTTAGTTTCACAGATATATATATACACGTTTGTTTTCACCACATGGGTCAGTATGGGAAATGAATTACTTTTGGCCGCAGCAAAATAAAAATACAACTGATTTACACATTAATATTGACCAAATAACCCGTTCAACACAAGGAGGACAGTTGAGCTAGAAACAGAACCAGTGTGTTGTTATCAAGTGAACCAGGAAGTGATACCAAGGGAGCATCATCACAGAGAATCACCCTCAGGCTTTCATGAACGCTGTCAGCTTTGATTCTCCTCCTCATGCCACTGGGATAGCTAGATTGATTATTAACCCGCACTGATCTGACTTGTGCTGTGGTGTTGTTGGTCCTACATTCCTCGAGTCTCACCACAATTGTGTTGAATTTGGCTTAGGAGAACTTCCAAGAGCAATCACTGCTTTGGACCGTGGAGGCAAACTGGCAACTCTTCAGCTGCCAAACCACTCTGTTGGTCCATACGGGGACTCGAACCGGCGACCGCCCCGGTTCCCAGTCCCCTACGGACTACACTACTGCCGTCCCGCTGTATAGTCACTATATCCCCCTTGTAATCCTTATCTAGCATCGTTATATTCCCCTAACATTGCCAAGTTCCGATTCGGTGCAGTTACCGTAAAGGCGAGAATACTCGTGCACACCGAATGTACGAGCGACTGATTTGATGACGGGAGTTTCAAATGCCGACTGGCTTGACCGCAGTCGTCCGGCTGAGTTCACATCACGATTTACCGAAGCCTGACGTACACAGCGAGCCACACAGAAGGGGCTTCATAAGGCAGAAGCCAAACCGCTTAGTTTGAACACATTCGCCATTCTCCTCTAAGCGCAGGTCCCAGTCGGATGAGCTCACCTTGACAAACGGGCTGACCTCCGCGTCCCCGGCCTTCGCTACAGGGGAGTGCAATTCGGTCACAGCGGTCGAAGCGCCCGACGGTTTCGTTTGGGAGACGAACCGAGGTCCCTGGCCGAGGTAGAGACGTGGTAAAGCGGTCCCCAGCCGCGAAACACGGGCGAACATTGTATCTATCCGTGCCCTGCCAAACTAATGTCGACCCGGAACCGGAACTTCCCCTCCTTCGCCTCAATTTCTACTGCGTTTAGTAAGACGGCCGCTACCGCCACCTAACGGACAATACGTGAACCTTTATCATTTCTTAATATTCCAAAATTTCACTTCAGACTGAAATGATTTTCCCTGTTATCTTAGTTTTATCATTCCCAAAACTTAAGACAAAAATACAGGTACCATCTTTTTTTTCAGGGTTTACTGTATGCCTTACTGCTTTTGCTCAACAGTGTGAACAAACATGGTCCTAGTCATGGACATTTTTCATGCCTAACAGATATTGTACAATTTGTCTGTACTGCATGTTGCAAACACAAAGTATTATTTCTGGAGCATGTGCACCTGAACCATTTGAATAAACAAAGAATATGCACTGCAGCATCACACCCGTATTTAATGTTTAATGCCAACAACGAACCCAAAACGGTTTAAAGACCTACTTTCAATTGTTCAATGGTTTACAAATTAATTACAAACCAAATTATAATGCAAATGATGAGCAATATTTCCTAACATTTTTTATAATTACAAAGATTTGTACTTTTCTAGTACACAATTTTTGAGGTGGATCTAATTTTTGCACTGGCCAATCAATAGCGTCTCCAGCTGCAGTCTGAGGAAATGAGCTGCTTTGCACATTTCCATTATCGCGATGTTGGAGGGAAATCCCTAATCCAACTTGACAAAGAAAATGACTTGATCATCGCATATTCCAATCACTGTCAGTACATAACAGTCCACATTCGTTGTCAAGGTTTCAATCCAATTCAATTCATATCAGCTTTATTTATATCGCGCCATATCCTAACAGAGTTGATCTCAAGGCACTTTTTCGACAGAGCATTTAAAGAAGCCCAACATTCCCCTGTGAGCAAGCACTTGGCTACAGGAGAAGCCTCCCTTTAACAGGAAGAAAGGTCAAGCAGCACCGGGCTCAAGGTGGTCGTTTTTAACAAAATCTCATTCCCAGCAAGTGGAACATCAGATTATTCTGGCAGGCTTAGAGGCCTGGACTGCACGAGGATGATTTCTAAATCTGAATCTGAATGGTCACCCAGAAATTGACTGAAGCACACAACTCTGACTGTGCTTCTTTCCCCACAGATCTTTTTCTTTGTTCCCACTGCTGAACCCGCTTAATTTGGCAACTCTGCTTGACTGCGGCCACAACGGACAAGCACTGCAACTGGCCTCAAAGATGCTAACAAGGCAAAGAAAGCAGATGAGACCAGTACCACTTACCTTTCCTGGAGAATAACCTTCAAGAGCTTGATATAACACTTAAAACCAGTTACATGCAGTAAGCTGTGATTGACAAGTAGGCAGCAATTATATTACAAACCAAATATCAGAACAGATCAATTTTCATATCATATTGAAAACTAATGCTTGTATCATGGAACTCTAGATTTTCTCATGCACGCCTTGGGGATGTAAATCTGACTACCGACTTCACATCGACGTCTACGCAAATAAATAAAGAGGGCAACACAGCTTAAATGCACTAGGTAGCGATGTATGTTTCTTCCAGCAGAAAAACACAAGATTTACCATCATCGACAGAGTTTTAGAACAATGACTTCTGTTTGAAAGAATGGCTGTTCACTATGACAGACATCATGTTTATTTTTCATAATACCCTTCTTTCAGGTAATTCATCCCTTCTTCAAGTACAGACCAAAGAAGAAGTGAAAAACATTATGACGAATACAGGACAATGAAATATATTTTCAAGCATACACAATGTAAGGATTAATGATGGTTGAACCGTGACGGGGTGCTGAAAAAATGGAACGATTCCAAGAGTCGACAGCCTACTTAATGTCTCACTGAGTAGTCAATAACACCTCATGGAATCAGGAGGAAAGGGAGAGAGAAACTGGGGCTGCTGGGGAGGGGATTGTACTTGTAAGATTATATGTTGAATTGGGAGATGATGGCTGAGGAGATGCTGAAGGGCTGAACATGGTCCTGGCAGAGATGCTTGAAGAAGGCGAGAGTTGAGCAGCGGTACCTGTTGTTAGGGAGTCTGAGCTGACCTCATCCCCTTCTTCTGAGTCCCACACTTCACTCTGCAAGTAGTCGGCGAATAAAGCCTTGGCCCGTTGCAGCACTCGACTCAGGTTGTGGCGTCGCACAAGTCGATCAAAGTGCATGGCGAGCTCATTGTAATCCAAGCTGTTCTTAATGATGTGATCTCTGTGCTCAAGCAAGATGGAAAGGCATAGGAACAGCATGAAGGGATTCCCTTTGCCAAACTCTTGGGGGGGCGGTAGAGAGCATGGTTTGGTAGAAATATGTGCATCATCTGTGACGCTAGGGGATTTGTTTCCAGGTGATAGATTGCAGGAAGATTGCCTGTCACTGGGCAATGGCAGGCCTCTCACAAAGGACAAAATTGGCGATGGCAGCAGGGATTGATTCTGGGTGCAGGCAGGATATGCAACACATGACTTTACAGCAGGGGTCACAGGCGAGTTGGTCCCTGATCCACTGAGCACATGGGCAGAGGAAGTTAACACATTTGGGGCTGTTTTCAGTACAGCATCGCTTCCATTCATTGTGGAAGGGGATGTGAAGTTGGGAGAAAAGTCTGCAGAAGCACCTGGCCAGCTGGAGGGAGAAGAACAATTTGTTGTAGAGACAGAGGAGCCAGTTTTCCAGATGGGTAGGTCATTAGGAAACAGACAGGGTGACCTTATTGCTGCAAAACTACTGTTACAGCTTTTCATGACACGTGGCCTCTCTCCTGGATCCTCACAATCCTCTGTAGTTTGGTGACTTGAGACACTTGATACTGACTTGGAAAGCACCAAACCTTGCAGTGGCTCAGGTGACTCACTATGCTCCATATCAAAGCTATCTTCATGGTTACCAATATAGTACTTAAATTCACCAAAACTAGTTTGCTTCTCAAAAGCAGGAGTAAGCACACTCTTCCCTTTGGCAACATGAGCAATATCACAGTAGCCTTCACTTTCCTGACTAGATGTTATGTAATGCCGGGTTTTTTCGTCTATTACGGCATTTGTACTCACATCCGGTTGCTCTCTTAAAGGCCTCAGCATATGCCGTCTCCGTTGTTTCTCTTTTTCTTCTTTATTGTCTCCAAAGTAGTTCTTGGCCATCTTGTCTTTGTCCATGCAGAACACGTTGTCACCTGTCTCTAGTGGTGGTCCCTGAAGCTCCACTTCAGTTTCCGGAGGATCTGGTGGGAGGGAACTCCATGTAACCTCAAGCATCCTCAGAGCGTCGTCAAAGGCAAACTCTCGCTTGAGCTCCAGAAGTAGCCAGCGATAACAGAAGAAGAGGTCATCAGCTCCACAGGAGACAAGGTAAGAGTAGAATTCAGGATCCGAGTACTGCAAAAGTAGCTTCAGGTGCTGGAACTTAATAGACATAAGTTGTCCGTCTGGCCGGAAATTACCCTCCAGACGTTTCATAATGCCACAAAAGCAAATAAAGGCATGAGCCTCGTTGTCCATTACTGCAAGTATTGGTGAGGCGATGTCGCTCATGCCTTGACAGTATGATATCTGAAAAACAACACAAAGCGAGGTTACAACTTCTAAAGTAAATAAAGAATATCCAAATGACTTCTAAATCATGTGGAAAAGCACATGCTTTCACTAAAAGGGCACTCGTTCAGTGAAGAAAATATCCAGGGGCAAAAGGCAAAATAGCTTCCATAGTTTTGCCATGATGTCCCCTTAAAGATCAAACAATGTTGAATGAGTCAATGTGGCTGAATGAAAAACACAGCAGAACCTTGTTTCAAATTGTGACATTGCCGTCAGCTAACGACAACATCGTCTGGCTCCGATCTTGACCTGAGAATATAAATTTGCACTTTCCTGAGAATGGATCACCACCACAAAAACGTTTAACTTACTACTAAAGTGTTAAACGAGGGAATTATTAAAAAAGACTTGCTGCAGCAGCAAAACAAATGTCATATTATGCTTACAATCACTCAGATACTTTAATGAACAACTCTTTCATTTATTCACTGCTCGCAGACGGCTTTCAGCACCGTACCATCTCCTGAGGATCAAGCAGCAGTACTGGAGGTTGGAGATTTGATCCCATTCTTTTTGCTCTGTTCTGCTTTTTCACAGCAGTTCTGTAGTCGCCCCAGAGGAAAGGGCTTTGCCAGAGCCTTATCAAAACCTAGGGTGCCTTTCTTTTTTTTATTAGGTGCCAAACTATTTTTTTTTACAATTGGAGAATGTTAAAATCACTTACAACAATATGTGAAAATGAAACAGTTAAAACCAAATAACCATTGTTCATTTCCATAATTTTGTTTGCTGAAGCAACATGGAGACAGAAAGAGTCTTTCAATGATGCAATTTCACAAGTAATCGCAGAGACCCTGACTCCTCCAGAGTTTGCTCATTTCTATAGAACCGTTTTTGTTTGATATTTTTGAGTAGACAACCAGGTGTTATTAAAAACACATAAATCTGATATTATGATGATGATGCCAGTGCGTCGCTGCCAGCTGGCTCTAATCAATCAATCATCAGGAAAATCCATATTTGCACAAATAGTAGCGACCGTTGCCTGGAGACGATACCGGAGCAGGTTTCCAGAAAGTAAAATTATCTTCTTTGTTTTTACATCTCTAAGTCTTGTTTGACTCGTTAAGTTTATGGTCATTATTAAAATGTTCCATGATTTCTCCTCACCTTTAGTATATTTTCAATATTTCCAGGCCTGGAAAACACCTTTTGAAAATCCTTGATTTTTAGAACCCCAGCTCTCATGATGAACTTACATATCAATTTCAGAAACTGTAAAACATTTATGTAAATTTTGCCAGTGCCTCATAATGTCAATACTCATATTGTGCCCCTGTACAAAATAGGTTGCTGTGCATACCTGTGGATGTGTAATGGCAAAGGTGGTTAGCAGATCAGTAAGGGCAGTGAGATGAGGACTGTCTTCTGAGCCTGCGTAGTAAGGATGGGCCCGGTCCGTCCTGAGAACATCTTTGAGAACATTCCCACGGATGAATTCGAGGTCATCAGTGCTGACCCCGTCTGTCCAATCTCTCTTCAGCTGGTCATACTCTCTGGTCTTCCTTTTCATGTAGTCCATTCTTTCTTGACCACTCAGTCCATCAGGATAGACATTAAGGAGGTACCGCCAAACCACCTAATAGAGCACAATGCCATGACAACAAGTTACCAAACAGAAGCATCAAATAATATCAAAAATAATAAGAATTACAATAACAACAACTGGAAAGATATTCTACAAATTCTCTACATGCTTTGTGGGTTTATTGTGGTACAATGCCTGGTTTTGCTTTAGAGCTTTAAACAACTTGAGTAAACTTAAAACAAAAAAAAAGTGTACAATTTTTCTCAAACCCTCAGGTATTGTGTGCCATGTCTGTGGCACACATTTGCCAAATAGCATTTTGGTTCTATTTGACAAAAATGTAAGCATGTCAACACATCTAGTAGAGTATCAAACCATCATCTAAACAGACAACTTACCAGTCACCATCTGGCACATATGGACATTTAAACTTTACACTTTAATGATGTTGGAAATTTCCCCACTTTTCTGTCAAATTCTCCATGCTCTTGCATTTTTTGTTGGCCCCTACTGTTCTCCAATGGGGGGTTGCTCTCTCATCCATCTTCTCTCTGTCAGCTTCCCACCATGAAGACGCCAATTGTGTCTATAGGACGACTGAGCAAGAAGTAGAAGGACCAGGAAGCGATGTCTGGTCTCTGTGGTGGTAGGCGAGTGTTCACGCTTTACTTTAAATGAGTACAACAGGCGCCTTACCTTACGCAGTGACGGATCAACTCCACCATGGTAGATTCGTAGTCTCAGTTCTTCAGGTCGTGTCAACTGGCCCTGTCCGTTGAGGTAACTGTGAAATTCACCATCACTCAGGGGGGGCTTAAAAGGCTTGATCTCCTCCCCATAAGACCAGCTGAAGGCTTGCTGGACTCTGGAAAGGGTCCGACCCACCTTGGCATAAGTCAAACAACTAAATAAGTAAAGACCCAAATTCACTCCAGCTTGAGCATATCAGGTAATTTACACCGACACGTAGAGGAACACAGATAAATAAAACGTTTGACATATTTGAATAAGGACAATTATTATTGTTTGTGCATTATAACCTTGAGTGCCCGGCCCTGTACAAGTGTTGTTCAAGAGACCACTCTGGAAGTTACTGAGGGTAGCATAGAGGAAGAACTTCCTCGCTGAAGATTGCTTAGTTGCTGAGGGATGCTTTAACCCAAAGGAAGAAAACTCCTGAGATCAAACAATTCTGCACGATCTCCCAACAAGTCAACATGGACCCTTTAGTTCAGAGAGGTGGAGTTTCAGGGGTACTGGGCTGTCTTGAGCGCATCATTGAAATCTCTAAGGTCATTGAAGATGCAAAGAGGAACCATGGCGCCATGACAGTACTCCAAGTAGATCTAGCACATGCCAACGGAACGATACCCCACAAGCTAGTGGAAAGAACATTGAAGACCTACCATGTCCCTGAGTGGTGAAGGGAGCTCTTGCAGAGCTACTTCCACAAGTTCAACATGCCTTCACCTGCAGAAACTTTACCACTGACTGGCAGGGGCTGGAGGTGAGCATTGTCACTAGGTGCACAATCTCAGTGATTGTGTTTTTCACAGCAATGAACTGGCTGACGTTGGGGTGCAGTACAGGCAAGTGGCATCCAACAGGCCCATATAAAGGCATTTATGGATGACCTCAACATCACAGCAAAATCGATGGAGTTCAAGCCTTCCAGAAGCCACATACAGAGGAGGTGGTGTGTTTAGGGTCAGTATTTCTTTCAAATTGTAGGGGCTGGAGAGGAAAATTCACACCTACCTGAGGAGATGGCTGGGCATCCCAAGAAGCTTCTGCTTCATTGGCCTGTACAGCACAAGCAGCAGAGGATGAAAGTTGAGGCTATAGCCATGAACAAGCAGGGCAGCTGGACAAGATGAGAGCGCGTGAAAGAGAGGGCACTGACCTGGCAAGAGATCTAAAGCATGGAAGGACACTGAATCACTTTTCTGCTCTATTCTGTGAATGAAGTCCTACCAACCCCATCAAACCTCCACATTTGGGGTTGGCATAGAGGCAGGCCAGCCAACCTCTCCTCGTATTGGTTGAGTCTGGCAGATAGCAAACTCCAGTGGCGACAGGACCAGATTTTGACAGAGTTGCCTGCTGGTGTGCAGCAGGTAAGAAAGAAGACTTTTCTGACGGCCCTCGTTTCATCCACTTTCTCAGGTCAGAGTGGCAGCAGAGACAATGAGTCCTGCCCACAGTAAGCGACTGAGAAATGCAGACAGCCTTAGCAGCTTTTGACAGTATGTCCATAAGGTGATAATAACTGGATGGTAGAGATACTTCAAGCAGACGATATTTTCAGATGTCAATCTTTCAGTATAGTCATCCAGCCTATTTCAATGGACTAAAGTACCCCATGTGTTTGGTATTATTGTGTGCACCACACTCAACAGAGGATACAGATGAAAATATTTTCAAGCTTGGTCAAGGTAAAAGCCAAAAGACCATCTCCAAGCAGCTTGTTGTTGACCATGGTTGCTAAATAATCTGAAAGGTCCACGGAACCATAGAAGAAGATAACTGACCCCAGAATAAACAGAAGGGTCGTTTGAATGATGGAAAATGGACAAAGGCAAACTTCCAAAGAGATACAAGCTGACCAAGGTACAGCAGTGTCTGGTCGCACCATTTGTCACTTTGTGAACGAGAGTGGGCTTCATGGATGAAGACCCAGGAAGCCCCACTTTTCAAAGAAAAACATAAATAAGACAGACTGGAGTTTGTAATAATACATGTAATACACTTCTACGAGAATGTCTTTTAGACAGATGAAACTAAATTGGAACTTTTTGGTAAGTCAGCTCTGTGTCCATAGAGGAAACAAACTTTTTACGTTATATTATCTATATATTAAGTATGATCACCATAATGACTCAGCTGGTATTAATAATTTAAATATGCTGCCCAGAATCTGATTTACATGCCCTTGCAGCTCAACTCTGAATATATATTTTCCCAGCAAAACTTTTGACCTAAGTGGGATGCATCAGTGGGTCCACTCTGAATAGAGCATTGAACAGACGGGGGCACCAAGTTACCTGAGACAGCAGGGACTGAGTGAAGGGGAGTGCAGCAGAGGCCAAAGACCTCGTCTTTTCCCCTAGAAGTTGTTCAGCACCAATAACGTCTTTCGGGCTTATGATGTCCCAGTCCTCCATAACAGGACCTGTAGTTTTAAAACACAATTTCCATGGTCCTGTCACACAGTGTTTCATAAAGTCCATCACTTTTTAATCAAAGAATCATTTCTTCAGTTGGCGGTCTAACAAAGTCACATAAAAGTCCTGGCTGACTCTATTCACCTCCTCATGGTGAAGGCATGGTTACATACCATTAGCGTGCTAATTCAAAACTGAATCTACATCAGCTTATAAATCAATATTCCACTGCCACCTCGTATTCATATAATTTCCAAAGAATGTTGTCTTTGGAATGATAGACATCGAGACTACACTACGCCTCTCACTCTTACACCTCCCATATGACACAGGACTTAAATGTCCCAACCTACTTTGGTATTAGTTGGCAGCACAGTTAAGAACAATTGTGTTCTATTTCTCTCAGGGAAAACATGGAGAACTACTCACTTACACCACCAATTATACTCAGATAGAGTAACCCCATAGCTCAGAACATGATCAATGCATGGTATGTGAAGAGATATTTTATTATACCCCAATTTGTACCATTTAACATTTCAATGGAGGCTGTTCATTGTTAACGATTGTGAATGTTGTTGCTTATAAAAAATATTGTTGGAAAAAAAAGGATAACAGAATGCTCATTGTTATGTCATCTGATACGGTCTTAAATAAAAATAAAAAACTATACAGAAAGTTGAAAAAAGTGTCGAGGAAGAGTTGGTGTAACATGGTGTAACATTTTCAGTGACTGATTAATATACCCAAATCCCGTTTATCGCAAGTTAATGCATAATGGTCACTAAGAAGAAAAGGATGGATGACAGAGAAATCAATATTCCTCCAACAAAAATGAGTGATGATTTTACTTACTGTCTGGTGTTTTTATGTCCAATTTGAGCTGTAGATATGGTTTGGCTGCACTGGCAAATGCAACATCCAAATCGCAGTCAGACAACAGAGACAGATACATTTCAGCACAACTCCGATCCCGAGACAGGTAACTGATGGCCAAATTTTGCTTCCTAGTTTGAAGGACAAACAAAAAAGAAAATGTAAAAAATAATGACCCCCAATAGCCTATGACTGTGTAGTCCAGCTGAGGGGTCAATCAACTCTTACCCATTCAAATCAAAGGCTCGGATGAGTATGTGCTGTAGCACCTCCAGCGATGTTATCTGAGGATCGACAGCAAAGGATCGATATTCCACAGGAAGCACCCCATCACATTTCTGAAAGGTATTGAGTCATACTCAGAACAATAAAACAGTTGTAATTGTCACAGTTCATTGCATTATTAAAATCAGCGACATTGATTTCAGAAATAGTTAGTTAACTTTTGAAATACCTAAATTCAAACATCACCATCACAGGTTAAGTCACTTCCTTCACTGATATCCCTTATTTTCTAAGGATCACTGAAACAATTACAGGGATGAAATGTTTCAACAAAATCATCTCTTCTGACAGCAAAAGAAAGGCCAATAGCTTCAGGAAAAATCATTCATAGGGTATCAATATCCAGGATATCACAAGATTGAGCCACCACACAATCTCCCACACACAGTACATTTACATGCATGTACATACTACAGATGTGCCTGACAGTGTAGGTACCATTCACATTTTTATTCTTGTTTTAAACCCCACAAATTGAACTGAAATAAGTTGAAAATGAGAAGAATAATTGGCATCCACCACTTATTCCAAATTTAATGGAACTGACATTTAGCTTTTGATTTTCGACAAAACATATTATTTAAAAAAATAAAAATGGCTTGGACAAAATTATTTTAATATATAATATATACATAATATATATATTTAAATTGTTTAATTATAAAAATTGCAGCCATACTAATAATAATTTAACGTTAGTGATCTGTTTTCTTTAATCCGTATCAAAGATTTTATCAGTCACACACCCCTGCATTCAGGGTTCATCTCAATAAGGAACCAACAAAAAATGTGTGCATGTTTTAATGTAAAACTAGTGTAAGTTAATAATGTTGACTAGAGATCTAGAGTGGCTCCTGGGGCACTGAACCCCAAAACTGCTCCAGGGGGCGCTGTGTCACGGTTGCCCTGTGTTTACCCCTCTGTAATGCTGTGTGTGTTGTGATGTTTCAGAGGGGCATGCAAGACACATTTCAGATGACGTGTTTGCATGATGATGATGTGTTTGCATGTGATTTGATCCAATAAAGTTTCTTCTATATTTGCATGGGGTTTACTGCAACAATGACCCCAATCTATACTGCTACGTTTTTAATAATAATTTAGAAATAAGCCAAACAACAACAAACGCCAGACACAAGACACCGAAGTATGATTTGTTTAAACATAGTTTGTCTCTTCAAATGTTATAACCCTCGAAAGTATTTAATTCACATGATTTATGATGAAGAAATGCAAGTTTATCTTTACGTTTTTATCATAACTATTGAGGCAAAGCTTTATTTTTTAGTACTGTTAGATTAACGTCAAACCCAACTGATTCACCAATAAATTCATAAAACATTGAACGTTCTTAAATACCTCTGTTTAGAGAAACGTGGAAATATTGTCATTACGTCATTACTAACGATGTCAACAGTCAAACGGCTTCCGCTGACAACAAACAACGGAGGCGACAGACAAAATGGCTCAACTATGGCAATCCTTACACAGAGGAGCCTCTCCATTAACACACTCCTCTAACGCCATGCTGTGCATGAAATTAATGCCTTAATGTCAGCAGCGCGATGGCGATGTGACAAGACAGCCATCAATAAACATGAGAATGCGATGGCTAACTAGCTCGCGTTAGCTGAGTATTCGTTACAATGGCAAGCGAGGCCGCCCCCAATCTTCTTAGATTACCTTGACTTTGACACGCACCACCCCTCTCTCCTCCTCGCCAGACATTTTAGGAGTCGTATCGGAACAGAATGGTGGTACTGAGTTCTTTTCCCTCTGTAGCAACATAGTGATGTCAGACGGGCCACTAGCTGATATTTTCCTGTTCGTGTTTGTCTTCTTCTTTACGGTGGTTGTCAAACACCGAAATGGTGGATTACCGCCCTCTATTGATTGTAGTGTGCATAGACATTTCTATCAGTGTTGTGTGTTGAATTGATTCTCATGCTTTTCAAAATATTTAAGACTTGCATACCAACAATGAAAAATGAAAAATCACGATTCTGATGCTATTGTTTATTGGGACTGACATGCCATCATTAAACCGTCTCTAAACTATCACAATGAGTGAAAACATAGCCTTGACAATATGTATGATGATAATAATGTGATGAACTGAATGTTTTAGATTAAGATTTAGATTTAGATTCAACTTTATTGTCATTGTCTGTCACAAGTACAAGCAACGAAATGCAGATAGCCTCTAACCAGAAGTGCAAAAGCGATAATTAAATACTATAAAACAGATAAGTTACAGTTAAATGACAGATAGGGGTATGAGCAGTACATACAGTAGTGCAAAGGCAATACAGTAGTGCAAGGATATATGAAATGTAAGTTTTACAGAGTATGCAGTACAAGGTTTGTTTACAGTATGTACAGTAAAAAAAAGTTAAACAAAGTGACCAGTGAAAGTGCAGTCATCAGTGCAGTGGTGACCACGTAGAGAAGAGAGTCCTCGGGGTCCTCAGGAAAAAGAGGCGCTGGTGAGCATTCTTCACCAGATTGGAGCAGTTGGTTGTCAAGGTTATGTCCTGTGAGATGTGGATCCCCAGGAATTTAAAGCTGGTCACACGTTCAACCACCGCACCGTTGATGTGGATGGGTAGATGAGTGTCAGCATTCTACGTGAAGTCCACAATGAACAACAAGCCTTAAGACTTCAAATTTAATTTCAAATTTCAAATTTAATCAGTCTTCACATCCCATCCTGGTTGCCAAGTTTGTCATGGAAATTATTCATCTGATGGCGAATAAAGGCGAATAATTCTGAGAAGAAATTAGGGGTTCTCTTAAGAGGGTCTGTACCGCATCAGTAGCTGGGAAGAACAGACAAAAGATACAGACAGGCAGTCTAATTTATGTGCTAAAAGTGATAAACCCCCACAAATAGTACAGCTTGAGTTTATAAGCACGGATAAAACCAAACCACCGACAGTTACCACACCTGTAACCATAGCATTAACAACTGCCGTGAGTACAACCACAGACAAGGCAAAGATGAGAGGTGAACAAATCATTTTATTCTCAGACACACAAGTAGCGTTCATGAGGAAGAACACCTCTTTAACGAAAAGTACTGCCGTATGTATTTTTGGCTCAGTGGTACCAGTATAAGTTACCATGGCGACAGAGTGAGATCAGAAGTGACTCAGACCAACTCGGACTTGAACTTTGCCATAGCTGATTAACCCCTTAATCGTGCTTCGTAGTACAGGACTCTCTCGGAAGACAAGGGAAGTCTCCCAAAAACCCAAGGAAGAAACCAACTTTAAAATAAGCAACATTTTAGTAACTTTTACATTTTACTGACCCCATCATGAGGAACACGTGTTGTGATTGTGACTTTTGATATGCCACACCTGTGCAGGAGATGGATTATCTTGACAAAGGACAAATGCTATCCAACATCAATAAATACTAATGTAATGTAACTAATAATGTTTAAACAAATTGAAAATAATGGCTGCAAAATAAAAGTATTTCAAATATTTCACATATTTTTTACAGTAGTAGATTAAGTCGTCTGCTTGAAAAATGGGTGCAATAAATTATTTATCACTTAAAATTCACTCCACTTTACAATTTTATTTATATCTTTATTCATAATTTTGTCTGGGCCATTTTCATTTATTTTACTCGTTACATCAAGAATCAAAAGCAATGTGTCCGTTCGATTGAATATTGAGTAAAGAATGACTACTTTGTCAGTTTCAACTTATTTCAGAAAATAGTTATTTGATTTTATTACATGTATATACTGTATGTTAATGCATAAACTGTTTTGTGAAGCAGGTGAATTGGACCTTTGCAGCCCTCTAACACAAGGGCAACGTTTAATGGGCATCAACATAGAATATTCATCCACACATTGTATGACTTTACTATACATGGAACAGAGGGATTCATTGTCAAATAGCACAAAAACAAGACATCAGCCCTATACGTAAAATGAACAGTGGTTTAGTTTAGATCATCACCACCAACATTCCAAATCCCCAAAGTACGAATGGAGCATCCTCAGATTGCCAGATAACATGTGGAACATGGTCCACATACAGAGCACACACATATTTGGTTAATCGTTGCATTAAGAGGTCATACCTGTCTTTAAGCACTCTAAGGTTCATCATACATTGCATTGGTTTGACTCAGAATCATCACATTCTAAAAACACATACATCAACTGCCAGCATCAATAAAAGTCAAATACAAATCAATAAAATTCCATGAAGTCTATTGCTTTTCATTGCCCACAGTCCATTTAGGGAATTAACTACCACCACTGGATTTGTTCGACTTTCTCCCAGTGCATGGTCATCATTCCATTTTCGTTAACCAATAATAGGTGCAGGTACACATTTACAGCAAGTCACAACTCCTGATTCAAAAGAACTTTAATGGTGAGAGTGAGCAAGAAGAGGAGAGGAGCACGTTTTCAACATGTGGGTGGATTTTACCTCAAGAACGTGTCCTTTGTTTATGGATTGGCTAATGTGATAGTGCTGACCAACCAGATAGCATTCCATTCTGCAAGCATTCCCACAAGAATGCAAAATTTCAGAAGAGGAGAGGTGACATCCAGCATTGATTAGAATTATGCCACAAAGTGATGTAAGGCATGGCCGTGTAATAGTAATGCTGTTTGGCACAGAGCAGTAACTTGTTACTATTCCAGTCTATTACAGTGATAAAAATCAATGAGCTCTTCTGGCTCAGAAAAGGTGCGACAAGCTAACACATGCTGTGATTGTGCATTTAAAGTGGGGTACATGATAAACAGCGACCTTGGGACAGCTTCAGAAGATACAACCGATGATATAACAACGCCTTCCTGTATATGTCTGACTCTCACTCTGGAGATCCTGTTCCTTCGTGTTTAAGGATAATATCACAATTATCATGTGGTCACGAGTTAAGCAATGACATTTGTATTTTCAATGGATGTTACCGCTCCTCTTCTGTACAGAACGCACAAGATAACATGCTAATGCAAAGTAAACATGGGGTCAAAATGACAAAATCATGTTCGACTTCCCACAAGGCTGCTTTGTTCCATTACACAAATATGTTTGCCAAGCTAAGCTTTATATTACAGTTGGTTGCGTTGAACTTGTTTGAAGTTTTATTTTCACCTTGCTTTGACTCAGTTTCCTTGTTACACTGCAGGCAAACACTAGAGCCCGACATTGTTTGTTGCACTGCAGCGATGCATTTAACCCATCACAACCTGGAACAAAATAGCACATTTGTACTTAAACTGAATGTCGATGAAGTTTGAAGTGTGCTTCAACCTTCCTCCTTAAACATTTCAAAACATTTGGCTTTCAATAGGGAGAAATCATGGGTAATAACATTTTTTAAGGCTTTTTCTATTGAAGCAGTCCTGAATATGAACACTGACAAGACACCAAGACGGTCAAATATTGAGTTGCCAAACAGCAGTGACGTCTGTATGGAGAGACATTCACACACTTTACAGTCCAAATGGAAAGCAAAGGTTTGAATCAATGGAGCCCTGGAGCGGTGACGCTGGTGGCAATTCAATATTTTGGCCAGGTGGACAAATGTGACTTCACTCAGCTGTTCCTTTTCCTCATTAAAGCACAAACATTCGGTCAGCTTAGGTTCACAAAAACACATCTTTCAGTTTATGATTATTAATTCCCAGACAGCTAGTTGATGGTGGAAAGCTCCTCTGTGTTTAGTTCTGATCTCATTATCACAGAGGAGACGCATGTTATCTTACTCAAGTGACATCATTTCACAGAAAACGTTGTTGACTTGTAAAAATGTGCCCGTTTCACACAAAGAGGAATGGAAACAGAACTAATGCGGAAATGCACAACAAAACCAATAAATAGACCCCCAAACAGAGAATAAACAATCTCAAATAAACAACAGCTGCAGGCTTGACTATATTGTAATCCCACCAAATGATACATAAGGTGCTAATATAAGTGAGTCATTGTGACCATGTAACAAGATTGTTGTTTCATACAATACATACATACGACGGACAATTCCACTTTCATTCCCCAAAGCTTCTAAATATCAATCTATAAAACTACTGTAAAGCAGGAAGTGAAGGCAGTGACTTGGGACAGACGCCAAGTACAACCGTGATCCCAGTCACTCTCAGCTAACAGTCTTTGGTAAAGCAGGCAAACCGAGGCCTCAGAACTGAGTATAAAAAAAACATTTGGACAGAATCCCTGAACAGCGTTGTGTCACTTCAAGTGTCAGCGAAACACAACTCAATTCGAACATAAGCGGAAACGTGTGTGGCTTAGAGGGGGGTGTACAATTCAAGAGTTGTGGTTTGGAAGGATAAGAGCCCTTGGTAAAAACAGTAGGCATGCTGGTGCAAAAGACTGCTGCTGGTTTTATTGAGAAGGAATGTATATGATGCCGATATGTAGAGTGAAGAAATCCCGCGGCAGGTCCACTGGTGTAAAAAGACGAGTAGGAATAGTCCGAATCGTTTATGTCCCATAGTCATGCGTGAGCGGAGAGTAGAAAGGTACCATGGAAAAGCATCAGATAAAGTGAAAACCTGCAGAACACAAAGCAGCAGCTCCTACAAAGACATTCAGCTCCTTTAAATTATTCGTTCTGTAATGTAATGGCTGTGGTTAGGAATCATTTGATGAACAGCGTGGCCTTGTTAGGAGCAGTTTTCCATCTTGCAGGATCATTTTTGATATCCACTCATTGCTGAAACTCAGCACTGGGTCTGGGTTTCGTGGAGGTCTAGGATAAAAAGCCAAGGTCTGAGGTGTTCATCTCTTTCCTGACTTCATGTAGGACGGGATGGCTCCTCGCGCTGTAAGGCCTTCAAAGCGTTTATAGGTGTAGTTGATGAAGACCCAGTCCTTGTTCTTCAGGTCTGCCTCGGTCTGGTTGGACACCTGGGCAGCTGAATGAGGAAGATTGATATTATCTCAATTGCAGCACAATACAGGCATAAAATTGAGGTTTTCTGCCAAATTAATTCATGTGCTCTCGCTCTGGGTGAATCCTACATGTGTAATGTCATGTAATGGGCCGTGTTTGATTGTCGTATGTAGCTTGCTATATGTATGTACACCTTATTTCATCTGACTAACATGCGAGTTAACAGAATTGTAAACATCTTAAAGATGTCTGGAGTACAGTTTTACTAAATGCATGCAGGGTTAAAGTGTGGAAGCCCATTTCCACCAGTGAAAGAGAAAAAGACAGCTTTGAAAATAAAAATGCTGCGTTGACAAAATGATAAAAAATAATATTAATAATGATAAAAAGTCAAAACGATCTCTTTGCAGGAGACAACATGTACATTTTGTAAGTTAGAATTTCAGCTTTTTATCTCATAATTCAATCTTTTCTCATAATTTTCGTTTTTAAGAGCAGTGTTTTTCAAATCAAGGGTTCGTTTTTCAAGTAATTAAGTAGTTACGGTTTTCTTTTCTGGTGGAAATGGGCTTCCATTCAAAAATGTAAAATGGAAGATACCTGTTGGTTGGAGGATGTCTGAGTCAGGGAATTCATCAAAGTTCGAGGTGTCGTCAATGCTTTTGATCTCTATGGGTATAGCTGCAGGCCGCTCTCTGGAGGGAACAAGAGCCACATGAAACACATTATTTAAGATCTAGAAGAAATAGAAATTGCTGTGACTGTGTGCATCCCTGTGAATGACATTCATGCTAGCTACATACTAGCCACCCACCTGATGTGGTCATAGTCCACGCCCTCAAAGAAGGCGTTTGACTTGATTTCCTCCACGCTGGCAGCACCGACCCTGTGCTCCTCCTCACAGCAGAACCTAGACATGACATTTTTAGAATACAAATTAACTATTTTTTGCATATTCTTATCACAGCTAAAATCTAAAGAATCATGATAAATAAATATGCTATAGTTCATCCTTAAATCTACACTATTAAAGAAGCATTAACCTTAACCTGATAGACACACTTAATATAATCATGAGAAGGTACATCTGTGATAAGGTTCTACCTTAGGATGAGATCTTTGGCCTTCTCCGATATAGGCACTTCGGGAGGAAAGATCAGCGTCTCCCGCCAGTTCATGACTTTTCTGTAGGTCTCCTGCGGCGTCTCGGAGCAGAATGGGGGATATCCTGTAGACGTCACAGACCACAGCAACAAACGGGTCAATCCTCAGCTACACATTACAAGTTCCTGTGTGCTTACTTCTCTCCTTCGTCTTCCTCCCCACATTTTTGCTTAGCCAGAATATAATTTACAGAGTCCCCAGCATGAAAATAAAAAAGTGGTCCGCAAATACCTATCAGCATCTCATACATGATGACTCCCAGACTCCACCAGTCACACAGCTTGTTGTAGCCGTTCTGCATGAAAACCTCGGGAGCGATGTAATCTGGGGTTCCAACTGTGGAGAAGGCCTGAGAGAAAAGAGAGGAGCACGGAAGGGAGGAAGAAGAGGTGAGAGACAGTTCATTGAGAGCACTTTTCAATAATCTTAACGTCAGTTAATACACCATGCATGTAGATTTCTACACTATGCATACAGATTGTATCCTCATAATCGTAATTGGGAAAGGGCAAAGGACCGCTTCGACTTGATACTTGTGATCTTTTCTACATTAGATCCTGTCAGTACAGCCACACAGTGAGGTAACAGAGTAGGAGAGGCTGAGGCAAAGGGTCCCAATGTATGGATGTGTGGCTTCTATGACAAAACGAGTAGGAGCAGCCATCCCCAAATTTAAGAAAGACGCAGCCCAATCTGAAAATCTTCTTTGGCCCACCCACACCTTTAATCACAACCCTGATCAACACACAGGACTAAGATGAAGTACTTCCCTATATATTTTTAATTTCATAAACAAAACAACTGGGCTTACGGGGATGCAGTGCAGTAACTAATCTAGCCACGTAAATGTAAAAATTTGTAAAGCAACACACAAACATTCCCGACCCATCAGGGGGCCGAAGCCGAAACCCATAGAAGCCTGGCAAAAGCATTTGGATGGAAACCTAGCAACAGAGTCACAAGACAAAAGGTATCCTTTCTACAGCTTTATCCTTAGACCCACCAGCTGGCGTCTGTTCCTCTTCCACGTCTCTGCTTTCCTCTTGGAGTTCATGTTTTGGAAGGCTGTGTAGACATTATATTTGTATTTTAGAATGCTGTTGCCCTACTTTATCTCTTCCATAGCAAATACTTCAGTTTAACATTCCAGCATTTGCGTTCTATCTACAAAACGTTTTTGCTGAATGAAAATGGCAAACACATTCAACAGTACAGTTAGATGCAATCTACATGTCAAATGGTAAAAGTGAAACAAAGGGAGGTGCCTGACTTTGCTTACTGAGGTCACTAGGCAGGCTGTGGCTGAGGTTCTTGTAGAACTCCGTCCGATGAGCTCTCTTAAGCCCAGTGCACAATCCAAAATCCGACAGCTTCACGTGACCCTGAAACACAACACAAACCATTAATTCTCTACGCCAGTGTTTTTCAACCGGGATGCCGCGGTGCCGGGTCTTTCAAGAATTTTTCTGGAGTTGTATGACTAAAGAACATGCTTATATAAAGATGTTTAGCATGCTGTATGCTGCCCTAAATCACCAATAGACTGAACTGAATGTGTAAATAGGTGATGTCTCCTTCATTGCATGCTCACCCTGGAGTCCAGCAGCAGATTATCTGGCTTGATGTCTCTGTGGATGAAGCCCAGCTGATGGATCGAGTCGATGGCCAGCACCGTCTCTGCTATGTAGAACTGGGTGGCCTCTTCTGTCAGTGTGTCTTTCTTCATTAGGAGAGTCATCATGTCTCCTGCAAGGCCAGAATATAGACATATACTCAGGAATCCTCCCATCCCTAGATGACCTGCCCCATATAGATATCCCCACATTTCATTTTTATTAAATAAATGCATTAGGTACAGTCCTTACTTATTTCAGAAAATCTAAGATTTAGTTATGGCATCAAACAAGACTGATGGACTGCTGCATTCCTACAGTTGACAAACCATTCATGGCCATATTACCATTTCTGCAGTTACAGAAATTAATTTCATTCATTAGATAATCAAGTGTGTATCTCTTTATGAAGTACTTTATGAAGTCATTATATAGTTTAAAAGGATGCATTTAAGTGCATGGGCCTCTGTGTTTGTATGTATAAAGCTTTCACAACCCCATAATGCTTTAGGGGACCTCTATCTGACATTTAGATGAGGATGTACAGTGTTTAGGATATTTCATTTTCCAGAAAAGACCTAGAAAACACATTTTTAAAAATCTACCACTTTGTCAGCATTTTCATGTGTGTTAGAAGTCATGGTTATAGGATGAGCATGATGAGCAATATTACCTCCAGGAAGGAACTCCATAATGAGGTAGAGGTTCATCTTATCCTGGAAGCTGTAGAACATCTTGACCACCCAGAGGCTGTCTGCCTCCACCAGGATGTCCCGCTCAGCACGAATATGACCCACCTAGCAAACACACATTACTGTTCCACCATTCTCAATGCCGTTTAATATGATCTTCTTGAAAACTTTTCTCCTCACCTGTTCTTTCTCCAGCATATCAGCCTTGCGGAGAATCTTCATGGCATACACATGGCCGGTGTCTTTCTTCTGTACCAGACGAACCTGAAAGCAAACGGTACTGCTCATTCCAAGGATTGGCAGCAGGTGCGCCCTTGAATGTTTGTTAAGTCCTACAGTAAGCCCAAACCTGGCTTTTGGCTGTTGTTAATGTTTATTTTATGAGATTTTTCAGAAGAGGGGAAGTTTTAGAGCCATAGTGCCAGGAAGCAGCAGCAAATGGCTGCAGAAGTGTTTTCTCTGTCAATCTTGTCAGTTGAAGAGCACAATAAGGGGAAATACTTCAACAAAACGTTGTTGGTCATACAGTGACATACTGTGAATGTGATATTAGGTTTGTTTGCTTTGTCTAAATGGAAAAACAAAAATAAACTTGTACATGTATTTTTGACTTGTCTTTTTTGTTATTGGTTACCCCACAGGGCAACACTTTCTGGCTATGCTAGTGCTTCATATCGGGAAACTATTTACACCTTATTTAAAAAGATTCTATACCTCTCCAAAAGCTCCTCTCCCAATAACCTTCAGGGATTCAAAGTCCTCAAGGCCGAGTCGTGTGCGTTTCAGACGGAGGAACTCCGTCTCCTTTCTTGCATGTTGAGAACGTCGGATACGTTTCTGTAGAGCAGAGACAGCATTATTTTCTTTAGACAAATAAGTTAAGGCAAAATCAGGATTCTCCATTATACAACTCACAACAGTCAACTTTTCAAAAAACACTCAAAATTGTTTTTAATGTTTATAGGTAGATTGGGATTGGGAGGAGCTGAGCCAGCCAATCTGCTCAATATTGCTCATCTCCGCTTCATTTTGTCCTCAAAACCCCCTTTGTCCTGCAATCATCTGCATCTGTTTGGATGACCCTGCCACACCTGTGCCAAGAGGGAAACCCCAATGAAGCCAGGGAAACATCATAAAACCTTGAGACCCGTTGGTGTTGGCTGTGAATGAGTGGTCAGGTCATTGCTGTGGTAGAGTGGCCAGTTGATTTTGTTTTGTTTTTGCATTTGTGTTCCTTAGCTTAGTAATCAGTTCATAGTTTTAAGCCATTTGGGCCACAATGTTTAGGATATCACATGAGGTTGACCACATGATCAGATAACATCTAAATTGGTTTCGACTGTTGGGAGAAATTAGCTGCTGATCTAGAGGGAATAGCATCTTCCACTTTCAGGGTGCACCCAATATAATTAGTTGTCCATCCTGACTCCATTGCAATGAAAGAAGAGAGGGAATCCACACACCCATACCAATTCCCAGAGCCTGTATCCATATTAACCGAGTGTCCCTTTCCACTTCTCTAGCCAAGTCCGTCACTGCTGTAGTGTAGTGTTATCTGCGCCGCCCATTCGCCCTCTGCTGGGACCACACTTAAGTGACTCCACTGCATTAAGGATACCACTACCACCATACTGGATTACCAGTGGTATCTGGCTTTAAAGCCCTTAAATTCAAGGTGATCAACAGATGGTGGTGGCTGATTTCCTAGACATGCTTGGCAGCAGACGGACAGAAAGAGACCAACTGGACAGCTATATTTGAGTGGCCTTTTAATTTTAAGCCCCTTTGCTCTATTCAAGTTAGTGAGTTTTGTCTGTCTTTCCTCCATCTGCCCTGTATGTATGACCTCAGTCTGTGGAGATAGGTTACCTCTCCTCCTACACTATCACCCTGTACACCGGCGTGCCACAAGGCTGTGTTCTGAGCCCTCTCTATTGAAGACAAACAAACCCCAACACAGATAATACATTACATAGCTTGTTTTTGTGATTGAAAATGTTGAATTGTTGTCTGTGAGATGAAATTGTTTTGAGTTAAATAAGTACAAAATGATCAGTTTTTATAAAGGAATCTGGTCTCAGAACAGGCCAGAGAACATCTGTGATTGACACATACCTCTTCGTCAGCCAGACCCTCTTGATCCATCACTTTCTCCAGCTTTTGCTGCCTGAAAAATATGTAGTGCAATCATTAGACACAAACAATCATTGGATACAATAATAACAAAACATGTATTTTCCTGCTGGCCAATGAACACATGCCCCATTATGTTCTGTCAATGTTTTAATTTATCCAACAAAAATGAATATGCACTATTTTGACGCCAAGCACACAGCAATGAACAAACTAGTTTTATTCAGAGCCGAGTTACACCTACATAAGAAACTATTTGAGCCCATGACCTGCTTACTGTGAGGCAAAAGTGCTCACCACTGAACTACTGTGCTGCCCTAAAGAAGCTAAAACGCTATAATATTAATAATTGGACTTGACAACTTTAACTATATTAAGTGGTCCTGACACACACACACACACACACACACACACACACACACACACACACACACACACACACACACACACACACACACACACACACACACACACACACACACACACACACACACACACACACACACACACACACACACACACACGCGCGCGATAGGAGAGATACAGTATTAGTACTTATACTCTTTGATATTAATAATTGACCCATTTGGCCTACAGTGAAAATTCTTTCTCCCTCAACTCCCTTCAGTTCACATGCATCAACCAACAAGGCTAATGCTGTTCTTCATCATACATCAGACAGGATTCAACACACTATATTGCTAATATTGCTATCAAAATAAAATAAAATAAAAACAATAACTTTAATAAATGAAAGTCCTCGGGGAACCACCCCTGTTTTAAAAGTGGTAAAAGATAGCAGATAATTCACCTAAGCCTCAAAGATTAATACATCTTACTGATCAATATAAAAATATGGAATCAATTACTTAAATGGGAACAATTTAAGGATAAGTTTTGCGCTAGAAATCAGTCTGGAAGGGTGAGACTTGACGTGGCAGAGGTTGAATCATAACAACATTCATAACAAACAAATTCAGACACTTCTGTTATAATCACAGAGCCAGCAGTAACAGGAAAAATGAGGCGATACACAGATCTTCCCTGAACTCATTTATTCTACCTCTGGATCTTAAGTGAGGTCACATTACGTTGAGCCTGTCACGTGACCACTAGCTTCATGTATTCCATGCTGTACTACCTGCCTCTTCAGCTCTACACAAATCTGTTCAACCACCAAAAATGGCAAAATGTGCTGAAAAGGGACAGGTTTGCATGTATGAATCATAATTAAAGGTCGGCCCCCAAGTACAGTTCAAAAGGCTGTGATTATTTGCTGTTGCTTAGCGCAAAGTACTCCCTATGACATTTTTCATTTTTGGCACAGATAAGTTGCCTAGCTGTGCCAAAAATGAATATTCTTTCATCTTGGCTGGATAATCACAGTTGTCCAGAGGAATAGGCAAGCACAGAGAGTTGGCTATGAAAAAAGAGGCTAAGTACGTTGACTGGCTTAACTCCATAGCTACCATAGTTCATTTAACATGAAGTGTAGGTCAAACTACTGAATAGCAATTTGTTCTACTTTGTCGTCATAATGAATGCGTATTTGAGAACTGGTACAGAAGGGCCTATCACTACCGTCAACTGGAAGTAAGAATTTGATGTAATCCTCCTACCTCATCTCTCTCTCCTCGTGTTGAGCAATGAGGTTACTATAAAAGTTCTCCAGGGTCACTTTGGCCATTGTGACCCTCTCCCTGGTGTGGTTACTCATGGAGGAGCATGAGCTCTGGCCCGTCATCGCCATGCTTTACCTGCAAGAAAACACAGCAGAAGACTGTCTTCAGTACAATACAACCCATTTTAGCCGTCTCCACAGCAACTGCATGTCCCTACACTACACGGTGACAGTGTGAGTGGTTGGGCAATATGATCAAAATGTATTCGTTATATTTTTGTATGCTTCGGCATTATTCAATATAGATCTCGATTCGGGATATTAACCGACAATCATTTACGCAGTTTCATGAATTGTCTGCGTGGCATGGATGCTGTTTCAGGCCATAATGTAGAACGTTTGTTAAGCATTCACACAGGGCTTTGACTTCATAAAATTCCGTGTCTATACCACAGATTGCTGTGTGTGTGTGTGTTTCCTTAAAGTGCTGCTGTTTACATTTACACTCTTTACACATGGCCACCGATTGTTAGAAGGTGAATTCATATATAGTTGTGTGTCCCTTGTTTGTGGAGTCGACTGCTTTAGCCATGCTTACGTATGTCCAACAATCTCACCAAACTATTGCTTATTATATTTAATATATTTAAGTTTTGGGGTTCGGATAAAATCATCTGTCGGTGACCCCTACTTCGGAATTTAGATGTGACTCCTTCAAACACAATCTATTGCTCAGGTTAATCATGGACAACAACGTCAACAAATGAATTTGCTATCCAAAGATGGTGATTTGAAAGTACAGTATATTCGGTCAACAAGCACCGAGTTATCCTGCCGACACTCAAACACATGCATGATATTATTTATTAGTCATTATCAAAGAACTTTAACCAAACATTATGTAAAATTATTGACAGTTCATGATATAATTTTACATTCAGAACGTAAATGAAGAGTTAAGGGCTGGTTTAACTTTATATAAGTTACGAAATACGCGATGCTCAACAATTGTCACAGAAGTTTAACAACACAGTTGGCAAAGTCAAACAGCTACCTTAGCATTGTTGCTATATCGTTGAAGTTGGACGACTCTTACGGCAAACAATTATGGTTTACAGCAATGTGATTCATTAGTGACGTTTTTCAGCTACATATACAACTTTTGGGTAGCATACGTTAGGTTACACTCCTTAACAGCTGTTACCTGCTAATAGTTGTTAGCATGTTATTTGTCAAGTACGGCGAAGAATGTGCAAGTAAAACGCCAAAGTCGTGTTCAAACTTAATGGCGCGCTTTGTGACAGCCTAGTGCCAGTTATGAAGGTTTAATGGTGAAAGTCACAGGAAAAGTGGATTTTACAGCGAACTTCCACGACTGAAATGGCTAAATGAAAAGTTAGCTGGTAAAGGTTAGCTACTTTTCGTCACAAATACTCCACTAGGCTTATTCGGGGACAAACTCCAACATAAAGTAGCGCACATGTAGTTGTATTTAGTATCGTAATGAATTAAATGGTGGTCCGTTCCTGCGCCTTCGGTCTTGGTTACTTTATATGTTCTTTGTTCGCTTACCTTGATCGGAGATGAAGATCTTGCTCTCTTCTTCTACTGTAGTGAGCGTGGATGCATTACCTTAACTTTACACCGAGATCTCCACCTCGTGGCCAACATCTCCCAGCACCCTGGCTTGGAAAAGCGCTACAGAGGCACCACAGACTGCAAACGGTTAAGTGTAATAAACCCATTTGTATTTCAAAACTTGCAGGACAAACATGGTTTGTATAAATGGAGTACCTGCAGGTGAGATATTATTTCAGCAGGATCTTTGGATAATACACAAAAAGACTAAAGAAACAGAACATTCCTATGACATTCTATCATATATAATGTATTCTTGACAACAGTAACAACAGCCCTGAGGAGATAGGAGGGGGACTTCTCCACACTGACAGTACGATGAAGAGAGCCAGGTTCTGCTTAGTCCATCGGGGATTCAGCTTGAGGATCGCCGAGGATCGCCGGATGATCGCCGGAGGATCGCCGGTTCAAGTCCCCGTATGGACCAAGAAAGATGCAACAGACGATGAATCAAGGGAATCAAGTCCATACTTCTGAATACGAGGCAAGTGTTAAATCCCAAAGAAATGACCTTTGTCAATTTACAAAATGAGTCTTTATTTGAAAAGATTTTCCTGGGCCACATATTTAGTTACAGTATCACACAGTGGCCACAGGTCTACAACCAGCACAATTAAAGCCCTCTTAAAAGAAGCAGCAACATTAACATAGTAATTTACACTTGACAAAACCATTCATGGGAAAAATGATGCATGAACTAAAAGATTGACTTTTCCACACCGTGTCAATCCTGCAGACGGGTCCCAAACAAGATAGCTAATGTTTCTTCTTTTCCCAGTTCTTCTTTTGTTGGTATTCAATGAACTTCTCCTGAAAAATCCCTTTAGAAAAACAAAACAGGAGGTTGCGTTAATATACAAAGCTACATCACATTGGAACACATCAGCAAAATGCAGCACACATGCACAATGTGGGCGTGAAGTTATCCACACATGGACACTGGACAAGCAGCTACAAAGATATCAGATAGCACCACTGTTATTGTTGGTAATGGTTGATTAAATAGTGTCAAAATGGATATATTTCTTTGTTTAAAATCCCCAGTCTCACCTCTGCCCTGAGGACAGGTACACATGCAAGTATGTTGTGTAGTATGAATGCATCTATGTACTTTTCATGTAGATTTAGTATTAACTGGTGACCTCATGTCCATTTGTACTTAACACCAACATGTGTGCTGTATTTCACTCTTTACAGGTCAGAAATCCTGGATTCAGTTCAAATTTGTGAGTGATCATTGTGTGAGCTGTGACTTGAGAGACTTGACAATGGGTCACAGATACTAGAAAGATACAGTATCTAAACCAATTACAAGTAAAACAAGTGTATCTATATTGTGTAAATTCAAATGGAAAGTCAGATCTTGAAAATATAATTTGACTAAAAATGTGAGTTAATTCATATTTGAGTCCTCACCTTGGTGGGGGCCAGGATGCTGCTTCTCTACCTCTTGAATAAAGAGGTCAAACATCTGAGTCTGGATGAACTTCTTGACAAAGTGGCGAGTGGTCTTTGATTTGATGGCCTTATAGAATTTCCGCTTTTCAAACACCCCCGTTGCTCCAGGACTGCTGTACGTCACATATGAGGCATAATGGCCAACTGTTTTCACAAAGAACGGCAGGAAAGCCTCTGAAACCACCCGGTTCAGCTCCTCCACCGCTGAAAGAAACACAACTGTGTTCAAAGATATTTCTTATACATGACTCAGATAACATTTAAAATTTTCCAAGAATCTATTCATAACTAGTTCAGCTTACGTACTCATCGTTTCCTTTCTGTCCTTTAGTGCCTGTAGTATTTCATTTTGGAGCTTCGGGGGCAGAATAGAGGTCTCATCGCCAATCTGAAAGGTGTCAGTTTTACAACATCACTGACAAACTTATTTTTTTCATTCTCAATTACAAAATCAAACTTCAAAAAAATATTTTCTCACACTTACAGAAACAATGAAAGTCTTCTCTTTATCCTCAGATAAGTCAACCACAAGGAGCTGTGTTGCAAAAAGAAGAAAAGGAAGAGTAAATACCGTTATTGACCTCAAAGCATTTTTACATCATTTACGTCTTTGCACAAGTCGAGTTCCAAAACTATGGTCTGAAAACAAGACTGTCTTCCCAAAAATGTCTGTTTTGATACATATTCAATAATAACTCACATCACTTTGGTCAGTCACCAGATCCAGCAGGCGCTTCTGGACCCCCAGTAGGTAGGGTGTTGGAGCCATCACGACGTCGATCAGGATGTCTGGAACAATGGAGATAAGGGTGTGCTGCCAGGTAAATGGGTAGAGCAGGGCTGCTACGGCATGAATGACTTGTGATAACGTGCTGTAGAGACATTAGAATAACATCAGAAACAACAACAACAACAAAATTTGGTTTCATTCTGAAGAAAGTACATTTCAACAGGATTCATCAATGCTCCCGTCTCTGAATTGTGATTCTAAATTGAGAGTTACAGCTCTTTCCATAGATGTTTAATTGGATTCGGATCAGGACTTACGCACTTGTAAATCTATTATTCAGGCATGTATACATTTAGAACATTATCTACAGTTCTGCAAGATTTACTTAAAGGGAAAACTTGCCTCATGCTGCAAGTAAGCAGCACACCAGACAATGATTGTTCAATCCTATTGAATCTGTATATATATGTACTGCTATGTGAAACTACTGAGTGCAGGTAAACACGGTGAGTGAGTGTGCAGGTTGGTCAGTAGAAAGTACCCCAGTTCTTCAGCAATGAAAACTATCCGTCTCTCCAAGACGGTGGTAGCGAACACCAGTAGCACCTCCTCGTCTGTCAGGAAGCGGAATAGCGTGGCAAAGTTGACATGCTCCAGCCAGGAATCCAACGGCCGAGTCAGCCTGATGATCTAGTGGAGAGTCACCACTGTCACAAATATGTCATCACTGTTACCATCATATCATTGATAAATGACAAATTACACTGATCTTTACTTGATGACTATATGGATTTAGCATTATGAATGATGACAATACAAACCAAAATTGAAAGCAAGTATGCAATGAATATGACATTCACACTTTATTTTGTGATGGCAGATCAATTCCAGATATAGCAATTATTAAAATTTCAGAAACAGATTTCCACTGAAGGGGCCGCTGAAAAAAGTCATTTTCAAAGTAATTTTTATTTACTTACCCATGTCCATTTGCAAAACCATATATAACTGAATTACCATCAAGTGTATAAACAGTTCACTCTGCTGCTGTGAAAAGTGTACTGTGTTTAGGCAAATAACAGAAAATTGCATGAGTGACCTGTTTCATCTTTCTTTTACTCTAAATGGCTCCAGCTCAAGAGTAAATGAAACACAAGTAACTGTTGAGACCCTAATTTAGACCAGAGCAAATTAATTACAGGGTGTGCCTTTAGTGGGAGAATGAGTGTACAAATCTAACCTCAGTCCCATATTCAGGAATGAAGCTTTTGATCTCCACTGTGTTTCCTGGATCAGGGAATGGAGCCTCCCTCAGTTTCTGCATGAATGGATAGATCATGGCCATGGAAATCTGCCGCCGCTTCTCCACTTCATCAAAAATCTGCCCAAACAGAAGCAGACATTCCTTTACTTGAAAACCACCTTTACGTTTTTACCTAATCAAAATTGTAGTAGCCACAAATAGAATTACTTTAGTTATTTAGACTTTCATGAAAAGACATGAATCATTATGACCTCTCACCTTGGAAAACAGGCCGAAGCAAGCCAGGCGGCTGATTATACAGTAAGCTTCAGGTGGACGTGCTCCCTTTCCACCAGGCTGCAGAAAGAAGAGTGGAAAAAGTAATTATTTAGGTATATAGATGAGATTTATAGATGATGTTGGACCACTTCAGCTTCAAACAACAAAGCATGCAGTAATTTATGGCTCCGATATGTTATATGAAAAAAAGAAACTGCACTCTCTTGCTTTTCTCCTCCTATTAAGATGGAGCAGCTTTCCACCATCTGACAACTCTCCGGGAATTGATAATAATGACTCACTGTGTTTGTCATGAGTGAGTGGAAGACCAAATATGAAATGCAACACTTTTATTTTTATAGCCATTTTCAATTTGTTTCAATAATACCCCAAAGATTTGTTTTTGCATTCAAAGATCTTATTTCTCTCAAATTTTGCCCACACAAATTTGTTTATATAACTGCTGGGTAGCATTTCTCCTTTGTCAAGACATTCCATCTCCTGCACAGGTGTGGTATATTAAGATTAAGAAAAATTCATGGTGAACCATTGAGGCTAGATCAATAATTTGCTATCTTCTATCCTTTGTAAAAAAAAAATGGGTGGTTCCCTTTTTTTAATTACTTATTACCGTTTCAAGTTATTTAAGGAATTTCAATTTTTATATCTTTGATAGTCAGCTAAATAACTTGTGGTTCCTCAATCTCCCCAAACTGGAGGAACATCTCCGATTTTGCTGTGTTAGGGTTAGGGTGTCTAGAATGGCTCCAAGACGGCCTCAGTATGATTAGAAAAGGTTTTCTGAAACTAAATATCACAGCTTAAAAATGTTGAATGAGTCTGTAGTATGTGTATGGGCATGAATGTGTAGGGGGTTTACTGACCAGTAACCGCCGACAGTATCCATTTCTTCTGCTGCCATCAATCTCAGTCAGGACAAAGGAGAAAGTCTCACTGAAAACAGACATTGACAGCCCAAAGCAATGACTTTACAGTTTTGTAGACTGAATGTATCCATGAATGTGTCAAAAAACAACAGGGGGTTCTTCTACCTGTGATATTCTGTCAAAGGAGCCCAGTTGATGCCATCTGGGAAGCAAAACAAAGTGATGGCCCTTTGCATCTTCTCCTCCTCCTCCTTCTGAAACCTTGCCATTCCATCTCGCTAACGGTAGACACAAACATACATACACATTGTCCTATCACACTAGATAAACATAAAGGTCTCTTCTGTAACATTGTTGCAAAGCTGGACTGAAAAGCAGCGACTAAAGCAGGTTAAGTAAAAGGCTTTACTTGTTGTCCAGGGACAAAATCAGAGTTCATACATAAAATAGTATGAGTACTGACAGGCACCTAACAATCTGCCAATGAGTTATGGAAACAGGGTCAGTGATTGATCACCTGAGTGACCTGTGCACGTTGACACACGCACACATACACACACCTCTGTAAATAAAATAAAATAATTCTGGGTAGACTTTGGGAAAGAGGGAGTAGATCAGATTTTCAACAATACCACCCGCTCAACAGTCAGATGGTGTTGAGGTTTGTCAATCTCTTTGATTTATCAGGATATGCAAATATCCTGATGATTATGAAGATAATTACAATTGTTTTATTTATCTGTTGGCTATATTTGGCTATATTTATATTTCAATTTTGGAGGGGATTAAAGGTGGTTTTAAGGGATGGAATTGATGCTTTGTAAAATGTGGCACGGACTGTTCTTGCCACCTTGAAACTCACCTTGGGGAATTGGTAGATGATCTGGGGTTCGTAGTTGCCTCCTTCCTTGGACTTCTTTAGGCTGACCACTACTAAGTACTCAAAGAAGTACTGACCAGTGGTATAGCGCTGCTGCCTGGATCTTTTGTCGACCTCTACCGAGTCTGGTGGTTCCACTAGTGCAGACTCTTTCTCTCCTGCACAGACATACAGTATTATGTTTAGAACATGTAAAGATTTTCCAAGCCTCAGCTGAGAATGATTACAAGCTTGTGACCCTGTCTGCTAATGAAAGGGGTGCTCGGTCTGTCAACTAGTCCAACCATATTTTGTTTGTTTCCTCCAGCCTCCAATGAATTGTAAAAAGAACAATAAGCACGCAATAATGTGGACAAACACAAAACACAAAAAATAAAAACACAAAGTGTCATGATTCATAAACTGCTAATCCACTTCCAGTTTCTATTCTTGGTAACTAACCTTGCATACAGGAGGTTTGGAGCAAAGAATTAGGCTTTCAAAAAGTGTACCCATTTGTATGACAGTAGCATTAGCAAGTATTTGAGTGCTTACTAACAACAGATTCTATCCACCTTTAGACTGGTGTCCAGATGTCGATATTCGAGTTAAATTTGTACCTTCCATATCTTGTATCATTATTTCATACATTGACTGCTAGCCATTAAGCATAAACGTTATCTTTTCTAAAGGTAAGGTCATTAAATCTGTCTTCCCTGTCCAGGATGTGTACATTATTGTTGGAGTATGTGTTGTGTTGAGGAGTATCAACAAGCCTGGTTATGACTAATCAGGAGTATCAGTGACCCTGGCTACGACTCCAGAGAGGTTAAAACCTGGGGATCCCCACCAGTCTGCCAGAACCGAAGAAGCCTTTCGGATGAGAGGTGAAACGTATCCATGCCTGTACCAGCCTAAGAATCATCTTTCCTTAGATACCATGACCTGCATGACTGAGAACCTTCACAGACACCATATCTTGTGTTTTCCAAACCCAGCAACACCAGTCCACCAAAAGCCTCACACCCAAACAAGAAAACAACCTGGTGTATGCAACCTGATGCAGTGAGGTGTGCACAGACCTGCGCAAACCATACAACCACTAAACAAACACATGGCTCAACAGTGGAGGGCCAACTCCAAGACTCAGCCGTTCATCTAAATGAAAATAGAGAAGGCATCTTTGAACCCACGTACAATGCTGTTGTTTCATCCCTCCCCAGGTGACTAAAAAAACCATTCAGCATTTAACAAACATCAGAACAGCAGAAAGGAGAACCCCTACGAATGTCATCCACACCTGATCAGAGGGGCTCACTTTCACATCTCATCTTTACTGTGATTAAGAAATGCAGACAAAGCCCATTGGCCCTGTGGGTTGGAAAATCCAATACAACACAGAAAAAGCTGGACATTGGATATTTGAACATTAATTCAGAAAAAAATACATGGATCCTTCAAATCATAGTTGAGGGCAAGACCTACGGCGAATTGATGAAGAACTCTGATGATTTCCTGCCTGGCTGCCATTAGAAACACATGAATCCTTTGTTTAGCTTTTTAATGCGGCACTCATCACCTTTTTTGCGTCTGCGGAAGGAGGACCACATGGCACTGATTCTTTTGAGGGCACCTGCTCCTCTACCGTCATCCTCTGTGGATGACGGTTCCTGTTCCTGTATTCCTGTTTGAGAAACAACAGGAATAATTGCCCCATAATGAAACTTTCACATGATAAAATTATTTTTGCTTCATTTCAAAAAGGAGTATTTCATAAGTACAGGACTGTGCAAGGGTTTTATGGACTTGTAGAAACCTGCTGTACCATGCAGATGCTAACAAAAAAATAATGCCATCAATAGTTTTTTCAACAAAAGGCAACAAACAGCAAAATCTTAACATTGTCTATGTGTTCAAACAAAGTAAATTATCCTACAATTTTACCTGAAATTAAACGTATTTCCGTATTAAACGTGATAGCACTATCTCTGTCAGTCTGAGTGTTGAATTCGCTCTAACAAAATACCATCAAGAACATTGTTAAACCTGGCCAATTTTGTGACCTAAACATTGATGATTGTGTAACGAAGGTTTACAGGGGGTATGGTCATTGTGTAAAACCTGCTTTTGCACTGGTTGGAGAATACTTTATCTTACAAATGTTACATTGGTCTTACAACCCTCATTGGTCCAGGTACTTACTCTGCTTCCAATCTGCATCTGACATAAGCTCACTCCTGGGCTGTGCACCTTAAACAGACACAAATGTCAAATGAATAATCAGTCTTCATTAATGATAAGATATATATATATTATATACATATATATATTATATTTGCAATACCAATTACATTAAGTTTATAGCTGTTTATATATTTTGATCAAGATTTCAAGAAACAGCAGGTGTGTGTGTGTGTGTGTGTGTGTGTGTGTGTGTGTGTGTGTGTGTGTGTGTGTGTGTGTGTGTGTGTGTGTGTGTGTGTGTGTGTGTGTGTGTGTGTGTGTGTGTGCACAGACAGAACTCTTATTTCCTCGTATACTGAGCACTAGTGAAGGAGTTGAGAATTGAGTTGAGATTTTTCAGGCTCATTAAATTTCATTATAAAGTTGGTTGGTTTATTGTTTTTATCTCAATTGCCAAAAAGATCTTTTTATTTTTGTTCCCCTTTCTTAAGTGTGCTGTGCCTAGTAGTGCTGCTGCTGTTCAGCTGGAAAAGGCACATTGTGTTTAACATCCCTGAGGCTCAAAAACATGTTACAACACCATGCTGTCTTTTCTGTAAGAACATTTGTCCTTCATTCTTTCACCTACTCTCAAACACCAAATGCACACACATTTTCAGTTTTACTTTCCATAGAAGCCTTTGAACTTCTTTACATCTTCATATCAGCAGTAATATCCAATGTTTGTGTTCAGCCGATGAGTTAGCTTACTGGGTGTAATTAACTCAAACTATTTCAACATTTCTGTGTCAGCAGCAACATTCCAGTCTGGCTATAATGTCAGCCATGAAGAAATACACCTTTGAAGCAAACAAAACAAATGGCCATACAGAGGACGACTGACAATGCCAAACACATTTACCCTGAAGGGCTATATTGGGTTTAATGAATATTTCCACAGTGATTCTACTGGAGATGCAAAACCAATCATCATCGTTATCATCCCGCAGACTTTCATACAGCCAATTATGTTTTGTAAATACAGCTATTTCTGAGCTATCTTCTGTCTGTTGCTAGTTATCTCTATGTTACTCTGCAAATGCAAGGAAAGTTGATCTGAGGCAACTGGAATTGCTACTCAAGCCCCAAAGACGTTTTGCCTCTCAGCTGAAGGGCTTCTACCAACTGACAGACATCATCTTAAGCCTGCTGCTTGTGCATGCTCACATGCAGGCCAGTTCAGACAGAAACTGCTCAGTCCACACCTGATCTAAAATCGGCGCTCTCTGTATGGCTTAAAACAGCACACTTGTCGCAATCCAAAGCATAACAGAATGATTATAAAGCATTTTGAGCTTGTGTGTTACATAAAGCTAGAGAAAAAACATGTTCTACTGTACAAAGGAAACTAAACAGACCTCGGCTTTGTTTGTGTAAGATGTGTAGGGCCTGACCCTGGCAAAAGCCATGTGGTCCTTTGTTCTGAGAGAACAAACAAGGGCAGTTCTCCCAACATCCTTCACCAAGTTCCTTTTTTATTTTGATAATTTGAATTAGTTGATGTATGTTGGACCTTTGAGGCCTTGATTGATCACCCGCTAAAGGGGTGGTTCCCTGAGGACTTCAATTTTATTAAAGTTATTATTCTATTTTAGATAGCGTAATTGATCACAACCTGCTGCACCTAATGATGGCTAGACAAAATCGACACCCCGCAATCAGGCTTAGTCTTTATCACGACAAGGGTTTGCCAACACAAGCCTATAGGAACAAGATGGAACTGTCTATTGGCCGGCGCTCAGCGGCCCCTGCTTGCGATCGATGCGGTCACGGCTTTTCTCTGTTCTGGCACCTCAGTGGTGGAATGCTCTCCCGACTGATGTCAGGACAGCGGAGTCGCTGCCCATCTTTCGCCGCAGGCTGAAGACCCATCTCTTCAAGAAACACTACCCGGATCCTCCCTCTTAGGACATCACCTACTCTGTCCTAGCTCTTCTGATGCTCTTGTTTTCTAATCTTTCATTTCTAACCTGTCCTTTTTTTTCTCATTCATCATAGTACCTAACTTATTGCACTTCTACTCTAGCTCTAGTTATGCTCTTAGCTGTTGGTTTAGGAAGGAAATGCGCTTACGATTTCTTGTGACCTGAAGTTCTTTTATCTACCTTTGTTGAACACACTTATTGTAAGTCGCTTTGGATAAAAGCGTCTGCTAAATGACCGTAATGTAATGTAATGTAATGTAATGTATTGCATACACCTTTCATGTGAAATGCATTTGAAATGAAGCTGGATTTGATCAGACTAGAGAATACAAGTTGTTTTCAGTATCATGACTGTTTCTTGTTAATTGACAATCACCTGTGATCGATAACTTAGACAAAGCATTATTCTCATCATTGTTGTCATAGTTGCAATCCCTGCGCCTAAAATGCACAGCGAAGCAAGTAAGAAGTGAACACAAAAACTGTCTGCCTTCAGCCGAGAATCTGTAGCTTTGGTAAAGAATATCCTGAAGGAATTTAAGCATATTTCAAAGATGCATCAAGGTGCTGCTGCAGGAACAGTGATGCTAACTGGAAGACCAACACTGAGGCTGTATACAGGAAGCGGATGAGCAGACTCTTTTTTCTGAGGAAGCTGAGATCTGTCAATGTGTGCAGCAAGATGTTGGAAATTTTCAATCAGCCTGTTGTAGCCACTGCACTTTATTATGCTGTTGTCTGCTGGGGAAGCAGCATCGTAGCCAGGGACAGCAGCGACCTAATACACTTATTAGGAAGGCTGGCTATGTAATTGGCTGATACTTTTGGGACTGTGATGGACAAGAGGTCAAGAAACAAACTGTTATCCATCATGGATAACCCTGATCGTCCTCTCCATCACCTACTGGACAGACAGCGGAGCTCCTTCTCTAAGAGACTGATCCGACTTCGCTGTCACAAGGACTGATACAGGAGATCCTTCCTGCCTGCTGCCGTGTCCCATTACAACTCCTCACCAGTGTCTGATAGAGATCACTCTGCCCCATAGTCTTTGTTTGGGTCACGTCCACTTTTTCTGCCCTTTAATCAATATGTGCAGTTTTACTACATTATTTTATTTATTATGACTGTGTTTTTTTTACTACGGTATGTGTTGTGTTGTGTTTTCATTTATTCTAGCGTGTTTTACTGTAATGCTGCTGTGACAGAACAATTTCCCAGTTTGGGATCAATAAAGCAGTGGCGGGCCGTCAGGGCCAGCAAGGCCTTCTCTGCTGGCCTAAACACCATCAGAATATAAATTTAATTTTGATATATTTTTTTCACAAATATGTATTAAATTATTCCCCATAGTCTATTCTCTTCATTTCATAGCTTCCGTCATGGTTGCGCTGCTTCCAGCCTCAGAACAAGAGTCAGAGGGGGCTGGGCTTTATTTGAAGAGGTTTATCCAATCATATGTCAGCCTTAATGTGTTGCCAGGGTCGATGAAATCTGTCCTTGGGCCTTCAGAATCAAGAGTGTGGCCGCCTGTAGCTGAAAGCTGTTTTTTTTTTCAACCCACAATGGCTGAAGGAGGAGAAGAGATCGATTTGGTCGCAGATATAATTAACATAACACCATTTTCAAGATGAACTTTTCAAGAAAAGCTAGACATCGTGAGAAGAGAACTGCCAACCCAAACGCTGGCGATCCAGGCGATCTTAAAGTTGCTTTACACACTCTTAATTGTAAATGCGGATTTATTGATTATAAATGCTTATATTAATTAATAAATATTAATATAACTCTGTTGTACTCGACTATAATAAGGTGATGCAACGCCCGCTATACTGCGTTTCAGTCAAATTGTATAGTTTCTAGAGCCATGGCGTCATAATGATGGTATTAAGAATCAGGTAGGAATCAGGTAGGAATCAGGTAGGAATCAGGTAGGACTGTGTAGGACATAACCAAAGGCCTAGGTGTGAAATGCACGGCCCTCCACTGCAATAAAGTAAATCTATCTATCGATCTATCTAACACAGCAAACAGAGACCTCTGTCACAGTGCAAGACTCACACTGTTAAAGGAAGATCTCTGTATTTGTCTTTGTTGCAATGAAAGGAAGAGAAGAAAAAAGGCGTTTTTCCTGGTTTGTCCCTTGTCCGCCCCTGTGATTCTCCAGTATTGTTGTGCACTTTGGTCTTGTGTCCTGTGTTTTCTACTTATCCTCATCTATGGCTGGGTTTTTAGTTTTGCATAGTCCCAGGTCATCCACACTCGTTTTTGGCTTTGTATTTAGTTTTAGTGCCTCGTCCCTCTGTGTCAAGTCTTTAGTTTTCCCTCATTCTTTGAACATTATTTAGCTCCTGTAACAACATTACCATAAATGAACAATATTTAAGCATATGAAGCATATCTCTGTATTTATCTTTGTTGCTATGGCATTTATGTTGTGCTACCTTATCTTATCCATTGTGACTGATGCCATAACTGTAAAAAAAAAAAAAAAAAGGAATAGAAGAAAAAAGGGTGATGGCAGCTCATTTTTGATTTCATTGTCCTTTCGAAGAGAAATGACAATTGCTTTTATATTAGATGCTCAAATACTCACTACAAATGCATAATAAGTAAATTATGCTGTAGCGCCTTAATTTTAGTTTATTAGTGATTGAAGTGATTGATTACTTCTGCTTGGCAAAAGGATACCAGATACCTGTACTTTAACCCAGACACAAACCCCATTAGGCCAAATATAGACAGAATGAGTCTGTGACTTTGGTTCAAAGGTCACTAAGAGTCTATACCTCATAGAGTCGGCATTCGTTAGTGTTATTTGGCAGTTCAATTACGTCAAGAGGTTTGAGTTTTGTCTCACATAATCCTTCTTTGTCGGACATTTTAGAGACTTTAAAATGAGCCTAATCATTGCAAAACCAAACTTAACAGATCAGGCCACCGGGCATTTGTCAACGGATTGTTGAATCCAAAGAATGTTCAGCTATTATAAGATCAATTTTAGTTGTTTGAGGACAAAACGAAAGTGAATTAAACACTAATCAACACCATGTCTGCATGATCATTCTATCATTACACTTGTTAGCGTGTAGTTCTACCAGGTGAGTCAAACAACATAAAACTGTCGGAGATTGCCGCGAGGTTTCCTCAATATGATCTCACAGAACTCAAAGTCTCGTTCACAACAGCTGTTAAAGACGAACAGCATGGGCTTCACTTTGTCCCATACTCACTCCATCTGCTCTTGGAGTCCGCCAGTTCGGATCCGCATTTGATCCTTCTTGTGACCTCCGCACACATGTCTTCGCTTTGAAATCCAGTAACACACCTTTACCTACGGTGAATGACCGTGAACATTGTTGCACAAACAGCATAATGGAGGTCACTCAAGTTTACTGCACAGGCGCCGTTCACCTGTGCTACGTTCAAGACACACGGGGGAAAACATGGAAATGTCTCAACTTTACCTGCGGCGGCGGGAAGTTGACATCCTGTGTTAATACAAATAAAAATAACGTGATAGAAAGAGACATTACAGACACAGTGGGCATTAGTGAAGCTATTTGGTGTATTTCAACAAGAGGAATTGTCCTGTTATGGGTTGTGGCTACTCACGAACAAGCAGGATTCCCCAGTACAGGTGAACTTGGCAGAAGAGTGGAAGGGGCGGACGTGTCTCAATGGCCAAAGCAAACAGTTGTGGCGATAAGAGGCGTGCATCCCTGGCAGGTTCCCCACTGTGGCGTAAATTATTCTGCACGAATATCGTTTGTTTGGACACTGGCCTGTTGCGATGAGTATAATAATCTTATCCAGTGTTAGGATCTTGTGTTTTGTTTTTCGGAGGTTACTTCCTGTATTATTTTGGCATGCAGTTTCTGTGGTGTTTCACATTACTTCCTGCCCGTGTTCCCTGTCTGTAGTTAGTTACCTGATTGGTTCCCTCTGATTGTCCACGCCTGTTCCACATTGTCAGAAACCCTTTGTGTAATGTATTTAGTCTGCGTCGTCTTTCCCTCTCCTCTTGTCGGTTTGTGCTTGGCTTGTTCTTGTATGTTCCTGGTTCTTGCTTGCGCTCCATGGCTGTTATCTGCACGTCTTCCTAGTCGTTTTTCCTGGTTTGTCCCTTGTCCGCCCCTGTGATTCTCCAGTATTGTTGTGCACTTTGGTCTTGTGTCCTGTGTTTTCTACTTATCCTCATCTATGGCTTGGTTTTTAGTTTTGCATAGTCCCAGGTCATCCACACTCGTTTTTGGCTTTGTATTTAGTTTTAGTGCCTCGTCCCTCTGTGTCAAGTCTTTAGTTTTCCCTCATTCTTTGAACATTATTTAGCTCCTGTAACAACATTACCATAACTGTACAATATTTAAGCATATGAGGCAAGGTTATAAACAGGGTCCATTTTACTAAATTAAGACTATCCGACACCTATCCAGAAGTAGAAGACCAACGTGATAGATGTTTGAATCTAATTGATGTCATTTAAGCGGTATTTTTTTCTGCCTACAGTTGCATCATTTGTTAAGTTTTCAGGAAAATGTTCATGTCGATTTATGATGGAAATACATTTAAAGCCCTGTCCATCGATTGCCGTCTTTCAGATCCCAGGTGGCTCCCATTACACAGCAGGAACATATTGAGGTGTTTACATGAGGCCTCATTTATAGCCGCTGCATGCATATGCCCCATTCTATGCAAATGTTGGGATGTATAACAAAGTAATCTGTCACTCTATATACTGTGTATAGTATAGTAGTGTGTTGGCACCGTAATCCACACTCCATGAAGTGTGTCGTCTCGTGTTCGTTGTAAAGATCTCCAAGGCTCTGTGTACCTGAACACATTTTATCCGAACTGAGGAAGCCTTTTGGATGAATGGAAAAATGTCTTCATTACTGATCCATGTGCGATGTGGTTTGTTTTCCAACATCTCAGCATCTACCCTCGATAAATGAAATTCATTTTCATAGAAAGCTCCTTTCGTGGGAACTAGCCGTAATGGAGAGAAAACTGGTAGATTACAGGAATAAACATTTGATGCAAACAACAATGAACTTACACCCCATAGCATGTATGTACTCAAGGGACAGTGAGTAACACTGACTGCAAAAATTGGTGTGAAATAAAAAATTAAAAAAACAGTAAAGGGGAAGTGCTGCTCATGGAAAAATGTTGGGTATCTTTAAATGCTCTGCATGTGAAGTGCTAATAAACTCTGTGATAAAGCACTATAAAAAATACAGTTGAATTGGTTTAGGTCTACAGCAAGACAAAACTCCACACTCAAAACAACTTTATTACTGTACTGAGAGCCGGTTTGAAGACTAGACAGGGTGACATTTAAGACTTGTGTTTAGAGGTTATCTCCCGCATGGTTCCCAGCTGTATGGATTGCATTGACACCGAGCCACTGACTGAGATTCCATCCTAAAGTGAGCCAGACCACACTCAGATGTGGTCCGACAAGTCAGATTGTATTGCAATCACATCGCTTTCTGGGACCAATCGAAATACAGATTGCAGATTGCTGCAAAGTATAAATGGGGCCCAAATATTTCTTTCTCTTCCCTCAAAGACACAACAGAAATGTTTGCTCAGATAACAAAGAAAGTTGACAAAAACCAAAAGCTTACAATTAAGAATGAGCAGTTGGAGGAGCACTTCCCCTCAGCCAAAACAGTCTCTCTGAGTAGAGTGGTGGTTAAAATAAGAATAAGTATAATAATTAAAAAAACTATAATAACTTAAAAAATAAAAATAAAGAAAATAAGACACTGCAGGTTAGGGTGTATGATTATAAAAGATGTAGACAGTGACAAGTAAAGACAGTGTCTGAAGTGGAGAAGTCCATTTCCCACCCCGGTCAGTGCAATCAACCATTCATCTCCCACAACAAAAATTAAATGTTTCTTATACACAAAAGAGATTTAAAGGCATTTCATGTCATTACATTTCACATTATCAGTTTTTCATTCTATCGCAGTATGTACAAAGTTTAATGATGTATGTAGCTTCATGTACATTTATGTCTATTCACAAACATTGCTGGGAAATCAACAGAAGAGGACCAGTGCCATATAACCGTTCTTTTTCTAAATTTAGAATGAAATCAAACATTATCTTGCATATCTCTGATGAGCCACTATGAATCATTTCAGTGCCATGTGTCATACTTCCATGACAAAAAAGCTTTGATCATTATGTCTACTTATTCCCTTTGAAACAAACTTGATATAAAAACGTGGATTACAAAAAACTCAGCAGTAAAAGCCTATGACTTTGTATTGTTAAGAAAAGTTAATCTAAAGACACCTTTTCCTGTTTTGGGGATAGAAAAGCTCATGCATTATTTTGTCTCCAACAATAAGCAATCATCATTCTCATTGGGCGGCAGCATGAGCTGCTGCTCATAGTAGAGGCTTTTGGCGTAGTTAATTTCTTGAGATATTTTGATGGCCAGACTCTCACTCTTCACATGGACCTGTGGACAAGATATAGAGAGGGCTGTGACACAGAATAAATATATATACAGTATATCTATATGTGTGTATATTGACAAAGAAAGAAGTATTTGTACTAGTATAGGCAAAAGACTTGTTCACATTGTTTATAAGTGTTCCATGTGTACCTAATAAAAAAAAGATCACTGAAATATTGTGAATTTGTTTTCATGCAAAGGTTAAGTTCAAATTTGTTTGTATGCATGGTTGATGAACATGGCCTGGGGGTGTACTACGAGGGAAGCTCAACAGACAAAGGGTTTGTTTACGTTAGCTGGATTGACAAAATCTCTAAACTGCAAACAGGCTTAATTGTATCACCACACTGCAACTATCAACTCACTTGGTTAACACCGGCTTTCTTAGTGAAGGAAAAAGCACGCTACCATAAAAGGGGCAGAGTCTGCAAGGCGATCATAAGGGCATGCAGGGCTCAAGCATGGCTCAGAACTATTTAATTCTTGAGGCAGATGTCAGGGTGTTGCGAGTCTCACCATGGGCTTCTGGTGGGAGGGGCCAGGAATCGCCACGCCACTGGTGGTACTCTCAGCTTTCTTGGTAAGCTGCACATACACATTTCCATGATCCTTAGAGACCAGACAGTGGTAGAGGTCGTCGTATTTGACCTCCAGGAAGATTGCTTCTCGGTCCACATACTCTCCAGGTTTCAGAAAGTAAACCACTTTGGAGGAGATGAGCACGCAATAGGTGTCAATGAGCTCCACTGCAATGAAACTGGGAATGAGAAAGTAAGTGCATATGATTAGGGTTTACAGTATAAACCAAATACTGTATGTTTTTCCTGGTTCAAGTCTTTTAGAATAGTTAGAGAAGGAATAAATAAATGAACAAACTTGTCTTTAAAAAGAGAAATACTCACAACTCAGAGTGGATGTTATCAGTCAGTCGGAAGAGCTGCTCCTGACCGTCAGCTTGTGTAGCCGAGTATCTAGGCAGTAGGCCCTGGGGTCCCTTACAGCACCGAGGCTTCCTCGCCCTCTGTACATTCAACCTGCAAAACCAAGCAATACAAACTTAAAATGCAGATGAATAGACACAGTTAAAACACACCTTACCATACCAACAAATGAAATACCTGTGGTTACTGAGACTAGCCATGTCCCGGACCGTCTGTGCAGTCTCAGAAGCAAAGTCAAGAGCTCCAGCCACAGGTTTGGTCACCGTGCCAACCAGGCCTTTACCCAAGCCTGAGAAGAAACCGCTAACCCCGCCTTCAGTCTTCACTCCCTCAACCGTGGAAGTGATGATGCTGGTCATGCCACCAATGATGCCTGGGGACGGCAGATTTTGTTAAAGAAATACAAATGTTAAGCACACTTTCCTCAAGACAATTATGATCCTGGTGTGTAGAACATAGGTATAGACTGGATATTTGGTTAGTTTAGTGCATTGGCTTAATATCCCTTTACTGTATATCCCTGAGTCACAAATGTCAGTGTGTACATAGTTATTTGCTGTTGCTAGAGTTAAAGGTTATGAGACAATATTATTATCCTTTCTCTGATTATTTCTTAAGAATCAGCCCGTCAGACAAGTCTTGCGCTGAACTGCTGTGTGCACGTGGGTGGAGTTGCAGTTAAGATGGGGACTTGGCTGGAAACCAAGGGGGAAAGGAAGTCTGTGTACATGTGATGTATGTAAAAAAACAACTGAGAGAGGAAAATTGATTTAACCCCATGGGGATCAATACCCTATCTTTCTTTCTTTCTTTCTTCACGAGATAGAACTTTATTTATCCCGAGGGAAATGGTTGCGCAGCTGTTGCAGTACAGTAGGAGAGTTGTAATGGTGAATATGACTATTATTATGATTATTTTTTAGCTTCGAACTTGTGCTGCTGCTTATAATTATATTAGCAATATATAGTTTTAAGTCATATAATATTATATTGGTAATTTCAACAGGCAAAGTTGTGACATTGTTTTGCTACCGTGAGCAAGTCCGTGGATTCCTGCGACCAGATGCTCTCCACTGGTGGCTCCATGATATCTGATGTACTCTCGTTCACTCTGGTGTCGGTTGTCCATGGTCTTCCCCAGCCCGTCTGACAAAGTACCAGCAAACTTGGATAGAAAAGAGGAGGTACAATATCACTTCACCGCAAGCGACGCCAAAGCACGACAAACTAAGAAACACACTTTGAAGACAAAAAATAGGAATTGATGATGTGTACATTAACAAAAGCTACTGTATACCTTTGCAGCAGAGTTGGACACGCCGTGGGTAACGTTGCGTATGAGGCCACCAACATTGCCGTATTTAATAAGCTCAGACACACCCTCTGTGACGTCGTTTAGAAGTCCCATGGGGTTTCCCAGGAAATCCACGGAGCCAAGGATCTGAGCTGCCTGACTGATCAACTCCTACACAGAGGAAAAACAACAGTGAGCTGAGGCAAAGCAGGATAACTGAGGCTTACGTCATACTGCTGGAAAGTTATCGGTCAAGGGAAGATTTTCAATATCCCTAAACTTTGAGGACAACTGCAGGCTTAAAACTTCAAAACCACTAAGCACTACACATTTCTAAACTTAAAATTGAAATCCTCCTGCTCCCTTTCCAAGCTCTTGGAACTGGACAATGTCCTGTACAGATGAACACCCTGTCCTGCTAGTAACCCATATATTCTACGCTTATCATTAGTAATACTATCATCGTTGTTGTTACTGTGGGCCTCTCTCACTGTGCCTCCTTCCCTCTCTCCCTCCCTCCCAGAGCCCGGTTCTGCTTGAGGTTTCTTTTTGTTAAAGGGGAGTTTTTCCTTGCCACCGTCACCAAGAACAACATTGGTTTGGATTCGGTCTAGGCCTCCTCCATGTGAAAAGTGCCTTGAATAATCTTTTGTTGTATTATAATTATATACATACAATTGAATTGAATTACTCTGAATGGAAGGCAGGAAAGGCTAAAAGGCTAAAACAACAGGAAAAGAAGCGTATTCATATTGAGTCAGCTGTGTGGACTCGACTGTGCCCTTAGGCGTCTCCCCGAGCTGTAGAGTGATCGGCTTACATCTCTGAAATGCTTCAGGATGTCATTAAAGATGATCTCCTGGGTCTCATAAGGGTGTACCCGAGTAAATGGGTACATGTTGATGACAGCATCTTCAAATCGAATGAGTGGAATGCCCAGTGTGCTTTTGAGAGCCTGTAGTAGGAAGATAAAGCATATAAGCAATTAGGTCAACATGGAAAACATTTTGTCAAGAATTTCTCTGGTTTCTTTGGGCGACTCGACACCTTGTACTTTCTAATGATCAGTCTGTTGTACAAAATTTGAGTGATGGCTGGTACCTGCCGGGAGATGTAAATAAACCAAATCCTATCCCTTTTTATCATGTGGCTGGAAACACACACACGACACATTATCATGGCAAATGGTCATTGTTCAGTTCGATTTGGAGGTTCCAGTTCTGGCTAAAGCGTTTAGAATTAGCAGCTGGATCCTTGCAATAAGCAGCTCCTCGGATTCAAATGATGAAAATGTGCTACATGTAGGCTGTCAGAGGTGGTATGTGGGCAATTTAAAATTCCTTCAGCCTCCCGATTCCATTAATTCCTGCTTTGAATTGAACATGTATTGCTATGTATTGGGTCCTTTGTTTTCAGTGTTTGTCACATAGATTGTTACATTACCTTAAGATCAGGCGGGAGCTTGGGAGAGGTGAAGACACTCAATTTGACCTGGGGCAGACAGATCTTGAGGTTCTCAAAGTAGTAACGTTTTGGAGCTCCTGCATCCTCACTGGGCTTGTCATGGAGGTTTTCATCCAATTCCAACCCTGCAATTACAATTACATTTACATGCACATCTCAACTCAGAATTGGGCCCAATATCAATAATAACATTTCAATAATCACCCACCAGGTTCTATTTGTCCATATCCAAAGAAGATGAGAAGTTTGAGGAGCAGTTTCTCCTCGATGATGACTGTAAAGCGTCGGGCTGTAACCATAAGGTGCTGTGGTAATATCACAGTGAAATGATTAGGTGTTCAAATATATAGAAGTAAACAAATTGGTCACCTTTCCCCTGTGATAATAATCAAACACAACCATGGTTGTTCACCTTGAAGAGATCAGTAAGAATGAGGTTGCTGGGAACCTTGACAGAGTTGATCTGCAGGGCAGCGCCACTGTCACCGATATTGCTCTCGATATTGGAGCTGGGAGTCATGTATAGCATAACAGGCTGGGTGGTGCCTAAGAGCTGGTTGTCCACCTGAAGAGATATAATAGACACACAATGCAAAAATGCCATGTTCAAGTAATACTTTTTACTGCTACAGTGAATATGAATGTCCTCGTCGATCTTACCTGGATTTTCTGAATACTGAGCTCCAACACTTCATTGGCAGTAGTTCGGGTAAAGTGGACATCTATGCCCGACAGCGTAGTGAAGACGAGCTCCTCAGGCACCTTGTTGACCAGAGACACACCGAGCCCTTCTTCCAGGTTTATCAAGACCTTGGAGTAAATTGAGAATACTGAATCACAGAGCTATTTTCCTCCAGACAATGGTAACATACGTTTTCACCTTCTGCGTAATGATCGTAGCCATGTCCCGGGCTATTCACCTTAAACTGGTTGATTATATTGTCCCCAATGGTCACATAACCTTTAGGCTTTTTGGAAAATCTGTAGGCTTTATGTTGAGAATACTTGTTTTCTCTTTCAGTAAATCATATCAGGCCAACTAGTTTGTTTTTGCCCTAATGAGATTGGTTTTATATATCTAAATCCTCACTAGAATACACATTGTTCTGTTGCTATCTCATAATTAACCAAATTGCATTAACTACACAAATAAAAAAGCAAATCAACAAATGTGGATGTTCATTAGTATGTAAATGTATCCATGTCAGTTATAGGACCTTTGTAGTAGATAAGATGTTACTTTGAAAATAATTTCATATTACCTCAAGCTCTTGCTCGAAACCCTTCTTCACACAATCTTTGTTCTGGTCTGGCTCAGTGTTGGGTGAGGTCCGGATCATTCTTCTCTGGTTGAAGTCGCTTATCTACAAACAGGGCAGAGTCAAAGACAGGTTTGCGCGATCATATCATAACTTTCACTGGTTGAGAGAAGTTTTGTTTCCGTATTTACATGACTACACACATTTTCTAGATCTAAATGTGACATTCTTGTTTGCCCATGGACCAGTGCAAGCAGAGCTACAACTTGTAGGTACTTGTTGTGATCATTTTACAATGCTTAACAGTCAAAGGAGCAAGTGGCTTAATTTTTACCTCCACCTTGCCTGTGTCCTGTTTGTTTGTTTGTTAAAAAGTTGTGAACTGCAAGACTGAGACCTATTGAATTTTTGAAGAAATTCAGATCCAGGGTCAGTTCAAGGAATTTTGAAAAAAAGTAATTTTCCATATTTTCAATTAAAAAATAAAGGAATATGTTTCCTATTACAGACAATCAATATATCAATGTATGCAATTTCACTACTATTTCTGATACTTTTACAGTCTCCTCTCATCTTCTTTATTTTAGGACACCATGATTGTGAAAAGCTGAGCAATGTTGTGTCAAGGACAGACTGTATCTTCAAAGCTCTGTGCCAGCCTATCTCATGAGAATTGGTGGAAGCATGTGCTCTAACCTGCAAAACCCGCGTCGGTCCATCTGGTAACACCTGGACTGACAATACCCCAGAACCAGGTCTCATCTTCTGGTTGATGAAGTGCTGCTCAGGGGTGTGCTCCAGCAGCCCTGAGTCTGGTCCCAGTACAACTTCCGCTCCATCATACAGGCCTGCCACCCCAGCCTTTACCTGAGCATACGGAAGGTAATGTATTAAAAACTACAGGCACATCAAGAAGCAAAACATTTCTAAATCCCACAGGAAAAATGTGCTCCCTGCAGTCAGTCAATTCACTATCACTTTGTTGATGCACTGACCTGTACTACAAGCCTGGGAAGTCCACAGGTAAGCATGCCTGAACTGAAATACCAGGTCTGGGTGGTGCTACGGCGCAAGTCTGGCCTCCTCAGCATCAAGGGTTCAAAACTAGGAAGGAGAAGAAAGAGAGAGAGAGCGAAAAAAGTAATGGATCAATGTCAGAGACCATCCACAATTGACAGCTAGCAAAACACAACTCCGTCTTGTTATACAACAAAGCACAGACAACTTTGTTTATGGTTAAAAAATCAGCGAGGGTACAAACCTGTTGTCGCTAACAGCTGCCAGCCCAGCAATGTCGAGGACCAAGGAAGAATCCAGTGGTCGAGGCTGAGCTGGCTTGCTTTGTGGGGGAGAGGAACCTTCATGACAAAGCATACCAGCTCCAGTCATTCTCCACAGTTGGGAACGCTTGCCAGGCTCCTACAACACAATTAAAATAAACTAGAGCATGTTTACTGAAAGACATACAAAGGTACAGAAAACTACAGGGAAAAGGTAATAAAAACAATGTGGACAATGAGACTTCCATAACATTTCTGGCGGTTTGGGACTTTCTCCGCAACAATAACAAAAACATTAATCATTAATTTATAATATCTTAAATTTTACCTTCTTCTTCAGGATGACTCTTTGATTCTTAGTGTCCACATCAAGCACCAGTTCAGCACAACTCACTGGATGCTTCTTGCCAATGTGTCTCTTACTGGCATCCCTGCATCAACAAAATGAACTTTAGCTTTAGGTTGAAGATGCAAGAAAACGTCAGATAAGTCATGTCAACAATGTGCAATTTATTGTACATACTGTGTGAATGTGTGTGTAGCTGCAATGTAGATAAAATTTTCGTAATACAGCTTGTTGTATTCTCTAAAGAAGTTCATGTCCGCTGTGACCTCTGAGGAGCCGGCACCCTTGACAGTCAGTGTGAGATAGGGGGGCAATGTGGGCTCATCGCAGGCATAGTCCAACGCTGAGCTGGCCTTCACCTCTGTGTGGAGCCGGATATCAGCCACCCCGTGCTGCCAGAACTGGATAGGCACCTGGTGGATTTAAAACAAGACAATCAAAAATCATTTCTTAAGGAGTGGAGGAGTTTTGTTTTGTTTATTTTCTGACTGCAAGTGTTAAGTTGACCTGTTAAGAGAAGACTGAATACACTGAATTAAAGTTGGAAAGCAAAGACGGTCTGTCTTCATTTCCTGCACCCACACCTCTAAAGCTCCGAAAGAAAAGCTCCCGACCTCTCAAGACATCACAGTGCTTACCTAAAACCAATTTCACAACATTCAGCCTACCTCATACTTCTGAAACAATCACCTTTAAAAAATTCCACGTTTCATTCAAATGTCTAGTGTTTATACCTAACTAGCTCTACACATTTAAAGCTAAAGACTTCAAACCAACGTAAAAAATATTTAGCAGCGGTGGGACAATTAGAAACCTTCAACAGACCTAAAGCCCATCATAATGTACTTTAATTTTGTCTTCTTGCTTATTGTTTTTTCAGGGCCAATAGGCAGAGGAAGTGAGGCAGGAAATCACAGTGTACAATCATTCAAGTATTAGTAACACTCCAAAACATTGTGTCAATTCCCATCTTTACGTTGGAGCTTACTTCAGAGACGTTGTCGATGCGAAATGGTGGCGGCAGCTGATCAGTATTACTGAAGGAGACCTGGTGGGTGGCTCCTTTAAGAGTGATCTCTGCCCGCAGGAAGAAACAGTTTCCAAGGGTGTCCCTGATGAAAAACAGCTATTATAAAATACTCTGTGCCAGCTGGATGATCATCAATCCCAGCAAACAATTACAAGACATGAAGTAAAGACTAGAACATGGTGTGATCAAGTAAGGGTTACGTAAAACGCATTACACAAGCAATTCTGACACCAGAACCAGGGCAGTCCCTAAATTTCAAGTACATAGAATTCTATGTCTAACACTTTGTAATACAATTTTGATATTCTTATGTCCTTTGTCGTCCTAAGGTGTGAATTGCGCTTTACCTATGGTACAGGTATTGACAGTTTGGTGCTTGCTTTAACGGGAGGGACTGTAGACATAGAAAAATCAGATTCCCAGAAAGCTCAAACCAAGCGATAAATGGATTTGAGCACTATGATGGAAGTAGTTATTGATTGAGACTATTTTAGGAGTGCTTATTATTGTAAATAAACATAGCACAAAAAGGATGGAAATTTGTGTTTGGTAGATTACTGCTAATAAATGTTATACTGTTGGAAAGCCAGTTTATTTCCCTTTTAAATGGTGCCACATTTGTGAGGAACATGCTTTTGTGGGATGAGGTGGGTTACGCCCATGCCAAACAGTTTTTTTTTTACTGTTGCTCTTGACTTTTGTTTTGAGCTTCTGGTACCCGCTGGTGTGGATCGTAGGGTCAAAGTGTGGAGAAGACCCGGAGAACACTTCAGTGAATGCTGTACCGAAAGAGTAGCATGTTTTGGTGGAGGCAGTGTGATGGTGTGGGGCGGCATTTCCCTCACTGGAAAAAACAGGCTTGTCATCATTGGAGGATATCTCAATGCAGAGAGACATTGAGATGAAATTCTGCAAAAGTGGGAATCTCATATCTCCACAGTCTGGGACCAAACTCTATCCTCCAAGATGACAAAGCTCGCCCCCACAGAGCGGGGTTTACCAGAGACTACCTCCAGAATGTGGGAGTGGAGAGGATGGAATGGCCTGCCAGCAGTACTGACCTCAACCCCATTGAACACTTGTGGGATCAGCTTTGGCGTGCTGTTTGCGACAGTGACCAACACAACCACATTGGCTGACTTGCAACAAATGGGGCAGGTACTCTAAGTTTTATCAAAAAGAAATGTTTTAGGCCTACTCTTCAAGGTATAGAGGGTGTCACTCAAACTATGCTTGCACATACAGGATAAGAAAGTTGAAACAGTCGTCTTGTGTACAGCATGTGCACAGAGAACGACGTACCGCATGTTTACATGGAACGACGTACCTCATGTTTACATGGAACGACCTTGGTTTGTTGACCTCAAAGCCTCCAGACCAGGTGCAGTTGGGGGTGTCCATGAGACGCACACAGAGCAGCTGGTCATAGTCATTCCTGGGCCAGTGGAAGACAACGCTGGAGCCAGACAGTGTGGAAATGTAGCCGTCTGGGTTGACAGCACCCTAGCACACACAGGATTCTTTCATTAAAAAATATTGTCTCCCTTGAAGGTTCAGGGTTTTATAATTTCTGGTCAAGAAAAGGTCACAAAATACACACTTTTTCATCACCATCTGAGCAAAAACACTTATGTAGCTAACACACTTAACTGAATAAAACCAAATTTAATTTGTATAATTTTTTAACGAATATCATAATAACAGACATCACAATAACAGTAGTGTACTCTCCACCAGACAAAGGTGTAATTAAAGAAGAAAATATGCTTCTTTGTTTGTTTCAACTTCATTTTAGAGCAGTGAGTATATCAGTACTAGGGAGAGTATCATTAGGGTGATTTTAATGTTTTAAGGTACAAATAAAAAAGTCTTAAAAACAGTTACACAGTAGCTATGTCATTGTGGTTATAACTACTACCACCACTAGGGAGAGCCATAATCTCTTTTACAATACTGGATTATAAATGGAGTACATCTAATGAATTAATCATGAAAGAGAAATATACCGCTGACTTGTGTTATGACAACATAATTGATCAATCACAGCTCTCACCTTTCCCCTTACAAACTCTCTCTGAGCAAAGGCAAGTTTGTGTGTTGAGCGGTTGTCCAACAGGTAACGAGGAGCAAAGGTCACATTGTGAGTGTCCCTGTAGCGTCCTTTTCCTTTCCTCACATTGATGCCTGTTTGAAGATGTTAGATGGAAACACTCACTCGGTGACAAACCTTTATCAATGAATTAACAATAATGCTCAGTCGGACCCTTTTCAAAAGGACAGAGATGTCCAAATAAAAACAGTTGCAAAAGGAATAAAACTGAACTGAAAAACTTTGCATAGTTCTTCAAAACATGAATTACCAGAGTAAAAAAGACACCCACCACCCAGGATTATGGACTTACATTATAATGGACTATTAATGAGGCCATATTATGGACTAATCTGGTCAAAGCTATTTTGTATGTCTCATGTTTTCCTACCCGGCAATTCCATTAGTGTTTCTGTAGCCTCAGAGCTCAGCAAATAAAGTTGCTATGTAAAATAAACTAGACGACTGGGTTAGACTCAACCTATATAATATCAAATGTAAAATATACCTATGTTGTAGATGAGCCCTGGTCTGTTACCATGCTGAATAACCTTCACTGCCCTGACTCCACTGCCTCCATCCAAGGAGAAGCCCTGGCACCAGCCTGGAACACCATCAGGGTGGATTCCTTTCCCAATTCGCATAGTACACCTAGGATCACAACAATTGACAATTGGAAAGTGTTATAAGGATGAATAAATAGAAAATATTTAGAGGATAGGCCAACCTAGGAGCACGAGAGTAGTATAGGAAGAAAAATGGAATGGAACCGTCGTCACTTACATAGCAGGCTGCTCCTTGTCAGTGTAGCAAAAGAGCAATGGACTGAGGCTTCTAGCCAACTCATGCTCCTCAAACTGACCCGCAGCATCAGTCTTGCCATTGTCCTGGCGGAAGATTAATGGCAGGCCTAAGGGAAGAAAATGTAATTACAGAGGGTTAAATGATGCCTGATCAAGATTACTGTTTTCAAGCACAAAAAAATAATTACCAGTCTTGTTGATGAGCCAGTAAGGAGTAGAAATAAGGATTTTGAGAGCTCCCTGTGCTCGCAGGATGATGCGGATGGTGAGGCAGAGAAGGCGCTTATTGGTGTCATACAATCTCATGCGAACAACATAGTTCTGAGTTCCAGAGGGGATAAGCAGCTCTTTACACACAGGGAAGTTCTCTAGAAGCACTCCTGTAGAAGACATGAACAGCTGGAGTGAGATCAAGTTGAATGTATACATTAACATTTGCCAAAGACTGATTTTAGGCTTTGTTATAAGTGTTGACCAAAACGCGACATGTAGAAATCTATTCAAAAAATATAAAGAAAAACCTGACCTAGTTCCATGTTTTGGGAGGTGTCAGCAGCGTGAAGCACTGCCTCTTTGCCTGGCTTCAAGGACCCTTTGATGGACATTCCCATGATGTAGTAGTTGAGGTCACAGGGCAGCAGGTTGGCTAGCACCATGGTGGGCAGCAGGTAGATGGTGTGGCCTGGCTGGCGGTATATCTGTTTTGGACCACCTGAAACTGTCTTGGCAGGCCGCTGATCTGGGTAGTTCTCCTTTTTAATGACGACACAAAACCTGGGAGATCCAGTAAAGGGTAGTGAATAGAGAGTAGGATTAAAAATGAGGTTTTCTTTAAACCGTGCCACTAGAAAAAAGATCAATGGTTGTCTACAGCAGGGCTGCGCTACATGGCCATATCTGACTATGATGAGGATGCAGATAAGCTCAGGAACCATGACACTAGACAAATCTGCATGAGTGCCACCAAAAATATTTCTAATCTTTTGGAAGTTCTTTTGAAATTGAAAAATTTGAACCGACTGCAGTTCTTGGATCAATGACGACCTATAGCCATTAGTAAGCAGAGTGCTATGCTTACTGTTACTGTACGTGACAGGTTTACAGTGATCGGAATTTTCTTTTCTTCTCCGTTTCAATAAAAAACTCATTCAAGGTGTAATGGATAAATTTTTCATACAGAATCTTAGGAATATGCAGAGAATTTGACATGAAACACTGAGGAGTTTAAGTGCCTGTCAGTCATCATGCAAGGTTGACTAGCATTCTATTCCAATCCCTTACACAACATAATTGACCATATTTGAAACTAACTGCTGCACAGTTACTGATTCGGTAAAATTACAGTTGGCAAGTTCTTTATAGTAGATTACTCTTTATATCAGTGGTTCCCAAAGTGGGGGGCGCAGAGCTACTCCAGGGGGGCTCGGCGCGGGACCAGAGAAGGAGCGATATGAATAAGTACTGCCTCAGGTAAATGAATGAGGCAATACTTCTTCATCTCACTGCAGGGGAATGAATGTCCAGAGCGCCTAGTGTGTTTGCTCACTGTGCGTGTTTTCACTGAGGTGGAAAGTGGCATAGCTTGAGGATGGGTTGGCACTCCGATCACTATGATCAGGTTTTTCAAACCCCTATAAACTGTTCAGGTGGTCTGATCTTGTGCAGCACATATATGGCTTCTAGTATTGAAATTAGACTTACCTGAAGTTGCGTTTAAGGTTATCACCAATGTCTGCTGACTGGCACTCTCTCTTACTGCTGGATATCTCGCCAGGTTGCTCCACACTAGTCCAGTGGATGGGAGCTTTACAGAAGAACAGCCCAAAGCCTTTGGGTCGTGCCTGCAGTCGCCAAGACGTCAGATGGAGAGGCACTGCCAAGGCCTCACCAGGCAGGATAGGAGGCAGGACAACTGGTTCTATTGAAACATTGACCCAAATAGTTAAGTTATAAAGGCAGCAAAAAAACAACAATCTATAATAAGTAATAAAACATTTCATGAATGAAAGCAATTGTAAATTGAGGCCTTCTGGAGCGTACTGTCTGGAGCAGAGGGACTGTCGAGTCTGACTTCCATAGGCACATCCAGTTGGTTCTTCACCATGAGGGCTGAACGGACAGTTATTACCTTCCTAGCACTGCCTGCCAACGTGATGGAAAAGACTACTCTCACGGGAGGCAAGGCTGAGAACTAATGGACAGAAAAACAGAATCACACACACTTGTAATTCATATTAAACATGTGTCACTATAGCTGCAGTCCTTCTTATTGAAAATCTGATCAGTATCCCATTGCTGACACGTTCTCTCGGGAGTGTTCCAGGTAAACGCCGATTCAAATCAGCATGTTAATGTGATTCTATAAGCCAAGCTGTATATTGCTTCCTTTGGTGTAAAGTAAAATGGAAACGTCAAATCGGCAAATTTAAGTTAAATGCTTTGATTTAGAGCTATGAAGTTGCATGCACATGAGGAAGCGCTGTTGTGATGCCTCTTAAGATAAATGATGAAAAAAGCCAGTAAAATATAAAGAATGAAGTAACGCAGTTCTGTGATGCTATTTGCCCTTGGTGGTATGTTTCTAAAATGGCTTCCTTGGATTGATCACAGTTTCACAGGGTAATACAGCAACTTCAATGACGTGGACATTTTTCACAGAAGATTTGTTTTTTGCTACTCTAGAAGCAAGACTTTGTTTTTACTTACGTAGACATGTGGGTGAATAATATTGGTCCTGCTTACAGGACTGCCAACCTGCAAAAGGGCAGAGGAGACTAAATAACTTCCAAAAGTACTGTTTTTATTGTGAAATAGTAATATTATAAAAATTATTTTGTGTTTGAGTTGTTCACTCACAGTGTTGGAAGAGTTGTTCCGATCTGGAGCTGCGTAACGGAAGAAAACACCCACTTTATCTACAGACACTGGCTTGACGGGTTCCCAACCACAAATCCGAACCAGCAGTTGGTGCAACTTCAATTCATGGGTGTGTCTGTAAAGAAGAAGAGACAAGCTGAGTCACCAATTTCATGACAATGTTTAACATAAATACTCAAATTTCACATAGACTACAATATAGTTTAAACAATATCATAAGATAAAGTGCTGGACAGGTTTACAGCAATGATTGTTATTTGCTGAGCACAGCAAGGATGATTTAGAGTTGGCAACTTCAGTCGGACACTTGAGTGGGACCACGTAGATGTGGACGGAAACTTAATTATATCCGGTGGTATAGCAAAACAATGATTCAGATTATTAAAATAAGTCTGTTGAGTGTTATGCTTTCTGGATATGGGAAACATCCTTGGGGAAACACTGGCCTTCATTATTTTCTGTCCCAGTTCTGCTGCTATTCAACATTTCCTTCTTTAAAATAAAAACACATACAGCAAATCAAAAAGCAGGAATCCGGATTTTTGAAATCGTCCTTGTTAGAAATGTAGCTGTACCTGTGGCGCAGTTTCTCTCTGGCTTCAAACTCAAAGGGTATTTCCTCCCCAGGTTGCACCTCTCTCCAGTGACTAATGTTGTGAGTATCATCAGTTCCTGGGCGATGGACATCTGCGATGGAGTCAGCACTACTGCTATGAGACAGTGCCACCCTGTGGGACAGCTGATTACTTGGGATTGTGTCTTTAAAGCAGTGGTTCTCAAACTTTTTCTTTAACAGCACAAAAATTAGATGCATGCCACAATAAAAGCTTAGTCATCTTGTGGATTTCAAATTGGAAAGGTGTTACGCCTGGTAAAATAAAGTTTCTTTGGGCACTATTTTTCCTAACAACAGCACCAAGAAGCTATTATGGGAAAGTAATCCTTGAGGACTAAAATCGTTTCAGGATCAAATGTCAAAAGAATATACTCTCTGAGCCAACATTGAACATAGCAGCAAGACAGTATAGCAACCCAATGCTGCAAAGTTCAAGTTTAAAATTACATGCGATATTATTCTTTTACAGCTGTTGTTGGCTTTACTTTCCCCTGTGCAAGTAAAATAAATCCCCAAATAAAGTATCTTTATCAGTCCCCTGTGCTTTATGGTGCTTGATTTGTAGCCTGTGTCTTAAAAATGCTGTCTGTGTTCACATTAAGATGTTATAATTGGGGGTGATTGCCATGGAATCAGAGAGGTATGGGTCCACCTACCTTGTTGGCGTTGTAGTCAGGGTGGCAAACCATATTGTACAGCCTGTGTGGTTGCGCAGGGCATATGGCACAAATGGCTGCCTCCTCTTAGAGTGCTTGATATCTGCTGGAAATAGAATTGGTATAAAATCTCTCTAGGAATTGCCTCTCCTGAGGTTTCTTCCTTTTTCCTTATACATTAAGGTTTTCTCTAGAGTTTTTCATTATATACCTAGAGGGCTTTGGGCAGGGTCAGGAATTTTTCTGATGTTGTGGGCCTATAAAGCCCTTTATGACATTGTATATGATATTGGGCCATAGAAATAAAGTTGACCTGACTTGATATAATTGCACTGATTATGATGATATTTCTGTGTAGATGGAACTTACTCTGTTTGATGTTGGGGGAGTCAACTGAAGAGCCCATCCAGGACAGGGCAGCTGAAGTTTGGGGAACTTGTTCTCCGTCATTACAGTAATCAGTCAACCAGGAAATTTTGGTGGTGTTGTACTGTTCTGGAAAGACCAAATGAAGATACAGTATGCTCAGCGTTTGTGATTTGTGGGATTTAGATATTGTAGTTTCACCGCCCCAAGATAAATTCTATTCTAAATTCTATATAGGTTTATTGTAAAGACCTGCTTAATGAATTTAGAAAAAGTGTTTTTAAAATAAATTTTACAACAAAAACACTGTACTTTTCCTTTCAGTGCGTGATATCCTCAGTGATGTAGGAGCCCACTGTTTTCAAACTGAAGACACATAAGTGGAGGCCAAACTGAAAGCAGTTTGTGTCCACAGCTAGAGACTAGGCATGAAAGTAGTATTCGAGAGTATTCAAAGGGGATCTTGTCCAATATCACTCGGACATTACTTTAGAACTGATCATAATAACAATTGGTGAAGAGGCTGTTAGTTACCCAACAAGACAGAAGTAATATTGATGTCCAGTCTCTGCTTGGCGCGAATTCCCATTTTCAGGCGTGGAGGCTGGAGACGGCCGGCAGACTGCTGCTGCCAGGACAGGAAGCATGGCCAGGGCTCAATGAAGGGTTCCCAGCCTGAGCACATGAGCACACACGCACACACATTAACGCACACACATTAACACACTGTTTGTGGAAACTACATTCAAGTGATAGTTTGGAAATGTAAACATTTATTCTCCCTTGCATGAGCCATCAAAGGTGCCAAACTCCATCAGGGAGTCAATGGCTGAATGTGAGGCACTATATGAATCCTGTTTTTTTTTTACTTTTTTTGGTTGGCACTGTGAACATGTGAAGCAGTTCAATAGTTTAAAGCATCACCCAGACTTTAAACATCTACAATTCACCATTAGACTGAAACAACAATTTATCATGACTAAACAAAGGTGGCATAATTCTCACGTTATTTTATGACTGACAGTGACCATTGGAGTCGACAGCATCATTACCTGATAGCTCTCGATTGTAGTAATCACCAAACAACGTGAAGCTGGCGTTGCCTTCTTGGGTGGAACCAATGCGCTGCAGTACATAAAGCCCTGCCACAACAAAGACAAATTCAGATTATAATCAACATGAGATTAGAGAAATCTGTCCTTAAATTCATTGAGGTTCCCCGTTTAAAAGACATTTTTATTAAATGCACAACGTTTAATAGAGATCGTGTTGTGCATTAAACTACTTTTTTGATCTTTGAAGCGTCACCTAAATGCCAGGGGTAAAATGTAGGTGTTGGTGTAGTAGAACAAAGACAGGCCGAAAGGTTCTGGACAGGGTAAGGTCTTGTAATGGGTAGTTGAAAAAGCCTTAAAATTATTTCACAACATTTCAGGAAAATTCTGCAGGAACGATATTTAGTTATAATGCAGTACAATTCTTTGTTTGTGATGGCATCGGCTTTTACGATTGCAAACACTGTCAAAATGAAATTGTAAATATAAAACAAGCTAAAAATATAACACCTTATCTTGCTCATTTAGGACCAATAAACCTGCAACATTGTGAAAAGGTGTGTGATGTAAAGATGGTTTTAATATGGTACTAACAGCATTGATATACGTCAAGTTTCAATCTATCCTGTTGTGGACATAAATGTAGTTTGATATCAAACATACTCACTGGAGAAGGTGAACTCAGCCAGTGGTATGTCACAGTCCAGGCAATCATCTATGAAGCAAATGCAGACACTTTCTGCCTTAACCTCCACCCCAGACAGAGGCGCAGAGTGGTTGCTGGAGCCAGAGTGAAACCTGGATTTTGGATGGCTGGGTACAGTCTCAGCATTCTCCAACAGCCATGTGGCAGCTTGGTCAAGCTGGCCTTTAAGACAAAGATTTCTATGTTCAACAAGTAAATATGGGTTACAAAGTGTAGATGCAGATGATTGAAGGTTTTACTCACCTTTACAGTGGAGTAGGGCTTTCTTGCAGTCCTCTTTCCGAAAGCCAAGATCTTGCAAATGTGTCAGCTGGCCCTCTACGGACACAACGCACACACTGATAAATGGGACTTTTGATGAGAACAATTATAATATATTATTATAATAATAATATTTTTTCATCCATGAGAGGACCAGCACGTTTCTTTCACTGTCTTCCCCACTATCGTACACAAAAAAGGACGACGAGCTAATTTGTACGTACCAATAAGGGCCTCTGACTTCTGTCTGAAGGGATCCTTAGGTACAGCAGATGGCGCAGTGCTTGTTGAAGATGTGGTGTCAGAATCACAGGGATGTGAAGCGCTGGCAGTCGGGATGGATTTGGCAATGGCTAAGAAAAGCTGAATGTCATTGTAGGACAGACGAATGTCCAGCGCAGGGAACTGGATCTGTCAGGAAATTGCATATACACTTGAAATCACTTTCAAATGCCAACCTGCCAGCTTTCCCTCTTAATAATTACATTTTCTGCAGGACTATGCTGTGTAATTCAAACTAAAAGCCTTTCATTGGTTCAGAGGGTAGAATGAAAAACAAATTCTGCAAAAATAAACATCAATAACAGGTTTGGTCTTTAGATTATGCTGCTTGGCAGAACTGCAATTTTAAGATGAGGATGCAGAGAAACATACTGAAGAGGTTTAACAGCTTGGGCTGCTATTGAAAAGAGTTTTGATCATTAAAGATGTACTATACTTTTCTGCTGTAATGAATCAAATTTCCCATGGCAAAATGTCAATGTTCAACGTATCTGAATCCAACACATCTTTAACTACTGACCTCCAGCAGAGGTGGGACGTCCTCCACGTTGAACGCGTCCAGCAGACCTGAGCTGCTTGGGTATGTCGGGCTCCCACACAGCTCCACCTGAACATTGACAGGGTCGATGATCGACAGTGCAGTCTCCTGCTCACTGCCTAGCCGGCAGGAGAACACCTGTATATGCACAGAGTGATTGAATAGAATTTGCGTTAAGCGTAGTCGCAATACCAGGTTATAACAGCAGATTTTCAATGTTATTCCTTTTTGTATGGTATTGTCGATGGGCCCAACGGCCTGGTATCTCCTCTATGCTCTTGAGGCTGTGCTGGGAGGCACAGCAAACCTTTTTGCGACCACATGTATGGATGTGTCATCCTGGAGGAGCTGGACTACCTGTACAACCTGATTGGGCTGCAGGTACCGTCTCAAGCTACCAGTAGTGACAAGGACACAAGCAGAACACAAAACTCCACAAGAATCACTCAGGAAGGATAGGGAGAGAGACCACATGCTCCATTTTTGGGGGTTGTCTTGCTTTTGCCTCTCCATTGCACCTGTTGCGCCACTTTTTTTTTTTTTACACCAAAGCAGTAGTTGTAGTTTCATTGTGAAAAGGTACTGTGATGAAGGGAGCTGTTACCTCTATTCCAGCCAGGCTGCCCGAGAAGGGTCTGTCCAGCAGACGGGGTTTGTAGGTGAGGACAGTGGTTCCTTTCAGAATGATAGCATTGGTATCCAGACATGATGAGTCCTCCACAACCACAAATTCTGTGCCTGACCAACAAAAAAACACATTGCACATTATAAAAAGCAAACCGTGCAAAAAAAACATCTTTATCTTGAGTTTCTATGAAGAAACAGAGTTTAGCCATTGCAAAGTGATGCCCTGCACCTATTCCACAACTGGTTGACAGAGGTATGTGCAGTATTCCCAAACTCTTGACAAGTCCCAACAAAATGGTAAACAGGGGATTTTTATTCTAAATGACACAAATCTGTCATTTCACTCATTTAAAAATCACTCATTTAAGCAGCCCCAATTACACAACAAACATCGATCACCAACCCTGAATACAGCCAACGATGAATAAATCGGGCACAGACACAAAAACAATCCCTGATCTGGACAGGGTAAAATCAGAAGCTCTCAAAGTTACTAAAGTGGAAATAATACAAGCACACAAGCTCTGCTTACAATTGGAATACAAACAATCCCAGCAACAGAACAGAACATGCTTCTTCTAACCTGTTACGTTGATCTTGACCTCCAGGCAGTGTTCCTGCGTTAACGTCACAGTGGACCTTTTGGTAACCACACCACTCTTGACCGTCTTCGGCATGACAGCTCCAGTGGTGCTGCTGGTGGTGCCAAAGTCACTGGTGAGGCTGCTGGGATAATTTTGATGAGGATTGGCCCCAGCAGAGCCCCTCTCCATTGGCGCCTGCAAGAAGTCATGCACCAGCTGAAGCCAGTCGAAAATAAGAAGGACCCTCAGGTTGTTGAGGACCACCGTAAAGGATGAAGCGTCACGTGTGGATCTGTGGGAACATGTTTAGGATAAACAAAATGTGCTGTGGATGACATAATGTTGTAACTAAGTAAAATGATAATAAAATGATACCTGTAATGCAGTTCTAGCTGCAGCGATGCCCGATTTGTTCCCGTTTTGGAGGGCTGGAGGATGCAGTGAAAGGCATTGTGTCTGGCTCGACTGTCTGCAGGAAATCTTTTGCTCAAGCCAGTGAATCGAGTGTCATATGCCAACAGTGAGTGAGACACAAGATTGACAGACTTAGAACCATTGGAGAAACTCTCAAAGAGAAGCTTGGATTTCATGAAATCGAACCTTAGAAAAGGAAAAACAAATATTCGTTTGTGTGGTGTATTGATAACCAAACGCACATCTCTCCTCCTTCTTCTGCATGGTCTTGGCCCACCTTTTAGTGGAATTAATGTAATTTTTGTATGGGAAGCTTTCTGAATGATTAACCAAATAATCAAGCGTACCTGGCCAGTGAGCCGTTCGGTTCATTGGCTTTGCAGCTGCCCATTAACTCCAGACTCACATCCATCATATCCACCAGAAAGGACAGGTTGATGTAAACATCTCCACTCAAGACCGTCTCTCGAAAAGAAAGAGAAGATCGTGTTAGTATTATAATGATTATAACTCCGGCACTGCATGTATGTGTAAAATTCTTAACTATCACTTTAAAGTAAAGTGTTAAGTAAAGCAACTGACAATTATTTTGTATTGCTAAATTACAAGGTAACTTATAAATCATAACTATAATAAGCAAAATATAATGTTATTACAGTATGTAATATACAAGGAGTGAATCATCTAAGAAATTCACTAATCCTCCCTCAAGTGTTACAAATCTAACCACGTTTTAATTCACAATTCATCAGCTTGATTAAGAACCAAAGCACAAATGTAAAATAAACATTGAAGATTTGGCGTGGTGTTGCCTGGTTACTTACATAGGTGCTGGGGTCCTGCAGGTTATATGGTCGGAGGAATTCTTCCACAGGCTCACCCAAGTTATTTTGCAGCAGCCCTCTGATAAGCTGGTAGTGCTCTGGGTCCAGGGAGCAGTGCACTGAGGATAGGCTGCCATGGATAGTCATGTCTGGCACTGCATGGCTTAAGTCCCTGTTTCCCAAGGAAAACAAATAATCTAGACCTGTATGCAATTTGTACGAGTTGATAGCTAGATAACAGATCATTGCGGTATAGGCCTCGTTACTGCAGCTACAGAGTTCATTTAAATGGGAAGAACAAACCTGATCTATTTGTGTTAGGGCCACTGACAAACTCATACAAGAATTAAGTGACAATACTTGTCAAATGTATTAAGTCTTGACACTATGAGAGAATAGCCATAATGTAAAAAAACAGCAGAGCCCATGCAAAATGAATTAAATATCCCAATACTTACTTTGCGAGCGAATTTCCAGGAAAATATAGGCACATTAAATTTTGTCCTATCTTGGGTTTTAGTTTTCGTATGTAAAAAATATGGAGCTCACTTGTCCAGGTTTCGTTCCACTTTGAGTTTGAGGTGACATCGATCCCTCAGAAGGCTTTCGCCTGTGCGATTGACCAAATAAGAAGGGAAGATGAGGTCTGAGGAGTTGGGGGGTTTACCACCACTGCCCAGCGGCTGACAAGGGAGACACTCCGCCGCAAAAACATCCATCTCCTGCAAGTCCAGAGCAATGCAGTCCAACAGGCACACATGGTCTTCTAATAGAGAAAACAAAGCAGTACAAACATACTGTAAAGTCTGTTCAGTAAAGGGAAGTGTATAGTGAAGGAAAAGTGGGTTAAAAAGGTTGTGAAGGAGCACAAAACTAAAGCCCTGGCCCTCTCTGGAACCAATTATGTTTAGATCACATTGTGTGATCCCACGTCTGCTGACATCTCAGCTGCGCATTGAGTTAAACAGTTTTTATAGTAGCTTACAGCTTCAATCGGGTCAATTCTGTCCGAGCCATCATACAAATGGATATGTACAAATCTTAGGATGAAAAATCACTGTTTTCTTTGAGTGAAATAGGTTACTAAAATCTAAACGTGGCTGATTTTTAGGGTAATTTTGTTGTGTTTCTATTGTAAAGTATCATATTTTCTACACAGCATTAAATTCCAAACCAAATGTGTAATCCCAACTATCATTATGTGATAAGTTAAAAAAGGTGGGCTTAGTATTCAAGTCCATACTTTCAGATGTCTGTACTCTACCACCTACAGACAGTACAGAGCACTACAGTAGGTGCATTTTCTTTCATTCGGAAACTATGGCGCCCACAGATACTAACCAGAGCTGTGAAGATCTCCCTCATTAAGGACCCCTCCTGTGTCCGGGGGCTGTGCTCTGCTCACGTTCAAACCAGATAAGGAGGAGGAGCTGAAGGGGGAGGATGTAGATTTCTCCTGGTCACTGCTCCTTGTGGCTGTACTAAGTTCATGCTCCTTTTGGAAAGGAAAAGAGATACAAAATTGTAGTCAGGTAAATGAGTGAGTTTTCAAAGAAAAGATTAAATCAATTTTCTCGAAGTACTTTGGTAGAGATTAAAAGGCAGACCAATCTGTCATATATATATATTTATATAGCTAACTCATTATTGCTGTACTAACTGCATATTGGCTTATGCATGTTTATTATTATTTTTTTAATAAGAATTGAAAGCAGTTCCGCGACTAAGATAAATAGGTAAACTGCGAACACTGGCTGTAACATGAGCTTTTAATATTGTACTGTGGACATGTTTCAAAGCTACCGAACTGTTTCCTCTTCCACTGAATCAAGGGATTTGTAGGAATCTATGAATGACATAAAAATCTGAGTTTCATCTAAGTGGTAGTCAATATCGCTGAAACTAATCTGTATTACCGGTATGTATTGCTTTTCCCTTTAAAGTCTTGCACTGCATTTACTCAATGTTTTATTTAGATACATACTTAATTCCTTCTTTGTGATACAAAAATATTGCAATATTATTGAAAAAGAAATTTATTGTGCAGGCCTAGTGAACATAGTGAGTTTTCTATTTCATTTTGTAGGAAACCAAGGTGATAGTGTGGCAAACTTTGTCTAATCCTCTAAATAAAAAAAAATGTAATCCCACAAAATGCAAAAGAGAGAGGGAGGGTACTGTATGAATGATTGTTAAGGAAATGGGAAAACGGGCATGTGACATAATGAGTTTCTCTACCTTATCTTGAAAGGAGAAGGTCCCACGAGAACCCACAGGAAGAAAGCTGTTGCACACTCTCAGTTGGCCAAGATTGACCACAATGACCCGTGGCGAACGTGAGCTTTCTGGGATCAGGAGAACTGGAGCACCAGCTTTGATGTCTAGGAGAATCCGGGAAGCCCGCTGAGGATGGTCCCGCACCTGGGGGAAAAGAAGAGGAGGAGGAAAAGAGGGAGGAACAGTGCTGCTGTTTACTTTCCAGCACCTAATGACAGATCATATTTGGTCTCTTAGCACGAAATGTGGTGGAAATGCTAGTGTTTTACTCCATAACCATTGCCGAGGGTTGGTAAGACTAAAACCAAACAGACCCCAAAAAAGACAACATATGAGTTGAACAAAAAACTATTCTGAAAAACAGACATTTCCTTAAAATTGTCCAAGCAAATTGGAATTAAAAAAGCCCACCTTTTTCAACACTCATGCTGGTGCATGTTCAAACATACACCAGCAACAATCTTTAAAGGAGCATGCTTTGTGGAATTAAACAAGGTTAAGGGATACATGGGCAATACGTACAGCTTGGCCCTCCATTGCAGCCCTCTGTCTGCCAAGTATGTCCTGTAACTGGGTGAAGTGTTGGATAAAAGACACCACCTCGGCCTGGAAACGCTGGGTATGAACGTACTGTACAGAGGCCATCTGCAGCGATACCTTGATGTCACAATCCCGCTTCAGGAAAGGATCGGGTTGGCTGTATCTGGATGGACAATAACGGATATGAGACCAATTCACAAATTCTGAATGTTAAAGCAATGATGCACTACTTTTATATTGAACAAATTTGCAATGCATACTTGAGAATGTTAAAGATTAGGGCCTCTCCTCCCTGTGTGGTGAAGCGCTCTCTGTAGAGGTCCCCATGTGGGGTTAGGTCACTTAGGGACAAGCTTCCTAGGCTTCCTTGCAATGCCAAGTTGCCCTCTAAAAAATAAGTGAAGGTGATATCATACATTTGCATATTTGTTGTTGTGTACACAAAATAATAGAAGTTATTTTTATCATGTTCATACGTACCTAACATTTCAAAGTGTGCAGTCAATTTGGAAACACTAGCTTTGGCAAGTTCGTTGGTTTTCTTGTTCAGCACAAGAGAGAGAGAATGAACCTAAGAATAAGAGTGCAGACAGATGAAGTCACTTTAAAACTTTGATGATCAGCATACAGCTTCTCTCCAGTAAGGCTAGAATATTCTAAAAATGTATCCTTCAGTTGTTGCATTGTTTTTGATTCTATTATTCTATTCCAATTACAGAAATGAACATTCTTTCACCGACTGAAAATAATACACACTTTTATACTCAACTGAACTATATAACTGCATTTTTCGACATATATTATTTAAACCTACCAAACCACTCCAACTGGATGTGCCAAATCTTGTGGGCCTACCTTGAGGTCGAGCTTAGTGTTGATTACGTCCTTTGAGTCGTCCTCATCATTTGCTGGTTCATATAGAGGATGCCCAGGTTGTGAGAACACGTTGGGCACCTTCACTGCATGATTACTGGCGGTTGAACCGATGCTGAAAAAGTCCAGGATAACCACCCAGGTTTGTAGTGTAATCAAAACATCAAGGCAATTAAAGTCAACATCCACACTTCGCCCCACACTGCCATAGCGAGATTTAAATTCTGGGTGTTGTTGGTCCACCAGGAGCACATTGATGTGGACTAGAGAGTCATCAAAGTCTGGGGCTAACTCTGAGGATGCATCACAGGTGGGTGATGGCGGGGGAGTACTGGGGCAATCTGGGTCCCTATGACATTTGCTACAGTTGGCTGGGGGGGTACAAGGATGCCTCTGATAAAGCTGGAAGACATTCTGGGCCTCCTCCATGTGGGCAGGCAGTGAGCGAGGCATCTCTGGATAGAGGACATTGGATGCAGACGGGCAGCTTTGGGACAGGTAGGCTTTTGGAAAAAAGGAAGATGGCTTGGGGGCTCCATGGGACACCATCAACTGTTTGTACTTAGAATCAGGCTTCTGCTCCAAAAGGTCTTCCATCAGCAGTGATCGTAGAGCAAGCTGGACTGCTAGTAAGTGCGGGTGGTCTTTGGTGAAATCACCCTTCAGATCTTGGAAGCAAAGTCTGACTAAGCCCTGTGAGCCCTGGGTAAGGTCGGCACTTAGCTGGACCTGCAGTTCTGCCACGTGTAAGGTGACTCTCACCTGAGTGAATGAGGGTGGATGGAAAGGGGGGTTGTGAGACTGCAGCGGCAAGGGAGAAGAGAGCGAAGAGTATGATAAATTCATATTGGGAGGATCCCTGGCAAACAGCCCCCCCTGGGGGTCAGGAAAACGGTGAGGTCTGGTGGAGGAGGGGGTGGGAGGTGGTGGTGTTGGGGGCTGGCTGGATGCAACACATTCAGCCTCAATCAGGGACAAATTATCCAGCGTCTCAAGAACTTGTTCATACACAGGCTTGCAAAGGAACACCTATCACCAGGGAGACAACATTTAAAGTTAAGCATCAGCAACTAATCCCACATCATCAAGTCCATTTAAAAAATTAGGATATCTTTTACTATACATGGCTGTCAAACATCAAGTTGCATTTTAGGTTATAACATAGAACATAGAGAGATATGTTATACCTGAACAGGGTTGACAAGTTTGCCCTCAATCCGCAGTAAGCCAGTGCTCTCGCAGGGCTCATCTGTGGTCAAGTAGGTAAACTGGATGTCATCAGCAGGGGGAACTTTCTCCATTGTAAACTGAATAGTGGTGTCTTTCAGTATATGGTAGGCTGAAGAAGAAAATTAATTAAATTAAAAATGTAAAGAAGTCACAACTTAAAATGTACTGAGCACAATGTAATATCATATCCAAAGGCATAAAAACGCGTAACACACTGTATATTGCAGCATGGTACACCTTGACCTCTAAAGCCTGTAATTCAAGGCTTATGAAAAAGCTTTTGTAACTACAACCAATTTTACTTTCCATACTGCAGACATATACAGAAACAAGGCTTTATACTGTGACCCGGTGATTTTACCACTGTGGAATAATTTGTCCTGCTTCTTTCCTCAGCTAAAAATGAATCGAGTATATGTACTATACACAAGTCTGTCCCAGGCTATAAATAAACCTTAAATAGTACATAATTAACAAGTCTGCATAGATACGTGCAATCAAAAAGCATGAAAACAAAGGGTACACACAAACTTTAGGCATATTATATACATCTTTATTCCCTCCCAACTAGCACCCAGCAGTTTTCCATCTTGGTATGACATGAGCAGGTAGCCTAGCCTATCAGCTAAGTTTGTTAAAATCATGTCTTCCTTTGTCATGCAGCATCTGCATTGCACCAAACATGGGTGGGAGTAGTGAGACATTTTGACTGCAGTGGGCCTGTACGGTACTCAAGACTATCAGGACTTACCCTTTCCGCGGTTGAGGCAGTCAAAGAAGTCATGACGCGTGAACTGTGGTTCTTCATGACTGATGCTCCCTTTGTGGGAAGGCAGTGAGTTGGAACCTGAAATGTTGGTGCTTCTGGGCGCCTTCCTCAAAAAGAGATCACTTATATTGAGTGAATAAAGATGAATATCTTTCACCAGCACCTGTAATCGCTCGCCTTCAGAGTCCTGCCCAGAAAGAAAATTCTGGATTGTTATGCTTCCCAGATGACCGACCAACAGCTCTGGGTGCCCAGGTTTACGGGGAATGGAAACAACTGGAGATTCAATGCTGATATTAAGGGTAAGCTTCACAAAGAATTTCTCCAAGCTGGATTCTGGCTCCACTAGCGAAGCATATTCTTCATCTTCAAATGGGTAAGCAAAGCTTTGACTCTGAGTACGAGTTCTCCGTGGGGGGGACTCAAAGAGAGAAACCATGCCACTGTACTCCGCCGTTTTTGTTGCCAGTACTGTTGACACTTTGGAGGCAGCACTTTTCAATAAGGAGCGGATGTTGTCTTCTACCTCGTTAGCAGACAAACTGAGCTCCTTCAGGAACTTGGCTGAGTGGTTATAGTGCAAGGATGCCATCTGAAGATGCAATGAACACTCTCCTTGGGATTTCTCAAGGAGGCAGAAGTTTAAAGCTTCTGTAGAGGAACATCTTGTGTCGGCAAAGAATGGTAATCCACCAAGATCTGAGATGTGATCCTCGACATTGCCAATGCTGACCACAAACTGGCTTCGGCCTCCTTCTTGTGTCAGGTCCACCAGCTGCATGGACCCAAGTGAACCATTGATTTCCAAACGACTACCCATGGACACATTGACCTTAGTGTTGGTGATGCTGGCTGTGGCAATCTTTAACCCAATTTTCTCTGGACCTTGAACAGTTCCAGTGGACACCGTTCGAAGCAGAAGAAGGTTTAGGCGGTGAATCTCTACAGTTAGCTCTTTGTTCTGGTCATAAGTGGCCTGATAGGTCTCCTCTTCTCCCTCATTATCCGGTTGTGTTGTGGATTGTTGTGGAGATGATGGCCATGTGCTTTCTTCTTTCGGGAAAGACTTCTGGAGAAACTTGAGTAGCTCTACCATGGTTTCAGGGTTGAGAATGATGTCCAAGTTGTTAACTTGCATGTTTGTCACCTGAAGGGAGCTGTCCAGGTTCATGGAGGGGCAGTCTGAGCTGACAAACTGATATTCAAGCTTAATAAGGGCATCCTGGTCTTTGAGGATGGAACTATCCAAAGGGATGCCAGACTCAGTATGGTGGCCCTGATGCTGGGGAGACCTCCCATCAGATGACATAGGGGATGGGGCATGGCTCTCTCTGAGTCTGCCTGTGGGTACATCAAAACTGAAATGTTTATGAGAAGCCATCAGCAAGTCAAAGTCTGATCCATAGGTCTGCAACGTGTCAACAAGCAAAAGCCCGTGGACAGTCAGGGAGACTTCAGCATCATAGGGCCGTTTGACAAAATGAGCATTTGTGCCAAACACCTTGAGAACAGATAGATAACGACCATCACTCTCCACACCTAGCTGCATGTAGTTAATGTTGAATTCAGCCAAGAGTAGACGGGATTCCACCAGAACTTCCCGTGTGTGTTGCTCTAAAGTAATCACACTCTGAGTGAGGTTCCTAGCTGAACCATGAAGCTTCCATGAGCTGTCTTCCCTCTGAAAGATGTTCTCATGACGAAGAGTAGAAGCATCAAAGGACCTTATTTTCTGGCCTTTCTCTTGGCGTTTGTCTCCGAGGTCCTTCGCAGCTGGACTTTTTAGCCTTGCCAGACAGCTCCTGAGGGCGGACATCTTCTCAAGGTTGATATGAATCTTAAGGTCTGGCAGAGTTCCTGAAAGCACCGCTCCAGGCAGTTGAGGATCTGATGTGTAGCGGAGTCTCTGCTCTAGTTGCAGCAGCACATTGAACTTTTCTACCACATGTGTAGGTCCTACCTCGCTCTCTTGAAGATGTTTCCAATTGTCCTTATAGCGACCAACCATAATTTGCAGGTCTTTAAATGCCAGGGAATACCTTTCATAAAGTTTTCTGCTGTAGGCCAGCATATTATCTGGGTATTTCATGCTGGGAAGTTCCGGGCTTTTGAACTGTTGTTTCAAAGGCAAATCTTCTTCAGGGGGTGGGGACTCTGGGGGTGTGGCAAGAGGTGTCTGGTACTCATCATCACTCATCTCTGCATCTTCAGGTGGAGTCACTTTTGAGCTGGCCTTACAGTCATCTTCAAAAAAAACAAATAACAGTAGGTAAAATAAATAAATATATAAATAAACTCTCAATAAACAAAAGATGAAATGTATCTTTATCCGATATATCAGGGGTGGGGAACCTTTTTCCTATCATGGGCCATTGGGAGTTAGCCATCAGCTCTCAGGGGCCATACTGAATTATTGAACACAAACATTCATTGGGGTGGGTGCGCTTCGAAATTTCAGCTGCGATCTGCCGGTCTGACAGGGGGATTATGATCACAGTATAATGATTTATATGCCATCATCGAAAGAGCCAAAATTGTCTCGCAGGCCGGACCAAACGGAGGCTCCCTTCCCCTGCAATATATCATTATCTTCGTTAAAATTAATCTGATTTTACCTTGAGAATTTGTAAGCAGAATCCTGCCCAAATCAACAACAACTAGCATAGGGTCCTCTAACTTGAAGTCATCTGGGAAAATGACCTGGGGCGCACAAATGTCCAGATTCAGGGTCCAGCGCTTACTGTTTTCCTACAAAGACAAACACAACAACTGCATTTACCTTTTAAAATCAAAGAACATTTGTCTTTCTGGCTTTCCAGTAAATCTGTCTTACAATAAACTCTCCCACAAGCAGTTGATCAATTGTTTGTCTGATCTCTGCTTTGGTCTGCATCTTCAGCTTGGTGTACTGCCTCCTGGCAGCCTCTGCCACTCTCAGCTCCAACTCTGACTGATAGCCAAAACCTTGGAATGACATAAATATATTGAAAAAAGAATAATCTGGTAACGTGATGTCTACATAAAAATTCAGTATGAATAAAGGACAATTCTATTAGCAAACAAACTGTGTGCAGTACCACAAAGACAATGATTTCTAATGTTTTCAAGTGACTCACCCGAGGTGTGAACTCTTCCTTTAAAGAAGAATTCTGTTACTTTTTTAATGGCTTGTGGGTTGTAGATGATGTTCAGTGGACTTGTTTTCACTTCGAGTCTTCTCTCAAATTGACTCCTCACAGGGTTACGCTCATAGATCATTTCAAACACAGGCGGCGCAGAGCACCCTGTGTTACATTCTGTCAAACAAAGAAAAAAGGGCTCGCTGAGGTGGAGTATGGTAAAATGAAAATGGTCAAAAGCCCTTGAATACCAAGACAAAGCTGTATGGACCAAAATCAGCCTTTTTAAAAGCAGACACCCAGAAATCCCTTTTCAGAATTTTTTTAAACATCAAACTGAGAATCTGTGTAATTGACAGAAATTGAGAACTATTGGAAAGGAAGTAAACACCTCCACCTCAGTGATATGTCAAAGCATTGTGATAGTTGTTCTTGTTAGTTCTGCTACTGCCACAAACCTCATTTAATACCATTGCATTTGCAATTAGAATTGCATACCAATCATGAAGACACAAAAGGCATTTCAAGTTAACTACACTCATTGCTTACTGACAACATCATCATTTATATATGATAATCTATATATCTCATCTATAGGTATCATATGAGTGGTGCATTTGTTATGATATGCATTACAAATTGTCACCAGCACTCACGCCACTTTACACCAACAATATTTTGTCTTGACAATCGTGTTAGTCGAAAGCTGAAATGGTCACCACATTATTATAATATATCTTCTGGGAACAATGAACATCAACATTTTTTAAAACCATTCAAAATGGAAGAAAGGTTGGGGGTCAGTAAAAGGTAGGAAAATAATTATCTGGTCACCATGAACAAGTAGAATTTGTGGCCATCTTGCCAGTTCTTATCAGAGTTACTTGTTATGGATTAACTAAAATAAACAGGTAGGTGGACAGATCAATAGACCAACTAATAATCCACTACAGCAGGGAACCTGCATAAAAATACTGAAGGCAGATGTCTTACCTGTAACACTGATGGACTGCCCAAATGGCTGGCTAGTGGCAGTGGCTTTGTCCTACAACAATTGAGAAAAGTTAAAAATATTAGTGTAAGGGCTACGACCACGATATACATGTTAATATAAATACTGGAACTGGACTGACTTCTCTCAATAGACTCCTAGCCACTTTGTATAACTGCTTACAGTTTTTGGAGCCACCAGGAAGGGGAAGATGGTACCCTGTGTGGTCAAGTCCCTGAGGAACAAACCGCCAAGCTTGACAGAGAGCAGGGAGGACTCTGAACGGGGGAGAGACTCCACTATCACCTTCACGCCTGTGAAAAAGTCAACATAGGAAATCTAATCAAATAAAAGGCATAGGCTGACACTCTGACTCTATACTGGTGTGCCCTGCACAGGGTGATGCGGATGGAGGGTATTCGAGAGGGAGGGCGTAAACATGCAATTGAACAGGTTGCACCATGAATCTATTGATGACACAGAGATGACAACCTCAGAGGTGTGGACTGGACGAAACCATCCAAATCTCCACTTTCGGTTGGAAATTCAAGAATAAACACAAGCAACAATCTTCAAATACTTTATCTTTAAAACTCTGAATGTGTGGAATAGTAAAATGTGAGACTCTGAAATAAATGATGTGTAAAAATACATATCAGGGTCAGCTCATCAAATCCAGAAAGAAGCTTTTTGTTAACAAGAGCATCAAGAAATGGGCAGCTACTTGGGATGCTGCATTTTACCACTTTTGGGTCAAAATCAAATGAAATTTATTTGTATAGCCCAATATCACATACTGACACTTCTTTACATCTTTCCACACACTAGTCTTGCATACCTGAGAATTCCAGTTGAATAACCCCATTCTCATGCAGCGTATCCCCCCTCCTGTCCTGATGGAAGAGGGTTATTCCTCCCTTCTCCAGTAAGAACTCCAGCCGGGCAAACGTGTGATCTCGTCTTGTGAATGAGTTGAGAGTCTGAGAGTCTGCCAGTGGATCAAAAAGGTCTTCTGTGTCTGCTGAAAAGCCATTAAAAAATAAATGTAATAAGGAGTCAGTACATCATTAGTCATATAATTTGCCTTTCAATTGAGTCAAGGAGTGTGTACCACCAGTGGTACACGAGCTCCCTGTAGTAGTACGCGGACGAATCAAATAAAAATATCAGAAATGCAACTTAAAATAAGTTAAGCCGGTGCCAGCACAATTGCTGGTGCCGCATTTGACAGTAACACCCGCCCCCACACACACTCAGGAGTCGGCATCGGCGCCTGTGTGTGTGTGTGTGTGTGTGTGTGTGTGTGTGTGTGTGTGTGTGTGTGTGTGTGTGTGTGTGTGTGTGTGTGTGTGTGTGTGTGTGTGTGTGTGTGTGTGTAAATAGTATTCTTATGAGGAATAAATTTGCTTCCTGCTTGCATTATAGTTTATGCTGTCACATACAGTTGAATCTAATCTAATCTAATCTAATTTTGCATAGCAGCTGAATAGGGTAGGCCTACGCTACTGTATTTTAACATCGGCCATAGTGGTGGTACTTGGAGAGCCAAATATTTTCTGAGGTGGTACCTGATGTAAAAAGTTTGAGAACCACTGACCTAGTATATCCCAGGAAGCTGAGCTTGGTAGCAGCTCATCAGGATCTCTTTCTGCATCCTGTGAATCTCCATACCAGCCTCCCCAGCCTGGGAACCAGGACTGCAGATACTGTATCATCCCAGAGCTCCCACTCTTGGGAATGGGTTTGGTGAGTGGACAGGGCTGGGGGTCACTGCTAGGCTCTCGAGCATTCTGTGAGATGTGAAAAGGGAAGAAGAGTAACAGTTGCAATGTCACATTATCACGTATCAGATCAGTGAACATTGCAGTTTATGGGGAATTGTCATATGCAGCCAAAGTGATACTTGTCAATATCAGAAAAAGCTGATAGTGAGCAGGATGAGCATTTCTTTCTAATGCTTCCAATTCTCCACTTATTCCTCAGGACATCTGGTCTTCTGGTTTATTGCCCTGCCTGCTGAGCACTTCAAAATACAAGCTAAATAATGTCAGCTCACCTCTGAAATCTCTTCCTGCTTTCGGAACCAATCATGGACAATTTCCCTTAAACTCTGCAGCTCCTCCAATGTTTGTTCCCTTTCCACCCTCTCCAGCTCGCTCTGTTAAACAAGAATACAAGTAAAGGGCACTTCGGTAACAAGGGTACAATTATGTTCTCAAAGTACAGAGGAACCAGGAGGAAGATTCCAATGAAACCTGGTGCTGTGGTTGGATATGATCCAGGGAAGAACCAATTCAACTTAGGTATCGGTCAGCCTGATGGTGGCACTGTATATACCACTTTTATGTATTTCCTCCAACAATTGTGGGTCAATTTTCAATGTAGAATGTCATAACCAGGTCTGACAAAAGTTACATATTTCTTATATTTCTCAACATTGTGCTATAAAAGACAGCCAAGGTTTCCTAGATTTCAACAAAATCCAATTCAAATATCATAATTTTACAATGTTTTGGACAATAATTTTTCAAAAATCAAAAAGGTTATACACATTCTCTGGAAAAATACATTTTCAAAGCAGGCCATCCAGAAATGTGCAATCAACTCCACAGTTTCTCCAGAAAATGCACCTTGGAGTTATAATTATCACCTGCCCTCTATGTAATACAGTACATTATTTGTTTGCTCTGCAAGTACCTCCTCCTGTGCACTGAGCAGGTCTGCCTTGAGTCTTCTAAAGTAGAGGCTGGTGTATATTTGAGCGTCTCGTGCACGGTGCAGAGCAAAGTCCCAGCTACTCCGCTGCCGCTGTTCCCTGATCTCACTGAGGTTGGCCTGGATGGCAAACATCCACCACTCCCGACAGCTGCAAAAACAAAGCACTGAGGGTGTTATTTTACATTTTGTTTCCTCGAAATGTATAGTTTATATAGAAGAAGTAAGTTTATATCACAGCTGGAATGCTCAGTTGGTAGAACGTCATATTTTTAAAATGTGGGTCATGAGTTTGAGTCCATGCTCAGGCATTCCCTTGACTCCATGATAAAAAAGTCACTGAAAACGGATGACTTGGTGAATAATATCGTTATTGGTGATGAATAATTGTATTCTGTACCAGAGTGATCATAGTGAAGCCAAATTGTCACGGTTCTGTTAGATGGGTCCGTTGCCACATGCAGATTATTTTTTACATACAGGCGGGGGTAAAAGCAAAGACAGAGAAAAAGAAGAGAACTGTTCAGCTGAACACATGGGATTCGAATCGCAATCATTAAATTTATCTTACTTCGCTGAAATTGAATTTTTAGGCCTCCAATTTCGATAAAGCATCTCTCTCTCCCGCCGGTCCAGCTCTTTGAGGAATGCCATCACCTGTTGATACTGGACCTAAGACGAAACAAGTCACAAGTCACATTATGTGCCAAGACAGTCAGTAGTAGCAATTACCAGCGAGGACTGGTAAGGTACCATTGATGATCATTATCCGTGTGTGGTTAATTTGAACATGGCTGCTGTTAAACATACCCTATATCTGTATCATGTATAACTATTTAGAGCAGGGTTCGGGAACCTACGGCTTGCGAGCTCCGACAGTTCTGAGCTGAAATTGTCCGACATTGTTTGTTGTGCCGAAACAGATTGTTGTACAAACCTGTGATAGGCATAAAGACATAGGTTCCAGCTGAATTTGGCCTTCAATTCGTGGGGTGTGGCGGGACCTCAGGGGCTCCTTAGAGGTGTTTCTTCTCAGCAACACAGAGGCACACACTGGTTCAAAGATGTACTGATGTTCACGACTCTGCATGCACTCAGTCATTGCGTCCTGTCCATTGAGACAAGAGTTGAAGAGCTGAAGAAGGTTCTCTACATTATCTCCAGTACTAGGGAGAACCTCTCAAAACATATATGCAATAAAGGTCTTCTCTGGATTGGTAGGATACATAGGCTCTGACAGCACCCAAAAGAACACATGATACTCTCTACATCAACTATGTCCAAAGCTGTGGTCTTAATTCGAGGATCTAGCAGAGCAATGTGAAGTTTAAACTATCCACAAAAAATAAGTCACAAACAGATAATACAATGGCTCATAGGTGTTGATGGCAATTGAGTATCTGACCTGTAACTGATCTGCAGGGAGGTTTCCAAGCATGTTACTATCCGTATCCCAGTAGATGCTGAAGTCTTGTACTTCGAGCTGCTTTTGTCTGAAGAGCTTCTGCGCCTGTTATTATGAAGAAATCCAACAGATCCCTTTCATATGTAAAATTACATAGAGTGCAAAAACTCAAAAGTCTGGAAACTTACCGGCTCATTGGAGGTGTTCTGAGCAGAAACACTGTTGATGCAAACCCCAAATGCAAATGGCTTCCCTGGGTTTGAGATATCATCTTCAAACCGCAAGTGCACATTTTGGATTTTCAACTACAGAAGTAAGTCAAAATAAGAAATCTGTTACTCATGGCTCAACAACCACATTGCTCATGAAAATAAACTTTTGAACACTCAGTAGGCGTTTGTTTGCATGGCTGGCTGGCTATTGAACAAGCCTGTTGCCTGTTGGAAAGAACAGATTGTAAACATTGGCTCTCATGTCAGAAATACCCTTTGCTTAATGGAATTACAGATCTGCAACATTAGTTCTATAGCAGGTAGAGCAACTGTGTTGTTTTTGGAGTGAACGCTTGATTGCAGTAACATTTATTAGTCTTATTATTATTAGTTGTATTTTACTAATTATTTCTTCAAATTAGTGAACACATTGCTGATAAAGCAGACCCCTGATTACAATTGGTAGTTTTTAGCATAACAAGACCAAAATGAGCAGTTTCACATTTAAAGCAGTCAATGAAATGCAAAAATAAATAACCTCCATCAACTGCAAGACAAAAACAAGAGGAGGCTAATTTAAGTTGGAGATTGAAGTTTGTCCCCATATTTCCAGCCACTTTGGCCCAATTGGCCCAAAGAGTTTAAACCTAGGTAGTAACCCGTTTGTTTACAAAACAATGGTGGATGATTTACCTCAATGTTTTCCACAATCCTGGTGACCACTGAGGCTGTGACAGAGTACCAGTAGGACTCTCCTCTTTGTTCACGCCCACTCTAGAGAAGACAGAGACAGGAGACTGGTTAGCTAGTAGTAAATTGTGAAATATTGGGTCTTCAATCACTTCAAGAGCAAAAACTTCAAAACATTGAGCTTTTCTTTTAAACATTATCAGATGTACTTACCATACTTTCCACAGCCCCCTTCCATTCAATAGTACTGCTAGGCCAAACTGTTACATTTTTGTGGCGCTAGGAATATGACTGGGGTGTCCGGCAATTATTATTTAAGATTCAAAAGGCTTTTTGTCTGTCAGTGTAACAACGTGCATTCAACATGGCTTGCAATATTTAAGACAAAACATTAACAAAAAACAAGTTGAAAAATCAATACAATACATCAATATAAGGACATGTTGATCCACCTACTTTCCATTTGTCTTCCAGTGCTTTGAGGAGACATTTCTTGCGCACTCTCTCCTCCTCTCTTTCCTTCTCCTCATCATATTCCTGAAACTGCGCAGGGCCAATGATGAGGTTGAGCTTGGACATGGAGATAACCCATGGATCACTGTGAGGCCGGTAGAAAGGGATCTGGAGCGTGATCTTTCCAATGAAGCCTTGTGAAAGACAACAATCATTATGGATCAAAAGGAAATAACATAATTTTAGGTAAAATTGCTATGAAACAAAGACAAGTTGTTACGCTAATTTACCTTTGAGTTATTGTGTTTCAATGTCTTCTCTACTTCACTTTACCGTTTCCTCTGTCATCGCTGCTCAGATGGGCTTTAAATTCAGTCAGAATAAACTTTTTCCTGTGGAAATTTCACATTCCCTAACATTGACCATTTTTGTTTCTTTGCCTGCCTCATCTCTGTCGCTATTTGTGGTTTTGGTCTCAATGTCTTCCTATCTATCTATGTATTTGCCCTTCTCCGGACACACACACACATACCCGCACACACCCACACCCACACCCACAGTTTATTTACCTTTTCACCCCGGGGATGACTCCATATTATTGATTTTACAGAGTAGGTTATTCATGAAATTAGAACCGTTGCAGGTCCTAAGATTGTTATGTGTATTAGTAGTAATTAACTTTCAATCAAACTTAAATGTTATCTTTGGTTAAATTGTGGTGCAAGTTAATTACACACCTTAATATATTTCAATTAAATCGGTTAAGTTACTGACTGCCTAAATGAGCTGCTGCTCCAGGGGAGACTCTCACTAACAGGATTGTACTGAGATGTGCTCCCCAGTTTGCCGAACCTGATACTAGACAGGAAAGTCCTGATTTGGTTTAACATTCCAAGAACAGACATGCAACCACTTGAGATATTTACAACTCACATACAACAAAGAAAGAGATTGTTTGAGATTTTTCTGTTAACCCTTTCAGGCTCATTTGTAGCATGCATTTTCTTCACAGCTGCAATTCTTAAAGAAACGTAAAAGTAATCCTCACAACTTCATACTATGCAGTAGTAGTATATCAATAATCTGATCTGAGCGTGGCATAATAAATCATGGGTTTCTGTGCAAAAGATTTTCAATCCATATATTAAGAGTTTGGGAATCGGCATCAATGAGAAAAAGAGTTTCCTGTCGCAGTGTCTACTACGAAAGAAAATAAGTCAAGTCTAGTGGATGTCTGCTTCAAAGATGTGCTCCTCCTCACCTGTTTTGACTTCAAATGGCAAACCAAACTCTCGCAGGGCATCCTTCCTCAGAGGCAGGTTCTCTAGCTCCACAGCACCTGAAGGACAAAAAGAAGCATACAATACAATAAATGTATTTATTTTCAGAGTGTGGATATGGACAGAATGTTTTCTACTTGAACTAACACAACACTTTTTAATGCTGCAGTTTTCTGTTCTGTGTAACCGTACTCTTTGCTCCTAATAAGCCAGGAAGGGGTGTGTGAATGTTGTGGTGGCTGTTGTGGATTGTTGTTTGTTGTTTTTGACCATCTGAGTGTTACATATTACTTTTTATAACTTATTTTTCTTGTTTAAAATTTTTCCTTTCCGGCATTGTCATTGTTATGTCATCTGATACCATCTTCAAATGCCCACCCCCCGCCCCCCGCCCCCCACACACTCAAACTAATACACAAATATACTCATAATGGTAACTGACATCATAACACTGCACAACATACACAATATAATACAATATTATGTACAATATACACAATATTGCTATACAATATCATGATGACACTGGTCTTTTGTGTGTACTTACCTTTGAGGAGGGCAATGGAGAGCTGGTCTGTATTCAAGTTACTGACATATTTTCCCAGGTATGTGTTTAGCACCCAGGCAACAAGGCCCTCCAACATCCTGGAGGCTCAGAGAGCAAGTGTGGGAGGAAACTGCAGACATTGAAAGACAGTGGCTTCGAAAATGGAATATCCAATCGACAGGTTCAAAACAAAAGGATTGAAAACATCTGGATGCTATCTTGACCTGTATAGTGGTTTAATATGTCTACATAATGCACAATCTGTTTTCAGAACAAAGCTGCAGCATTTGATTAGTTACTTGAATGAACCTGACCACTCTCATTCGCTTGAAAGAAAATTTAAGAAATGTAGTTCTCTTACAAAATACGACATACTATATATCCATCAAGCATCCTAATAAACACACAAATTCTTCACACTGCTGCAGGTAAATGTTCAAATCTACGAGCCTTGAGCCTTTTCCAGTAAACCACATTTGTATTGTTCCTATGGACTTTGGCATTACGTCATAACAGGAACTAACTACCACCGATCACTCGTTGAGAGCAAATACTACAGCTTCAGACAGCATAGAAGACTTAATTTATGATTGCGTTCATTTTACAGACGTTGAAAATAATAGAAGATAGGACCGAACTGGACACAGTCGTTAAGCAAAAAGTATCAACAAACCTATAAGTGATACTGGCTACGATTCAATTGGCGCTAGTTAATGTCATTTACCTGTTAATATGACTGAATCAGCTATGGTCGTCGTCCTCATTGACTCGCTGAAGTCATTCTTGATGCAGCTCACTGTCACTTTGGTTTGTTTTGTCAGAAGCATACGAGGCGTGTATTACTTTAGCAACACATCGTGAACTGTCGGGTAATGTCCCAGTCCCACATTCCCACTTTATCGAAAATAAAGCAAAACACAATGAAATAAAAGTGGGGGGGAAAAGTGCAAAGGTTGTCGTCAATACAGGGGACGCAACTTGTGGGGACTGTCGTGACGGACAAGGCAAGGTTGTTGTGCTCGTAAGCTAGCCACTTAGCAAGTCAGCTGTCTTGTGACGCTGAGTGCTCCTGGCCAAAAACAGAACATTGGCAAACAAACATTAATACAACACTAACTGCGCAAGTTTTTAGAGAATCTAAGAGTTATCCTTCCAGAATGAAAAGACTTGTTGATACCCCAGAGTTGAGTATCTCATAAACACATTTACTGATACCGCTCAATTTCCTGCACGTACTTCCGGTCGGTCCTTGTTCTTCTTCTTCTATTGGATATCTGACAGATTGAACGCCGCGGAGCGCAATGCTGGCATCTACTGTTCACTGCACGCGGTAACAGGATTATTTTTAGGATTATATTTTATTTTTAGGCCAGTGGAACTAATTTCCCGACATGTTGCTCGTTAGTTCCGAACGATATCAAGTACTTAAGAGAAAAGTAAGGAATCCCCTGACCCGACAGCTCCACGGGCAACATTGTCATTTCTTTGATGTGTATTCCACAGGAAACAAATCTATAATCCACCTGGATGATTATGGCCGATGGTTTTTATTTAGCGGGCAAGGCTGTAAATAAAGCGGGACGTCGTCATTCCCCTTATAACTAAAGCATACTCTTTCCCTTCACAGAGTCCTGTATGGAACATGCCTTCATTTTCTCAAGAGAAGACTCACACATGGAAACATTTAGATTGTGGGATTATTCTCTAATGTCCAAATGTCATACAAAATAATGTCCACCTGTTAAAAGCTATTTGAATTTGAAAGATTAGTAATATTTCCCCTCTCTGTAGATGGTGCCACCATCCACAAATATAGAATAATCCAAATCCATGATGAGGATTTTGAAAGACAGAATTCGTCATGATGTCAAGGAGGACTGGACTAACAATTTATTCATCATGGAACTTGTAAAGAAGACTGTCTCTCCACACAGAAACCTAAACCATTCCGAATATCCAACCCTTACCCTAAGCCTTATTAATATCTTGATCTAAAACCACCACAGAATCCAGTGTTTTTACAATTAATCAATTCGTTTTGGAATTAGATTATTATATACACTAGTTTCTCTAGTCTCTACAAGTTGTTCCCATTCCACCATTCTTTCCATTAAAATAGCAGCTTGGTGGAGAAGGTAAACACAAATACTGGAGCTACATAAGGCTCAGGGTAAAATGTGGCATAACTCAACTAAACTGAGCGACCAAGCAATAACAGCAATATAGCTGATGAGTAATAGTGGGGAAACGGTAGATAACAAAGTAAGACAAGGACCGGAAGTTTAAACATGGGGAAAACATACAAGACTCAAATTTACATCAACGTGATTGCGTCTCTCAATAGGTCCACCGTCGGACAACATGTGCAGGTGCCTAAAGTAGTTGTAGTACTGAATATTCAGTCACCAGCCCACCATTTATTTAATCTCTAAAATCTGGATTATTTTACCTGACCAGTTTCCAACTGGTTTCCAACTGGTCAGATTGGGGAGGGGACCAGAGAATACTACAGAGTACTATGGAGTTTTCATTCATTTCATTTAGGCTCTGTGGAGAAAATGGATTTACTCCAAGATTGTCATTATTAGTAACAATTATGGGAATACAGCACCACAATCTGTGGTAAACAACAACATGTAGCATTTATGTTTCTGTTAAATTTATCATTTGTTCATTTAATTTGTATTTACATGTGCCTCTCAATAGACCTCATTCGACACCTAAATGACACACTTCGTAAAGGTTTTTATTGAATATGGCCGTATAGTTGCACAAGCATGCTACTTAACCCTCCTTCACTCCATAAACATACAGTATATCAATGTAGAGAGAAGGGAGGGCCGCCACACGAATTACGGGTCATGAGACTGCCTCGCGTGATGCATGCTGGGAAATGTTGTTTCTGGTCGGCAGTTTTTCTATTGTCCACGGTAACAGCTGGTTAAACGAGAACTCTTATTCCCATAAAGATAGCGTCTCTGCTACCGTATCGCTACGTTTCCTCATTTAGCAAAACGCCGAAAGTCAGATTTGTTAGGTTTGTAGCTGATTAAGTGAACATGATCTTTTGCCACTTTAGGTTAATGTGAAGAAGAGCTTCTCTGTAGCACTGGAGAATTGTAATGCATGTATTCGTGACAGTGAGTGGCAACGTTGGCACCGAACATTAACAAGCTGCATATAGCAGAAGAAATCGAAGCTAGTCCGCCAACATACTTTTCTGTGTAGTCAGTGTTCATTTATAGGGCTGCTGGCGCTTCTCGCTGTGCTGTAATTGCGTCTATTGTTTATTAAAATATCAGCGATGGATGAAGTTGACAAAATATTGATTCACGCTCTTAGACAAGTCGGCACGTAAGTATTGTCAGTTTACACGTCACTATTTCTGTGTGTCTATGACAAACAACTTACTACTCTCAGCCTTCCTTGAAGTGTTTGTGTGTAGGTGTTGTACTTTGTTGTGATGTAATGGAATCTTTATATGTTGATGATGTTGGAAGCCTCACTACCACTCATTAAATCATTGAAATGCCCGCTTTTCTGCATTGATTACTCATCGGCTGTCTGATCACGAGTTTCCAGTGGTCTCTGATGGTCTCTGTGGTTACTAACAGCTCAAAGGTCTTGGAAATTGCAGAATAACTAAAGACCTGGTGCTAAACAAATTTAGAGTTTGGACAATAAATCGATACTGCAACTGCGGTCTTGCATAATATTTATATTTGTATTCAAATCTGCAGGTGTTTTTAACAGATTCGTTGTTACATGTTTAAGAGAATCACTACTTCATAACTCCTTATGTACACGGCCTCCACACGCATTAAAATTCATCATACGCAAACTACCATAGGGTTATCGCAACCCGCTCACCTTTACAGTTACACGCCCCCGCGCCATCACTCTCTCCCTCTTTCCCACCCTCAAGGCAACTCCCTCCAAACACACCTCCACTTCTTCGATGTTTCATTGATTAAAGCCTGTGATCCTTCCCTGGCTGTGCCACTGCCTGCTCTATCTAGATCCCCTGCGGTGCTGCCTCTGCCTCATATTCCACCATGGCAGACTCTGGGCCATCCAGTCACTAAATACCTAATTCTACTGTGTGTCAATGGAATACCCGCTCTAAGGCCAAGTGACTACATTGATGTGTCAAATTAACTTGAAATGTGTGAATTTTAAAGGAAGAACAAGATACCATATTTTTGTTATCTGATTTCCACTACAGAGAAATAAGCGATGACATCGAGAGTGTCAAACATTTCAACAGTGAGCTGATAGTAGAGGCTGTGGTCAGATGTATCCGGGTGATTGATCCAGGCCTGGGCAATACGCTGCCTAGCTCACTTCCTCCAGGCATGTCTGCACGCTTCAGGATGGGCATGAGCCTGGCTCAAGCATGTCAGGTAAGACACCATAGAAAGTTGTGTTTTCATGGTTTTACTGTTGGTTTTATTATTATTACATCCTGCAATTGAACTATAATCAATCATTTTCACATGCACATTAACGTACGGGCAGTATTCTGGTTGATGCCTACATAAGAGAGTGCAGACAGCTTATCTGAGATGTACAGAAGCAAACCAAGGCGCTTGGGGGAATTTGGGGTAGAATGTAATTTTAACAATGTTCAAATGTTGAATTCCAGGACCTTGGCTATAAAGGAGACATAGGCTACCAGACCTTTCTATACAGCAATGAGCCGGAGATTCGGTCTTTGTTGATGTTTGTGGTGGAGAAGCTTCCCAGAGAGAATGCTGAAGCTTCAGACCAGCCAACAGGTAAATACTAGAAATCTATAGATAGACTGTAATGCTAGGTAACATTTGCAGGCACGTTAATATCAATATCATCTCACGTCATATCGCCCACCCATTCTGACAGAAGATAGTGTGACACACTGAGTTGGGAATTGTGTATAGCAGGGGTGGGGAACCTTTTTCCTATCACGGGCCATTTTGATGTTACCATCAGCCCTCAGAGGCTTACATTATTGAATCAATGCTACTGCTTGTCAGGCATATTAAGCCTGCTATTACCATATTATTGGTTGTGTGTTCAACGGTTTTGATGACTGTGGTGTCTGAATGTTTGAATTCTCATTTGGAAATCTAGTACCAGGAATCTCTGCCCTCTCGTCCTCCAGGTAAATCGGTAGTCCTCCAGAGAGCCATCGCTGCAGTGATCAAATCCCAGCTCACTCTGCCCTGGCTCCCCACCAACTGCAGACAGCCACTGCTCCATGCTTCACATGTAATGTATTTATGTATTTACTGAACAGAACACTGTATCTAGTGTGTTTAACAAAGAAAAAAAAAGGTCTCTTGTCATAAAAAAAGATGAAACTCACAAACATTGTCGTGTCATTTAGCAGAAGCTTTCATTCATAGCGACGTACATACAGTATGAGAGTTGGTACAACACAAGCAAAGATCTTGTTCAGAGAGACTAAGACGAGTAAAGAGGACAAGAGCCTGTATCAGGAGCTGTGCCAGGGTCTGATAGGTAGGTCCCCTGTAGAAAATGATGGTGCTGAATTTATTTTTAAACCTTTTGTAGATCCCTGGACCATTGCAAGGTTTCCATGTCCAGCCTCTGAGTTTGCCATACTGTACTAAAGACTCAGTGAAGAAGCAGCTTAACGGTAGGCTTCCCACTGCACTCCAATCATTTCTCTAACTTGTCTTTGTACAGTTGCACAAACTCAGCTTGTTTGTTTAAAATTTAGTTTGACTTCAACCACTTAAAATATTATGAATTAAGGGGCTTAAGTTCTGGGGTGATTTCAAATGTCTGTGTGCCATTTCTAAAATAACAGAAGTGAGGAACTACCACCGGGACATTCTCCCTCCTGTGACTGCCCAGCCCTCCCATCATTCCTCAGTCGTGGCATCCCTATTAGAGCAACACATGGTTGAGCTGAGTGTTAGCATGGAATGGGAGAACGAGTGGAAGAGCCAGGGACTCCTCTCTCGTCTGACACCACAGGTAAATAACTTGGGGTGTTCCAAGTATCTGTTATCTTTGATACCCTTACTGAACTTGTTCAGCCTTTTAAAAATAGATAAAACCTGGAGCAATTCCCCCCTAGATAGGTTCGTTTGAGCATGTGCCAACAGCACAATCGCACTCCATGGAGCGGTTTGTTTGCAGCGAGAATGCAAGTTATGGCCATAGTCTTCTGGGTCTCAAAGTCAGACTGTGGCGACACACCTATTGAAGAGCCGATCTGGCCCACCCCCTCGCGCGCAGATTAAGACAATGGGTTCAGAGCAAACCATGGCGTTTTGTATGTATGCACCAAGAAAGCTGCTACTACATTTGAGACCACTACAAGCAATCTAATCCGCTGCTTCAGACAGCATCCCTCCCAGTATGAAGAATCCATGAAACTGCATCCGTCATGGTCAGTTAATACAGAAAAACAAACTGAATATCACAGGTATGAAAGATATAATGATGAAAATGTTTTACCCATAGCGCCCAGCACCAACCATCAGGTGTCCTATTACAGTACAGTATGTTTGACAAGAACACATCATCCTTAACCTCCTTTCCTTTTGTGATTCAGGAATACCGGACCAGGAAATTTAGCCGTCTGCATAAACGCATTGAGGAACAGCTTCGCTCTGCTGCACTACCCTGCAATGAAAGTGCCATTGGTGCACCTCGGTCTATCTCTGACCTATCAGAACTGCTGCAAACCTTCAGAAGCACCACCCCCTCTGACTTCATTCTTACCAAGGGCACTCACTTCACCCATACACAAAAGTTCACATTCACTCAGGTCAGAACCATGCACAATTTAGCAGATTTGAATATACAATAATTACATTTAAATTGATCTACATTGACTGTTGAATTCAGCATTAAGCGATCTGTATGTGTGCACTCCAGGAGGTGGCAGGACTGCTGAGCCCCATCATCAATGGCCATCAGTCAGAAAGTGAATCCCAGATCTCTCAGCAAGAGGAACTGGCATTTCTGCAGCAGAACTTTGAGCATCTTAGCCAGGATGTCGACCAGCTCACAGCAGAAATGAAACGCATCAGTGTCACTAATGCTCAGGTAAGATTTGTGATGGGGTGATTTGGTTACAGTAGGGAAACTTGTTGTCTGGCTCGCGCATGTTTGCAGTCTACTCTGTTTCAGAGCCAATCATAATGTGAATCTTCAAAGGGTGCAATGCAATTTGTCTGAAGGGCCAAACTGTGGCCTTTTAAATAGCCACTTAATAGTAAAATGGCTAATGCCTGGCGTACAACTGATGTACAACAGCATTCAAGTGTTCATTATACAGAACATGCATAATAGTCAACAACAGCAAGTCTTTTGTGTTAACTGCTGCGTCATCAGCGACTCACAATTATGTAGGTTTCATTTCATGGCACCACAACATACAAATGTTTGCCTATTAGGATGAACAGTTTCTTTCACGTTTAACAGTATTTACATAATCTAAGAGCCTGTGTTTCACATGACATGGCAAATTTGCCTGTCTTGAAATGGAATTAAAGACATTCACATTTCCACATTTGCTCCTTTTTTGTGCTTTGAAGTCATGTTAGGGAAATTGTTAAGTAACATTATGTAAATTTGGTAGGTCCTGGACGAGTTGATGCAGAGAGAGTTGGAGAGCTCTGAAAAAGAGGAAAAATTGTTGTTAAAGAAGAAAACGATTGATTTGTTGCCTGATGCTGAGAACAACTTGGAAAAACTTCAGGTAGGATCACGCTTCGACATTTGTCATTGTTTTTCACACACGTCACAGTGTTATCCTGGGAGGCAAACGTCCCTGGCCTGCACCATGTTGAGAATTGTCTGACTAGGAAGCTAGAAACTTGGTTCTAAAACATTACAGTGGTTTTGATACAAATGTGACTACAGTGTTGGGACTTGGTACCGGCACTTTTTATACTGACTCCAGTCTTGTCAACCAATGTGGTGTATAATCAAACAATCACCATGGTCTGTGACATCTCTGCTTACTGAAGAACTATTTGTGTTTCTTGTTAACCACCAGGTTCTGGTAGAGGCCAGTGCCAAGCGAGTGATGAACCTGGCGTCTCAGTGGGAGAAACACCGTGCTCCTCTTATTGATGAGCATCGCAAACTGAAAGAAATTTGCAGCAAACATGATGTAAGGAGTAACTGAGTTGACTTTAAACTAATGTGTTTATTTTTATGAGAACTAACTTTTTTTTCCTCTCCTAGCTGGAATCTTCCAGAAAACTTTCTGAGATCAAGTCTCTTCATGACAAAATCTGTGTAACTGCAGAAGAGGCCAAGAAGAAGGAAGGAATACATAAACAATTGGTAATCATGAATTTGGATTTCTTCTGAGGCATGATGGGAGTTTTAGCCTGGGGGTCTGGTGATATTAGGGTTAATGTTTCTGCATATTGAGTTGCATCTTCACATTTTACCAAACACACACCTAGATCCAATTTCATTTGTCACTTAGGTCACAGAGTTGGAAAATCTTCCGCAAGATGTTTCTCGTTCGGCATACACTCAAAGGATTCTAGAGATTGTCAACAACATTAAGAAACAGAAAGAGGAAATAACAAAGGTATGTTCTTGCTGGATGCAGGTTGCTTGCATAGCACTCACTTGGGACACACAACTGGCATTGATACGCACTTGCATGTAAAAACACATCACACATGTACTTTGATCATGTTGAACCAGCCTTCAACAAAAGCTGCAAAAAGCCATGAATTTTCAGTCTGAACTTTTGGTCAAATTAATCTTTCAGATTTTGTCCGACACCAAGGAGCTACAGAAAGAGATCAATAGCCTGACTGGAAAACTGGACAGGACCTTTGCTGTGACTGATGAACTGGTCTTCAAGGTAGCAACAACATTTTAGGTCACATTTTGCTGATTGTTTGCTTTGTAAAAACTTTTACAGTCCATTCATAGTGAAATGTATGACTACAAGAGACAGAAGGATGAATGTCACCACTGTCTTACTGTCTCCATCACATCCGTGTACATTTACTTAGAGCAGGATAGTAGACCACAGTGGTGCCTGGGATGCCATGTTCATCATGTAAAACTGTAAAGATGTGCATGGAGCACTTCATGATGCCTTTACACATACGTTTGGTAGGGATGCCCTCTTCAAAGCCACACTTGTGGAATCACTAGCTGGGGACGACAAGATTCTACCCAGAATATGCCTTAGATATTGTGCTGATAACCTTTCCTCCAAAAACAAATAACTGAATCACATCAAGGTGTATGCAATTTGAAAAGGTTGATTATCAGTTTACTTGCTGAATTATTGAAAACCTTCTATTCCCTTTGTTTTATGTAATTTTGTTTCTTTACCATTTTCAGGATGCCAAAAAAGACGAATCCATCCGCAAATCATACAAGTACCTGGCTGCTTTGCATGAAGTAAGGTTTAATTGTGTTATCATATATTCAATATGGGAATGTCATGTGCAAATTTAATTTTTACTTATGTAATTTATTATGTTGCATTGTATCTTTCATTTATCCATAGAATTGCCATCAGTTGATTCAAACTATTGAGAACATGGGCACAATCTTGAGGGAGATTCGAGATCTAGAGGAACAGGTATAATTTGCCATTTCATTATATTCTGCAGGCGTGGTTTAAATGAACAAGCTGGCATTTTGTGAAAAATGTTTTTTTTTTACATGGATATCTGTCTAATTTTTATCCGTATTTTCATGTCAACAGCATATTTCGCTGCTGTAGCTTAACACAAAGGCTGGAAATGAGGGGAATCTGTTTGTAGCGCATAGCTCCAACAAAAATGCAAAATGTGAATATTGCTGGGCTTGCAGTTTCCCCCCGTCTACTGTCTTTATGTGACTTAACTGTATGCACTGAAAATAATATTTGAATATAGTTATGTTCCTTTAAACTATAGCAGCTGTTTTCATAACTATAGTAGTCTCAGCTTTTTGTAACCAAACTGTTGTTTTTCCATAGATTGAGGCAGAAAATGGTAACAAGACTGTAGCCAATCTAGAGAAGATTCTGGAGGACTACAAGGCTATTCGACAGGAGAACTCTGCACTTTCTGCAAAAGTCAGAGACAGCTGAAGGAAACTTCTGTGTGAGTCGTGAGCAAGCCTTGGTCCATAAATGGCGCTGCACTGAAACAGCACTCCCTTTCTCAACTGACTGCTGGCCAATACCAACATCTCTTTGGCTTTTGGAAAACTTGTGCTTTTCTTTCGTAAGGCAAAGCTGATTTTTGTACAATGGAAATTAAGATGATATTTGTAATACACAGTCTGTAAGAAGAGTTCAGTTTTTTGAGCGTGGTCGTGCTCCCTGAGGGTCCATGCACAGGTGTAATCATTCCAATTATGCAGCTGAAAAATCACATACTACTTCTAATAATAACTTTCTTTGTAAAGCACCTTTAAAAAACTGAGTTCACATCAGATGTTTGTTCAAGGAAACAGTTAAGCTTTCAATGAAAAGACCGTCTCTACAATGAAACACGGAGGAGGCTCGGTTATGTTATGGGGTTGTTTTGCTTTGTCTGGTACAAAGTGTCTTCAATCTGTGCACAACACAAATCAGAGAGTAATCAATGTATTCTGGAGCCAAACACACTGCTCGGTGTCAGAAAGCTCTGTCTCAGTCACAGGTTATGGCTCCTCTAACACGGTTATGTAAACCTGAGAGTGGAACAAACTTCCAGATGAGAAGTGTAGAAGTCTGATTCAGAGCTAGAAAGTGCTTGATTTGCAGCAGCTGCCTCAAAAAGGTGTTTCAAAATATTAGGTTAAAGGTCCCACACACAATGATACTAAACGGCATACAGGGAACTTTACTCCATTTAATAAGGTTGAATTGCTCATAAGATTAATATGATTGAAGAAACCTTTGTTTGAATTAGTTCCAGGCCATTTGTGTTATTATATTTTTATATATCATCAAAAGCAAGGTGCCAATTAGATCTGTTGGTTTCAAGTTATTTCAGAGATTTTTGCCCCCAACATCTGTGTTCAGGGAATGGCAGTCAACATTTTGTTCAGTCTTGTCAGCAAGGTGTGAAATGTGGTACCAGCTTAAATAAAGATGCCTTATACACTTGAATCATATTTAATACACCTTGATCACCCAAAAGTAGTAAAAGCAACTACCCTAACTACAGTTTTCAGATATATCTTGTAAAATAAAACGTATCCCCTTACAATGTGGAAAATACTTGTGACTACAGTTTTTTCAGAAAATGTACGCAAGTTACGAATCACCGCATCAGAAGACATGATTTGCCATACTTCTGCAGGGGCCTGTACTAGGAAGGAAGCTTGACTGATCTCGGCCTTTTTAGGTGTCTCGACAAAATGGAAACACCTCAATCAGGGATGATTGGTAACACGAAGTGGCTAATCAGCAGGATTTGTTAATGCAGATACGTGCACGCTCTCACAAAAGGGGGAGTGTCTGTAAACACGGGCCTATAGGAACAAGATGGACTTGTGCAGATACGTAATTCACGTCAGGGGAGCTTGTGTTTGTATCGTCTTATTTTTGTATGATTCTATGTAAAGTTTACTGAGCCATTCATGTCAAATACCCTTTAAATAAACCTGGATTTGATTTGACTTCACTTGCAAATTACAAGTTTAACAATACAACAATACATTTTCATTCAGCATCAAGGCTACAATTTGAAAATAGTCTGTTGATGCTTCTAATCAGCTTCAAGTCCCCTCCTTAGGAAGATGCGCTCTGATGGAGGCAAACACCCAAATAGTCACAAATAGTCTCCTCTGAAGACGCATCAGGTAATCTTGGTTAAATATTTATAATATTCTGAGCCTACACATATAATGTAGGAGTCGTGGAGATCAACAAGACGAGTACATTTCTCTGTTTGGCTGCACACCTCTGTGGCCGTTTATTCAACCATTCAAACTCCAGCTACAAACCCAAACATTACCTTTAACACCAAAACGGCGCCCGCCGCCATGGTAACACCACGCCCCTTAAAGGGAGCGAGTCCTAAAAACACCTGGAGTCTGAAAGTAAGAAAGTGTGTTGTTTCTTGCTTCTATCAGTGTATATACAGTACAATTACAATACACACAACAAACTTGCAATCATGTATAGTGTTTTTACATTAAAATATGTTTTATTAAACAATATCCACCAGTTGTGCAGAACAACCTGTATCGACCAAAGGGACACCACAATATTGGCAACCATGGCCTGGAAGCATATTTTAATGTTCAATTTGCCAAATGCCTGCAATTAAAAGACCCTTAAGGGGCATTCCCCTCACTAATTGTTAAGGAATATTTTTGCAGACAGGATCATGAGATTACCACTCTGATTACCACTACGATGTTAAAATAGAATCTCTAACCTGGTAAATCCAGTAACTTCCTTATCACAGCATGAAACACTTTCTCATCTTCCCAGATTTACTTATGTTATCGATAATTCTTTTAGCGCTTCAATGATAGATTGGTCACCCTAGGAGGTGTATGATGACACAACTTGACTCCTTTGCCACGCTTTCTTTATTAATCCAAAACTGGCATGATAAGAGTCCCAGCAAAGCTCCCTGGATGATTTCCAAGGCTTCCAACAATAAGTGGAAGCTTAGTTGCCACCGAGGACAAGAGGAGGAAGCGCTGTGTTGGTTTGTTTATGTTGGTGGTCATAGGGAATGCACTTTAATGGCCACCGATGCTTCGATTTTCCCCACTCATCCAGTCGAGTCCAATGAACGTCAGGCTCATGATCATGAATACGAACCCCAGCATTGTGAAACACGCAGCCTGAAAATCCAAGAAGAAGACATACAAATGGAGTCACGACAGTTGGCCCAATCATTTCTAGCACCTGAAAGGTACAGAATGTAGCTTTTTTTTTTGAATATTTTGAATATATAATTTTTGTACAATTTGAAGATATCCTCATTACTTCATGATAGGAATGTATACAGAGAGTGCTCTGTGAACCATATGGCTCTGTAGCACCTCCTCCTACCACTTTCCGGGCACATCTTACTGTGTGGAGACCCTAGAAAAGGATGTCTGGAATGCCCTGCATAGTCTGCTGCCACTGTGGCCCAATCCCATATAAATGGATGAAGATGAAATCAGCTTTTAAAATCAATCAATCAATGATTGATTTTATATACTGCCATCAGTTGATGAGTGTGTGTACCATTTACTTACAATTGACAGGGCAGACTGGAAATTTCACAAATTGACTTGTGTTAGTGGTGGCATCTTCAGACAGGGCCATGTTTAAAATCACTGAGTTCTTTAGTACGACCTGGAGATTGCATGGCTATGTGCTTGATTGTTTGCACGTGTTATCAAAAGGTGTGGCTGAAACACCGAAAGTCAATGTCCACATACATTTGGCCATAAAGTGTATCTGCCTTGATCAGTGCCAACAATGACACTGTCAGCAATAAGGGTATCATTGGGTTACTTATGACTGAATTTATAATTTCATTCAAAATTGTTGACTTCTATACATATAGAATAAGTAGTACATAGAGAAATACATAATTTGATTAGAGACTTGATGTCATGTCATGTCAAATGCTTGCTTCAATAAAAATATTCAACACAAGAGACTTGAACCCACCTGGATCTTTGGTCTGGTATTCATGGGTTCCAGGTCAGTGGGGATGATGCGGATGTAGAATAGTCCAGGAAGGATGAAGATCAAACTAGGAGCTGTGGTTGCTCCTGAGCATTAAGAAGATTGTTGAAATTCCTTCAATGTACAGTATCTTTAGACAAATTCACTTCTTATTGCTGATTTGCACCTTTACTGTAATTTGTAGTGTTGCATTTCCTCAAGTGAAACCTGGTTCATGTGATGTCTCACCAATGATTCCAAAGATGTCTCGAATATTGGGAACAAGGATGACCAGTAGGTTGACAGCAGTAAGCAAACACAGGGCGATGATGATGTGACGTGCCCAGTTGAAGGGTTTCTCTGGAAACAACAGGTGCTGAAGAGCACGGCGAATCTGACGGAGAGACAGACATGAACTCATAATGCTGTGATTTCAGATCAAATCCTCATGGTTATATAATCTATTACACCATTTTTTATGATATGGTCTTTCTATTAACTTCCAAATACATTACCTAGAAAACAACAAATAGTTGGCAGGTTGTAGCTGCACATTAATATTTGTAAATGCATGTGAAGTATTTGAATAAATAAATGAATGAAAAACTTCTATTAAAACATTTGACAAAGCAGAGAACTACCCAATGAAATCACAGGGGCTAATAACTTTAGAGCAGTAAGACAGTTTGGACATATTTTTGTAATCAATTATGGATTTTGATTCAGAAGAGGCATCTATTGTAGCAAAATGTATTTCCTAAATGATTACTTATACCTGATTACTTATATTAAAACTCTGAAGCAAAACCTCTTTTAAATGAACCACATAGAGTCAGAAAATATGCTGATCTTTTATAACGTGTTGGATGTTTGGAGGAAGATGTTCTTACTGGAAACAAGACAACCGGAACTGTGAGTGTGACAGCCACGAGTACGGCAAGCCGGACACACAGGATCAGCGTGTCAAGAGGATCCATCTTATTGTAGGTATGCAGAAGTTCAGCTTCAGTGTTCTCTGTGAGCACACACACACACACACACACACACACACACACACACACACAAAAGCAACTGTTACCAAACTCTGTTACCAGATTCTTATCATTATGACAATATTGTTTTGGTTGAAGAAATACGAGTGGCGTCTCCAAGCATATTTACACAGTTGTGAGTTGTGTGTTATGTCACGCTCACACCGTCAGTAAAGTCAGTTCCAAACATAAAAAAGAAATCCAAACACTCCTTGGAAAAGATTGTCTAAGTGTCTTATACATTCAACACGAAAGAGCAAAACCATCTGCAAGAAATGGGGAGGCAATGTGGACCACGTGTTTAGTTGAATTTAAGCATGTATGGAGTTTTGGTGCAGACATGTGTTCCCCCTGGTGCCATCTGTAGGAATGCAAACCGTCAAGAAAATAGATCAGATTGAAATTGAGCATTAAAAGAAGATATGGAGCCTCAACATCACAAACACTTCCAATTTATATAAAGCTGTTTCAACTTGTAATATCTGTTGTATGCTTTAGAGAGTCTGATGCTACAAAAAGATACCATAGTTACCATAGAAGGTGAGATAACCAAATATGGCCGTCAAGAAGTACATGATGAACATGCTGAGGATGGAAACGTTGCCAATATTCTGCATTCTCTTCTTGGTGGGACTTTAGGGGAACAAAATAACACACTATTATTTTACAATACTGAACATGAGAGACACATATAGCTGCGGAGCTCTCTCACAGTAATCTTACTTGTGCAGTTCAGTGTAGATGGGAAGCACTTCAGGGTGACACACAAAAGCAAATGCCAGGATAGGGATTGTATATGCTGTCTAGAAAAACCATGTAACAAAGAATATTTTACACATGAGAATGATTCATGCTCTTAACACTTCCAATGGTATGTATAACAACTATTGCATGTAATTCAACAAAGAACTCTCTCACCTCTTGGTTGATGGTGAATAGCTTGGCATTGCATGTATCCTCTGGATCCACCAAATTCACAGAGTAGTTGCCAAATGCTTCCAAGGGGCAAACAGTGTTGAATTTCTTGTAGATGACCTGGTGGATGTAACAGAGGAGCCATTTACACCTTGCATTTTAAAGGTGTTCTCATTATATACAGAGAATATACTATATATACACGTCTACAATAACTGGTGCAACTACATGTTGGACATGGTTGTCACAAGAACAATGAGCCAGATCATGTGCTAGGAAGGAGGAGGACTCAAGTGGAGGACGACACAGGGGTAAACAGAAAAGGATATTTCATCACTGAAATCACTGAACAAAGAAAAAGGGAAACTCAAAATACAAGCATACTTGCAACTGGTACAACAAGTGGAGTTATTCAAATTCAAGCATATATCTACAGGGAAAAAGACAAATATGGCAGGCAAAGTAGGTTCAGGTAGTCCAGGTCCACAACAGCAGCTCAACAGAGCACTAGAGCAAAAACCAGACTTAAGTAAACATCGAGTAACACTAAACACAACAACAACAACAACAACAACAAGGACCACAAAGTAAATGCAAGAGCAAAAGCAGGAAAACAACCAGGAAACCAGTACGAATCGACAAGAGGAGAGAGACGCAGACTACATATACACAGACTAGACACACACAGACTAGACACAATGGGGAACAGGTGCGAACAATCACACAGGAACACATACATTTTTACTCCCTTAAAGCAAAGGCCTTGCAAGTTGGACCCTGGTTCAAGTTTTTCGACTTGCCTGGTCTGATGGTTTAATAAGTTACAAACAAGCACTCTGCTCGAATTGCATATTACTCAAAATTGATTAATGATAATAAGAGCCACCCCAAATTCCTATTCGACACAGTGGCACAGCTTTGGGGAATTTCCTGATATTATGGGTTTGTAAAGCCCTTTGAGACATTATATATGATATTGGGCTATACAAATAATATTGACTTGACTTGACACACAAACTAAAAACACAACCATAGCTGTTTTGTGAACCAAAAAACAAATTATTTTAATTTTCATAACATAAATGTAAAGAAATAAAATCATGTACAGTACAATACACACACCCATTATCTATCATAACCCATTACTCTCTGTATTTTCTGTATATATGTGTGTGTACACATGAACCTTTGTTGATTGAACATTTTCCCTCCAATCCTGGGCTTTGAGGCTCACTGAATTGACACAAAATCTGACAGATACAGACACACATGTTATGTGTTAGTTATGATGGTCAGTTAGAGCAAAAGAAACAGAGAAATATTGGTTTTCTAATCTTCAAAACATGCATTACCTTTCGGTGGAGGGCTAGCTGGGTCCTCCTGTGGCCAGATGCATTCCACCGCGTGAGAACTCTCCATGTCCTTTTTTAGTTATCGCTAAACATGCATTAGCACCAGTCCTGAGAGCAATGTGTGGCCTGCAGATTTCATCTAGCCCCTTGGCTGTCCCTGACCGGCCCGCATGAGGTCAATGGTAAATAAGGAATCAAACGCAAATAGGTGTACATCATGCAACTTCCCATGATATTTATTTTGAAGGCGACTGCTATTTTTTAAATGTATGTACATTTATGTGTTGGTGTTCAAGGACATCCTAGAGCTCTCAGATGATGACTTGATGGTCGATCCTGCATTTGCTATTGATGTGACTGCACTAATGGATGGACTAAATACTAAACTTCTAAACTTTGTCAGTCTGGTGAAGGCTTTTTCCAAAGACTATGTAAACACCATGTATATTCATTACAATATTAAAATTTTAAAATATTAATTATTAAAATAAATGGACTTCAACTCAGAGTTCTAAACCTAGATTGTGTATAGCATGTAAATCAATTTACTCAATCATATAAAAATGATAATCACCTGGATTCCCTTACACGGTGGACTCCTCACCCGCCAATTAAACAACTGTTCATGTACTGTAACTGTATAATTCTATAAAAGCTGTACAGGAACACATCTTGCTTGCATTTTTGCCGACACATAAACGTATGGTATAGTGTGTGAATAAATATGGTGATAGAAGCACAGACTCACTGCAGACAGGAAGAACACCATGCAGGTGAGAGAAAAGCCACTGGTGTAACCAAGATATCCTGCAGAATGCAAACAAACAAAACACTCAATGACAGTTGGTTAAGTGCTGATTTAGCAATTCTGTATACTTTGATGTTTTAGTATATTGCCGTGTTCCCTTTATATACTCAAGACCTGGACAACTTACAGTCATTAAGGGAACAGCGAAGTCAAAGTTGTTTCACATTTTACCAGAGAAGGTAAGGTTATACTGTAGGTGTGTGTTATGGAATGGCCAAGTCAGAGATAAGACTTTAAACCCATATAGATGTTAGCCTATGTTCCCTGAAATGTTGCTAAATTGTGAAAAGTCTAAAATTCGAAAAGTGCTTTCGAAGTCTTTATCAAACACTTTCCTTAATCATTCATAGTTCCTGGTAAATGCATAGGAATCGTGTCCTTGCCCCCAGGAGGCAAACAAAAAGCAAGAGTAAACAAGCATTTATTCAATGACGGCCTGAAATGCTGCATAATTATTGTAAACAGCAATTAAGAGACAGATTTATTTTTTCAATGCCATTTCTAATTTAGTATAGACAGCTGTTAATTGAAGTCAGTGACTTACCAAGATGTTTCATCAAGGTCAATGGGAAGATGATGGACACAGTGACAATGACGATGAGGTAATTTCCATTCATGAACCAATCCCTAGACACACATGCACACGTATACACACATACAGACAAATGGTGGAAAGAATTGTCTTTCAATGAGTGGGTTTGGAACCCAAAGCTGAAGTACATTATGTGAAGCAACAACCAAAGCAAAATAGTCAGCACTGTTTGTAAATAAGTTCTGTCATGTGGTAGCAGGAGAGATAAATGAATTCAGGGGGGTAATTCATAAAGCACATCGGTATATTGAATGTTTTTCCTTATTCATAAATAGCTGTTACTGGCCTTTTTAGTGTTCACCCCGAAAGAGCAATTACTACATTGTTTCCCTCATTTGTATGTAATTACCTAACATGCAAATGAGGAAAACAATGTAGTAATTGTAGTCACATAAAATTTATTCAAGAGTTAAGACCTTTTTCTGTCAGATGGTTCCAGTCGGATAGAGGCTAAATCTGATCTCTTGATTTTTTTTCTCCATTTTGCTTGGTAGACTTTACACTGAAATACACAAACTAACCAGTTCAAGTTACCACTGCTCACACTGCCAGCTGTGACATTTACACTAAGGAGAAGCAAAACAAACTTGGGGTGTCAGTTCCCATCTATGTCTTCCATTTACCCTTAAATGCCTTCTATGATGATCAAACTTATAGTGTCTATCAGTGTTTCACGTCTGGACTTACTATTGCTAAGGCAACCAGAAACAGGAGAAATGGTGAACTCAGAGATCTCCAGATCTCAAAGCTGGTGAATACTTACTCAGAACTTATCCTATGGCCAAGAAAGGCTTGAATTACCAGTGGTAACTCATATTTCACAATGAACAGGTAGCTGGACATGGCTGCAGAGAAGATAAACACATATGGAGAGCATAAGAATGAAAATACAATAAGAGCTGTGTGAGAGACATGTCAAGACTGCAGCTCAGACAGTTAGTGAAGGGGGGGCACGTCCCGGGATCAGAAGTGGAGCTATTTGAATAAGCAACGCCTCAGGTATAGGAATGAGGCAATACTTCTTCGTCTCGCTCCAGATAACACTATTGCTCCATGTATTTGTATCCTCTGTTATCAGGTTTGTCTGTTCATTTTTACCGCAACTCTTTGGCTTGGTTGTTGTTTTATATTGGCGGCGGACCACTGCGTTTACCACTGCAATAGAGAAATGTTCACATGAGTTTCTTACCACCAATGTTATGCAAAGTTATGACGACAGCAGCAAGTATCTTTCCTGGATAACCAAATGCACGCAGGCCCAGCTGCTCATAGGCACGTATTCCTGAGGTGAAGAACAAAGAGCGTAACAGCAGCATTAGCATTGCATCACTAATGAGCATTGCTGGGTGACTTTTGACAACTTACCCACAATACCAGCACTGCACAGGAGGAGATGGACGGAGTAACAGGACAGACAAGCGATACACGTCAACAAGATCCTATAGAACACAGACAGTAGTGACAGGTGAAGTAATAAGTAGATCATCTTGCACACATTTATCAGTATGGTTTGGGGATATTTCCTGCCCTATGGCTGCTCAGTACACAACCAGTCACAGGCTGGCGCTCACATGGCCGATACCACTGCCATATACATCCCCTCCCCAGCCATCTCAGGAGGATTTGCCAGCACCAACATCCCTAGCCGCCGGCACCCATGCAACCAGACATGCATGACATCAACCACCCAGAGGGCAACCCACACCATACCCCCACCAAGACCCTACTCACAAATTTTTCAGACTGCTGAGGTCAGGGAAGCGCCTTTGCAGCCACAAAACATGGACTGAGAGACTCAGGAGGAGTTTTTATTCGAAAGCCATAAGACTCCTAAACAGCCACACAACATTACATAACTACTACAAAACGCACAATGCTCTCTCTCTGCACTTTACACTTACAGGCTCATGAGCCCCTTTTTCCAGTGCACTATTTACAGTAGAAACTGTAAATAGATGTGTGTGCACAAGATTAAGAATAGAAAACAGCATGTCCCTTCACCAAAGCTTGTCGGAGAACTAGAAGAAAAAGTATTTCACTGTTTCATTCATTCTTGTACGACAGCACATGACAAATAAAATGAAAACTTGGAACTTTGAAATGTAATGCTGGGACACCTTCCAGGTAGTGGGGGGGCGGCAGTAGCTCAGTCCATAGGGATTCAGCTTGGGAACCGGAGGGTCGCCGCTTCGAATCCCGTATGGACCAAGTAAGTGGACTGCTAGCTGGTGAGTTGCTAGTTTGCCTCCAGGGCACTGCCGAGGTGCCCCTGAGCAAGACACCGAACCCCCAACTGCTCCACGGGCGCCGAAGAATGGCTGCCCTGCACCCCCTCTGTAGTGCATGTGTTTGTGTGTGTGATATGTAGGGGGTGCAAGACAAATTTTCAATTGTGTGTAATTGCTGTGAATTACATGCAAAATGACTAGAATAAAGTATCTTAAATCTTAATCTTAAAGGTAATTTCTGCCATAGTGAGGGTAGATGAAGAGAGGAAGGTTGATCATAAGGGCCGCCGCTTCCAGGAGAGATGGAAATTACTACAATATTAGTTTACTAACTATAGATTTACATTTTCTCAATACACAGCTTTGAGTCCTTCGAGTGTTCACTCTCTGGCCAGTATCACAACACTTTCTCCCTCTCTTTCTCTCTAAACCCTACAGTTTAGATGGCCGCCCACCTAGAACCCAGTTCGGCCTGAGGTTTTTTTCCGTTATAGGGGAATTTTGTCGCTGTCTGCACGGTAACAGGAGTTTTTCCTCTTTATGGGTGTGTGTGTGAAAGCAAGGCCCAGGAACAACTTCTACATTCTTTATAATTTTTATTGAAGAAAGCATTTGACATGACAATGAACATACAGTTATGAGCTATTGACTACAGTCGGGTTGTATAGTCAACCTCTCATCACCATCACTTATCCATTTTGTTCATCTGCCGAGTGTGCCGCCGAGTGCACCACAGAGTGCGCCTGCACCGGCCATCCGACCATATGATTGTATGGTCAATGGAAGAACATACAATCAGAACAATTGGCCTTGTTGATGAGGCCCACTGCGGAAGGTAAGAAGCTGTAATGGCATGTAATTTCAAATGGCTCCCCCCCCTCTCTCGCGCACTTGCCGGTGAAAATCATGGACAGCCACCGTAGGAAGTTTTAGGTTTTTGTTGGCCACACCAAGACTTTCAGTGGCCCCATCTGGCCCACCCTAGGGGGGTGCGCTTCACACCGCCCCTCCCTCACATCTTGACCAATCACGTGCGGCTTTACCAGAAAAAAAAAGGAAACGGCTCCTGATTGGGAGCTGGCTCCTGTCGTTCACTTCAAAGGCTACAAGAGCTGGCTCTTTGAATCCCAATCCCATTTTGAAACCCATCACTAATGTGCTCAAGTTAAGAAGTTACTCAACTGCACTCAGAGCATAATTGCCTCTAGTTGAAGATTAAGATTCATTCAAGCATCTTACAACCAATTTACTGCTTCAAGAAACCATTTCTAAGCAGTTTCCACAGAAAGAAAAACTCTACTGTTAAGGCAACTCTGGCAGAACATGCCAGATCACCTGAAGAGATCCGCTGATGTCCCCTTCTCGAACAGTGACAATACTATCCACCTAGCTGTGATCACCTGAGCAACAGCTGGACACATCCTGAGTCATTTGAAGACACCTCTCCAGTAAAGCAGCTTCTAAGCAGCAAGTCTTGTGTCATTTCCACTTTAAATTGGTATATGAAATTTCAGGCGGTTTAAAAGGTTTATAGTAGCATAGCAAACTATTCTCCTGATAGTTTAATTTCACCACCCTGCCATATTTCACCATCCCTCATTCATCTTTTAATCTGCCATTTATAATCCACTCAAAATCAATCCTCGACTGTTCTTTGTTTGTCTGCTATCTCATTTAGAAATGATGATTTATCAATATGTTGTTGTCTTTGAATATTTCTTTAGAGAAGAGAACTACAGGCGAATGTGTCATGAGTGTTCACTGCTTCTTTAATGAGATTGATCTAATTGAGTTGATTAATTCATATTCATAGCAAATGTTGTCTGTTGTTGATCTTCATGACTGTGAATTACCCTGTTAGGCAAGTTTTCCTTCAGGAGCCTACTGAGGTGCAGCAGACAAATGTATGTGTGAATGCACACGTGTATGTTTGCATGAGTGTGTATGTTTGTGTACATTTGTGTGTTTCTGTATGTGTGTGCTCACATGCATGTTTGGGTGCATGTGCATGTGTGCATGATCCATACATACAATCCATACAATTATGTGGGTAATGATACTCACAGGAAAAGAACAATGCCGGTGTTTGACATGGCGTAGGACAGACCCAAAATGCCGCTCCCCATAATAGCATTGCTCAGATTAAAGACGGACATCCCAAAGGAGGTTTTACCTTCAAACTGGCAAAGACACAAAACAAGAAGTTCACAGCCATGATGAAGCATTGGTGCTCTTCTACACTTCTGACACCCCCTTGATGTATATACAGTATACAACTCCAACGTTTCCTTGGAATGGCAGGTTATTATAGATGAAATATGTTTCAAACCATTTGTGTCCACTAGTGAAACACGTCTTGTTTGTGCCGATCCTCTCCCATGTAGTGCTCCTGATGTAATGCTCCCAATACCAGTGCAACTAGATCTGGTGGGGTACTACTTGTAGATGATGCTACTACTTCTAATACTTCTCTACAAAATCCCAGAAATATCAGTTATTCAACCACTGAGGAGGAAACCCTGACAGTGTTGCTATATCTGCAGCTCATTGAAGTCTATGTGTAGTCCCTGCCAGCGGTATAATGTTGTGGGCTCTTCTAGCTCAAGACTACAACCTAGACATCTGACAAAAGAAGGCTAGTAAGGTGTGACATACCCATTTTACCTTATTTTCAGAGACCATTTTTCTCATATTTTTCGTATGGGAGTTTTGTATTGTCAGTTGTTTTCCCTCATGTAACTTACTCTATTCAACTTTTTTGTGCAAGATTAGTTTGGGATTTTGCCTGTTATTTTGGCCATTAGGCCCATTTTGCTTCATTAGTAGTCTTAGTGTTTTTTTAATCATTATGCCATGCAGGGGCAGACTCCAACATCTCAAGCAAGTTTTAATATTCATTGATTCACTGACTGAGAGACAGAAAGGCACATCCATCTCTCACTCCACTCACATCTGTGAACTGTGGACTCCTTGTTGCATCGTTCTTGTGTTGCAGGAACATTTCTTCTTCTGGTGGGATTCTACAAAATAAAATCAAAAGAGCGTTATTAGAGCTATACATGCCACAAACAGAACTTGATTTGTCATTAAATTCAAACAATCCAGAAAAAAGAGGAAATGCACCTTTCATCCATAGGTTTTGCAGTGTCATGACACTGAGCTCCATTTGACAGCTTGTGCAGTTCCATACTTATGACAAGTAGACTGACTTGTGAGAGGGAAACGTGAAATCTAAAAAAGAAAGAGGTATAAAAAAGTATGAGAAGCAAGTATAAGTACCTTAGCTTTGTCATGGTTCCTATGTGTTTGTATCTGTCCGCATGCATAACTCAGAAACGGCTCATATTGCCATTACATTTTACAGTAGAATGGGAATGTCTGTGGCTTGGTCTTCCTAAGACCAAGGGTATGGTTTGACCAAATCACTCTCAATAACATTAAATAGATGAAACACATTATTCCCACAACAACTGTTAATGAATAGTAATACAAATAATACATGAATTGACAAGGTAAACTAAACAGTGCTACTGTGCATTCACAATGTGGAGACCGACTGCATAGCTGCCCTATGGTTGCTCACCCTATCTTATTCAAATGTGGCCATGGGGTAAACTGAAGTACATAATAGTTGTCATCCAACTAAAGCCTTACAGTCACACTATAATACATAAAAAATACAAAAAACTATTTTGAACATCTACAGAAGAAGACATTTTATGTAGAAATCTGTTATAAGCAACATATAAGCAAAACACGTCACTTGCAGAGTGACATTTTTAGTAAAATATGCATAGAAAACACCATTGGATATGAATTCCTATGTAGTCTCATACATTTTGAAGAAGAACCATTGACACTTCCTTAACAGAAAATACTAAAGCCATGCCAAACAATGGGGATATTCTAACATATGATATAAGCTGAGCAAATGGGGCTTACTGTGGCTTATTTTTGATTTCTTCTATAGTATTTATACTATACAGTGCAATGAGGTCACATGGATGAAAATAGAAAGAGAAATATAAAATCAAAGGTCAGGAGCCTCATTGATATCCATGTGTAGAACATCAAAATGTAGTCATATAGTTGGAAGAAAAGGTTGTGTGGCTCCACAGATAACGGTGGCTCGAGGGCCAAAGCTCAGCAGCTCCAGCTGTGGATATCTCAACCCTGCTGGCCCCAGCAATGACAGACAGGTTGATAACAGCTGAGACTGACCTCCCAACACAAACATGACTGAGCTGCTTCCTGACATTGACATTTTGTACTGTAGTCTTCTCAAGGACACACCTTGCATATTAATTCATTTGCCATAGCAGCTTATCTTTTCAGTTTGAATACCACATGTAAAACAAAAAAACCCAGCTACTGCTCTTTGTTTGATTTTATTTTCTCACCACTCACTCACTCACTCACTCACTCACTCACACACTCACTCACTCACTCGTCACCACTTGTGGTTGTGTTTGTCATTTTTGGTGAGTCATATTTCATGACAGCAGTTATGTTTTGGATAAACCCTGGAATAATAGCTCTTCTTATTTAGATCGGGCAGATGTGTCAGCTGGTTGATTTCGAGAGTGGTGTGTGTAGCCAATTTAAGGTTCCTTTAACCTTTGATTTTCATTTATGTTTTTCTTTGTACTGAAGTATAACAAAGTGTGTGCTTTGTTTTCACAATTGTCATGGTACTAATACCATAATGCTATGTTGTAGCATATCACAAGGTAGTAATTGACGTCGCAGTAGTATGTGGCCACCACTGTTTCACATGAAGACACTATCTCACTCACACACACACACACACACACACACACACACACACACACACACACACAGTCCTTCATCCGCCCCCCTCTTGGCCAGCTTTCCTCTCAATATTTGACTTGATGTGATAGAGACGCCCATCCTGGTTAACCAATCAGCTTCTAGACTTATTTGACATCAATTACACATTTACAACTCTAAAATACTGCTGAGCTTCTGCTAGTGTAACTATCAAATTCAATACAACATTGTATTGTCCCATGAAAGGAAATTGGTTTGCACAGTCAAAACTGTGTAGCAAAGAAAAACACTGAAACAACAGTAAATAGCTACATTATTCTGGGCCAGGACTGACTTACATTTTCAGATGTGCCGAACAACAAAAAAGTCCAAATCTATGATTGTACGTTGATCACTGCTAACATTAAAAATCCTCTTGCCTTCCTAATTCATTTAGACTTATTCAAAAACATGAAAAATAACTGAAGATATAAGTTCACCATGGCTATAATACATCAGAATTTACTTGAAGTCAATGACTGAAGAGTAAATGCTGTACAACGTGTGCTATAAGGGAAAAGTCTGTTTGAGACCCTTTCCAGGAATGAAATGGATAGTTACAAGTAATGGAATACTATAACCTTTACATGTGTTTCATTATTTGTCACATGTTTCTACATTTTCATCAACATTACATTACAACATCTCCTGAAGTCAATTGTGTTGTCAATATACATGCAATGTTTGCATTTGGTCATTTTTCTGTGAGGCCTGCTACCAAAGACAAGAGTGTCTAATCTAAACAGAGAGGAAGAGGAGTGGGTTCCACCACCACCTCTTCACTCTTCATTTTCTATAAGCCATTACACATGCTGGCAAAAGTTGCCTAGAGCAGTGGTCTTCTACTGCAGGCTGTCGCTCTCCTGAGTGGACCTTTTCAAGTAGCAAACCCACGTGGCAGTCAAGTAGTTACAACACAGTTAAAGGAGTAGATTCACTTACCTCCAACAGTCGGTACAGCCGACTCCCGAAAGCAGAGGGTAAATGTTATAAAATAGGTGTTTGTTTGGAGCGGAGTGTATGAAAGCTGTCCTTCTCTGAAGACCAGCACAGAGCACACATACCAGAGGGGAAGTGAGGGAAAGTGGTGAGAATGCAATGAGTAGGGAGGCAAGAGGCAAGATGGTTTCAAGTTTCTAGTGATGTCATATGTTTAGGCACTCCCCTTTCATGTCAAAAAAGGGAATACATGGCTATGACATTTTGTCAACTGTCTGGATGGCTCTGTGGGAATCACTGCCCCCGTGTACACTTGTTCTATGTACAGTAGGTATGTCCATCACAGCTTGCAAGGGCTGTGGAAAAGATAAGGAGATATGATCAGCACTAAGTTGGATAAGAGTTTGAGTACAGGCAGGCAGGTTACATCTGAACCACATTATCAACTCATCTAATAGCTAGCTGTGTATTTGATCCAGGCAGAAAAGTTCCATATTAAGGCAGATATAACACTATCCCCAGACGCGGCCCGCAGCAAGTGATGCATGTTGAAAGAACAGATGTCCAGTATAAGGCCGTTCCCAATGAAATCTTCTAGCAGTTGTTTACCTGGATGGCTGAGATGAACCTTCAAAGCCAGAATAGTAATTGATAGGAGTAGGTTGATAGGAATAATCTATTAAGAGACTTAAATGAAGTTTTCCGATTCAGACAATACAAATGCACTGGAAAGTGTATCAGTGTTTGAACTATCCTCTCACCATTACCCACTTCTTGTTGAGAAGAAGTGGATAATTGTCCCACTTACCATGAGCATAATAGTCTGCTGATAATCCATGCATGAGAGTGAAACACAACCTGAATAAGACCACACATGTAACTCGATGTAATTAGGTCTTAAATAGCACAATGCCATAGATAAATGGGAGAAGGACCTCTTCATTGTGCTTGTTGAGTTGTTGTAAGTCAGGCAGTCCTCCTCTTCAGCCTCAGCGTGTACCAGTCATAGCTGTCATACATGTTCTTAACTACACATTTCACTTTGTCAATCAACAAATGTGCATGCTGCGCTGAGTAGGTTATACTGTAGTTGAAACATGCTGGAGATGACGGTAAGCTTAAGTGAGACCAATGGCTTTTTGGTTTGTTTGTTTTAGATGATTAAAGTCAGAGAACTCTTTTAAAATGAAAAGGTCTCAACTAGTTTTTGAATAAATGCAGCAATTAACCCCTATAATGATAATAGCTGTTTCATATTTTCCCATTTGTTATTTTCCCATTTGCAATAGCTGTGTAATAGTTGTTTAGGGCAGCAGATGGAGCTGTCACAGAAGGAAGGATGGGGATTAGAACTCCGGGCCTAGCACCGATCCTCTCTGTGTGGAGTTTCCATGTTCTCCAGGTCCAAGTCATCCAGATGGAGGATGCGTAGAAGGAGAAATGTGGGATCATGCCTAAAATGAGGAAAAAATAAAGGGCGCATTTTGCCTCAGCCCGTTTTGCCTTGTTAGAGGTATGGGGGGCCTTCTAGCTAAAATTTCATTGTTGCACATTGGTGTGATTCCCTCTGTGTTGTCTCTATTTCAATTTTTCTGTTTCAGCTTCGACAATAGTTTGTATAAATAAATGATGATAGATCATAAATATATTGGTAGCAAAATCTGCAAATAAGGGCCAGGTTAAAAAGAAAACACATTGCCTAAAATACTTTATTTTTCGAATGATTTTGGTTGCCTATGTTTCAGCAGGACATGAACCACCTGCAGCTTCATCTCTGGCAGCCCCTCAGGCACATAGGAAAGCAGATTATTATCCAGGTGAAGCTCTTTGTGATTATGCACATAATACAGGCTGCCAAGCTCAATTGCTGAGGCCCAGTAGAGAGAGAGAGAGAGAGAGAGAGAGAGAGAGAGAGAGAGAGAGAGAGAAAGACACACGCACGCACGCACGCACGCACGCACGCACGCACGCACGCACGCACGCACGCACGCACGCACGCACGCACGCACGCACGCACGCACGCACGCACGCACGCACGCACGCACGCACGCACACACACACGCACGCATAGAATAGAGAAGAGCAGCCCTCTTCATCATATCAAACCATACAGACTGACCATGTCATGTACCATATCATGTCTCTAAACTTCTCTTTAACAACTATGAATTGAATTTAGTGCAAGCAAGTCCATAGCGTCATCAGGTGGCACCATCTCTTGAATTTTCCTATTGGTGATTAAATAACTTCCACTGTGAAACAAAGTGTATGTTTACAAAGACATTATTATGAATGAGATTTACAGAGAGTGGATTAGGATGCTGAATTGAAAGATGCATTTTATAGGCATGTATAAATTTGACAGAGCTGTGTTTTCCTTCTCTAATCCTGTATATACAGCCCTTTATTACCAAAGCAGAAAAGACTGATGCTCCAGGCTCACCTGCAGAGACTATGAGATGTTTGATTTAGTATGTGGCTTCCACTACACCACCCCCTCTCTGCATTCAGGGATCAGAGCAACGACCGTATCCATTTGTGACAGTAGAACCTTTCTAAATCCTTTGCTTAAGTGGCAATGCCACAATGGTTTTCCACAGCTCACAAAATGAGACAGATGACAGAGAAAAGATGACATAAATTAACATTATGGCATCCTGGAACCCACCCTATACTTCTAGATTGCTACATACCCTTCTGGTGCCTGTTTCTGCTGGTCTATCGTCTAGAATCTAGTTGTTCAGTGCTGCCTAACAGCATATTATCTAACACCAACAGCAATTTTGTTGCCTTTGCCCTGGTCTGCCTGATAAGTTGACCTATATGACATCAAACCACTTGCTTTTTCTAACATAGCACATGTGTGTTTTTGCAGTCCTACTATATTTAACTCCCCGGGTGAGAGAGTTCTCAGTGAATGTCCCAGGCATGTAACCTCAAAGATTCTGAATCAAGCGTTCGGAACAAAGAGGGCATATGAAACCCTCTGAGTGTGACGTCAAACAAAATGTGCACAAAAATACACAAAAACAAACAAAATAAGCAGAATAAAATTTCATTCAAATAGCAAACATAATAAACATAAAAAAATAACAATAAAAATCACAGATCCGGAAAAGCCTTCTGATCTATGGGGGGCGTGAAAGAAAAAGTCTGGGACCCACTGCCTTAGATCATAAACTAATGATTTTGCTGTTCTGAGATCCTCTGCCAAGCAATCCCAGAGTTTAGTGGCACATACAGTGAAGGCTCTGTCACCCTCTTTCCCTCAGTGATATGGCAAGATAAAGGTATTACCAGGAGATTTCTGCCAAAGGAGCTCAGACATCGATCAGGCCCATTTGGAATTAAAAGGTCACATAGATAAGCAAGCTTTAAAAACAAGCAGTAAAACATCAATCCTAAAACTGTAGGAGTGCTGTGGTCCCTTTGCCTGGTGCAAGTTAAAAGTCTGGCTGCAGCCGTGTGCATAGAAATGGCATTGCACATGGCATTTGCCCAAGTAGAAGCATAAAGATTGAAAATAGTAGAGGATTTCCACTGTAGGAGTAGACAATGTCTGGCTTGTAAGGATGTGACAAAGTTCTCTTCTTCTGATATGAGATTGATTTGATTGAATTGAATTGAATAGAATTGGGTTTTAAGTTCCTCCCTAATTAATTAATTAATTTACCCATTGGGACGTGGTTCCCCAAGCACAAGTGCAAATACAGAAGTATTCCTTTAGTATTTAATTTAATTTGTCCTACAGCAGGCAAACGCTTAAATTATTCAATGAAGCTGACATTCACTGGAATAACACCTTGACTATGTTACAGTACTTACACAAGCAAAAGTGGGGCAGCTCTGGCTTCGCGGAAGACAGACATCATTCCATCTGCCCATTCTTGGAGGGGGAATCTCTTGGCGGTTTCTTCCTTTTTTCCTTATACATAAAGGTTTTCTCTGTAGTTTTTCCTCGTCTTCCTTGAGAGCTTTGGTTGGGGTATGGAATTCTCCTGATGTTGTGGGCCTGTAAAGCCCTTTGAGACATTGTAGGTGATATTGGGATATAGAAATAGAGTTGACTTGGCTTGACATGACATCACATTTAATATCTGAGAATATGAGGAAATTGAGGAATCTATACATGTGTTCCAATTTCACAAGACAAAAGTGAATCTGAAGAAAGATGAGTGCAGGGAACCTTAACCTTAAATTGTATACTGTTCTTACAAAGTTTTGGGTCAGGTGGTGAAAAACAAGAAACACACCCACCCCCACACATTAAATAAAAGAGAGAGAAAGGGAACAAAAAGAACCTTGACAGAAAGATATCTGATGGAGTAAGTGAATTATTATTTGGACATATCAGCGGTGAAAATGAGGATTCATAATTTGATAGTCTGTCAAAATGTTTCAAAATTCAACGTAAGACATAAAATAGGTGTTTTGTGTCATAAATAAGTTTATAAATATACAAGGGCTTGGCAAGTTATCGCGTTATCGCATTAACGCAGTAATTTACTTAGGCTGACAATGACTTTATTCGCACATTAACTCAGATTTTTTGAAAATTAATATTGAAGAAGATGTCGGTCTGAGGAACGTTCTTAGGATTGCACGTATGAGCCTCCCTCAAGACGCACCATCACAAGAAGAATACACGAGTTGTATAACAAGGACAATATTTACTTTTTCTCACTATTAGATGTAAAAGAAGGTTTACTGAAATAACATATGTTCTGCAAGTTATGCATTTCTGATAATGCTTCTTTATTGAAAATGTTCTTACTATGAATCTCTCCTCTTATCGGTATTGGAGGAAAATAAATTTACAGTCCATCACTGTGTGTTTGTGAGTGTGTCCTTGTGATGCTCCGGGGTCTCCATGTGTCTGATGAGTCCTTTATTCCACACCTTTCATGAACTCCAGGAACTCTGTCAGAGAGACGACAGACATTTCCACAGTTTAAAAAAAATGAGCATTTCAACTGGGGAGTACTGTACAACCTAATTTCTATGTAGGCCGATTTCATATCTTTTTTTAGCAAGTGAAATATTTTGTGAAACATACTTACAAGCCAGGATGAATTATATTGAACTATGTAGGTTAATCTGTAAAAGTCTTAATGCTGCACATAGCAGGACAGTCACAAAGTATGACTGAAATTATGTGACATTGTATACCTGTCTCAATCAGCATCAAAGCATCAATCAAAATCTTGTCAGGAAAAGGGAAAAAGGCCTCAGTCCTGCCATATTATTAAACAAACTTCCATTCATCTTCAGTTTTACAAAACTGGTTATGAATAATTACAATATTCCCCTAGCAGAGTAAAACCATCTATTTTACGATCAAAAATGACATGAAGGTTAACAGGATTATGTGATTGGTCAGCGCTTGTTGAAAATTCAGCTGGTGAATGTTGGGTTGTGTGCTGCTGCATCTCGTACCATCATAATCAATTTTTCCGTCATTGTTTTTGTCTCCATCCTTCATCAGTTCCTCAATGTCATCTTCAGTGATGGCCTCTCCAGTGGACTCCAGCATTGCCTTCAGCTCCTCCAAGTCTATGTAGCCATCGCCATTCCTCAATACACATACAGTACATGTCCATTCAGCATTCATAATAATACCCTACTTTAACCTTTAACTTTGACAAAGTTGAAGAAAACTGAAAGTGAGATTTTCTACAAAACTGAGGTAAAAGAAGAGAGGATATTTAGCAAAAATTAGGTAAAAGGAGAGTTTGAGAATAAGAGATAAAAGGACAGAAAACATGAAAGATCCCATATTATGCTCAATATCAGAAATGTAACATAGTCCCATGGGGTCTGAAAGCGGTTGAGAGAAAAATCTGTGCATGCTTTTGCACTCATTTCTAATTTTATCTCTGTTAGTTGTTTGAACAAGGTGTTTGGGTAGGCGGGATGGTATGCAAATACGCAACTGAGTTACAGCTCTGATCGGTTTTCTCTCTGTGGAGGTTGGCATCAATACAAGATCTAATAGCCACATGCTATGTTTGGGCCGGATTCTGAACCAAAGGAAGACATTGCGCTACAAGGTATAATTTAAAAACAAGGATGTGTTGACATGGTAAGCTAGTGGTTTGCCAATTATGTTGCATTAACATGGTTAGCTATCAAGTGTGCACTTGTAAGAGTTCAAACACTGTTACGCAAATACCACTTTGAACAATAGTCATGCAGTGAAAATGCCACCATTATCTAGTGTCTGTCTCAGACACTCACTCTGAAGTCAAAATATACATTGAATTATAGATAGTACAACATAGAATAAGCATATAAAAACTAAAATTTAAAAAAAGAAATGTAATCCCCAAATCCATTGCAGCAATTTTTTTTAAGCTATGCCATTATTTTCATGAAGCTATACCCTTACAAGTCAGTGTATTTGAAATATGTTGGTATACCGATTTCCCCAGAATGCCTCCTCCTATATTTGGTATATTTGGAAACACAGGGCATTTCATTCAATCTATATTTAAAAAAAAGTCACCCGGGCTTGGGCTGCATTCAAAGCTATTAGGAGCCAGCTACAGGGCATGGAAGAAGTCCTAGTTTTCTACCAGACTCGTCTCCGAATCAGCTACAGCTGTGTGGAAAAGGAATTTGTTTCCACTGAAGATGCCCAAGCCTATGTCAACACCATGTCCAAGGGGTGATGTTATTACAATGTTCTCTTACAAATCGCTCGTTATATACAGTAATTCAGATTCTCAGAAAATTAACTCTGTTACCAATTGGCTGCAGACTACTCACCCTAAGACTTTGAAATCCTTCAGAAGATTATGTGGTTATCATCACAGATTCCTTAAGTTTGAGCAAGGCACCAAACCCCAACCTGCTCTGGCTGCTCCATAGGCATGCGCGTGCGGGAGGGGCGCAATTTTAAGATTTGTGTGTAGTAAGCATGTATGTAAGAACTGCATGGATCTGAATTTCTGAAATTGCTGGGATAAAATAAAGGGGTGTTCTTCTTCTTCTTCAAAAGGTTATGGTATAACACCTAGGAGCAGGAAGTATAACAGAGATCCTAGCAAGACCTACCTGAAGAAGGTAGAGCCCTCTGGTGAAACCTGGGGTAGGCCTGCATTCCACCATGTATTTTACAGCCTGATTCATGCACCATTACGATTATTATTATTATTATTATTAAATTTTCCAGCTAGTTAAGTAAAATAGCTATGTATTCAATTTCGATTAGATTCAAGTGTAGTATTTGGTTATCAACTATAGTTTGTATCAATTCCTTTGAATTCTGAAGATTTTGTATGCAATGAGGCAAAACATACTTATCAAACATGCGGAACAATTCAGCCAACTCCTCCTCTGATTTGCCTTTGCTCTCTTCCTTCATGCAGCGAACCATCATAACCAGGAACTCATCAAAGTCTACTGTGCCGCTGCCTGCAAACACATCATGAAACATTAAGAAATCCACCTAAAAAAACAAACTGTAATTGTAGTGCATAATTATAAATCATAGTGCTGCTGCAACCACCAAACTAAACAACCAACTAACTAACTAACTAACTAACTAACTAACTAAGAATAAAGGGTGTGCTCTTGCAAACATTTAATGTAGAATGTCTAGACTCAGGTTGACAAAATTGAGTCTTTGTTTTTCTTTAATATTCCTTACCATTGTGACCAAACTTGGTGTACATGCGCACTCAATACTACAAAAATCACAACATCGACTAACTTGATGGTGGTAAGCAGTTAAATGTCAAGGATAACCTTGGAAGCTGACATGGAAGGATCAAAATGCTTTTCCTCGCTACTCCTTGATCTGAGATGCATCTATCCATTATTTAGAATTTTGTCTGAAACTTACGGCCTGTACTATGAGGCGCAATTTAAGGGTTAGTCGGCTTTGTTGAAGCTCAAGTCATATTTTTACGTATCACTGCTGATATTTGCTGATATCCCTGAATTTAAAGTCCATTTGACATGCACGGCTCAGTACACTTTACTTAGAATCCTAAACAAAATAGGACACTACACTTACACAAGCTCCTCTGACGTGAATTATGTATCAGCATGGGACTACACTATCTTCCTCCTACAGGCTTGTGTTTGCAGAGAGCGTGCAGGTCTCAGCATTAACAAATCCTGCTGATAAGCTGCTTCATTGTACTGATTATCCTTGATTGCGGGGCTTTCACTTTGTCAAGCCATCTTACGCACCAAGGCCGAGAACAGTTGAGCTTCCTTTGTAGTAGAGGCCCTTGGTAAATTATATACTGTACATAGCTTCAGAATTGCACCCATTACTCAGACAAAAAAAGGAGGGTGGTGACTTAATAGAATTGTGATCTGAATGACATATGTTATAGACGTACCATCCTCATCCACTTCATCTATCATCTCCTGTAACTCTTCGGGGGTTGGATTCTGTCCCAACATTCTCATCACCTTCCCCAGCTCTTTGGTGCTGATGCAGCCATCCTCTGCATCCTGGATGAAGATGTCGAATGCAGCCTTGAACTCTAGAAGGAGTTTCACCATAGGAACAATTTGTTTTTAGGAAATGTTAAAAATTACAGTATTATTAAATCAATCCACTTTTGCTTAAGGATTTTAAACTATTACAGTCAACTACATAAAAAAACATTTGAAGTAAGAATTTAACCAGCTAAGGCTATAAGAACAAAGACAGGTTTGTGATCAGATGTGATAATGATGTACAAATATGCTTTACAAATAAACATGACTGCACAAGTTCCTTCCTATTAACACTGACAAAAAAAGACAAATATATAATAAAATAACAAGATTACAGCTTTGTATTCATTGCTTTATTGTATTTTGGGATGCAGCCAGCTTTCATTTTTAATTATTTTCATTCATTGCAAAACAAATGTTTTATGTTTTTATCAGCAGTAGCAGTTGTAAAGTAGTATTAGTGCTGTTACTGAATTATGTAACAGTGCATTATTAGGTATAGTATTATTATTAGAAATATCTCACCATTCTTTTGTTCCTCTGTCAAATTCTCAACCTGTGGGAGAAAATCAAAGTAAGGAGATGTTTTCAGTCTACAGCTTCATTGCAGAGCAACTCTCACTGTACTGTGGTTGGAATGGCCAGCATATTTAGCTAACCCCAAAAGCACCTGCCTGCGGTCAATTCAAAAAGTGTAATTGTTAACTAATTAGATTTTTTAGTAAAGCCTGCTCTTCCATTTAGGCTTATCTCCAGCTGAGTCTTATCCCTGTATTCACTGGTGTGACAGCCTTATTTTAATAAGTCATATAAAATATGAATGTACTTCTGTTCAATGTTCATTCATATTGAAGCTGTTCAATTGAAATTAATTTCCGGAAAAAAGAATCTGTTACATTCAGTTCCTGTACCAGAGCAGGCAGGGGGCTTGAGTTCTGAGTGTTGCGGTGGAGGGTGTGAGGCTGGGGGGTATTTGACACTGTTAGCTTGAGCCGTCAGCTGTCTCTTCCCTTCTACGTCCTTTACTGTCCAACTGTTCTATTGTCAGAAATGTGAAGTAAGCATAGCAGACATGTGCAGGCTTCAGTTTCCAACACTCACACACACGAGCACTGCATGGGTATCTGCTTTTATTTCGGGAACACATAAAATAGCCTTTGAAGCACGCTCTTGATTTAGCCCTTTTGTTGCTCTTAAAGGCACAATGTCTGTTTTAATAAACAATATGAAGAGTAAAAGGAGTCCATTAAAAGGAACATAACACTATGATCATCACACAGAAAACAAGCACAATAAAAATCTAATAAATCATATTTGCAGAAGCCTATCCATTTACGCCTGAAACGCTAATCTGATTTATATCAAAGACATCTTTCAAATGATCAACACGTGTCACCGTAACTACAGCCTAAGTTCTGTATTCTGAAACAGCAGGATATTGTTCCTGTTGTTTTGTTACTTTGAAATCATCACTTCTACCTTGGAGCATGGTGTTTTGTTGATGTGTACTAATAAACATTATTTCACAATGCAGTGTAACCATATACAATTGTGTTTGGTCTTTTCTAAAGGTTAGCTCACACTGACAATAAATTAGTATTTTTGGATCATAATGTGTTAGAAGTCATCACTTCAACTTCATCAGACATACAGAATATATTAAACAGCATATCAGACTTTGAATAAGGCCTTATCTATACTCACCGCTGCTTTATATACGTCATCCATTTCTGATGGTCTGTCTGTGTAACCTACACACCAACACACAAGTTGCTGCTGCTGCACCAAGAGTGAAATTCAGTGACTGTCCCCGTCTTTATTGTTGGACCAAAAAAGATCCTGACCCATCCTAAATAATCCAACTGTGAGGGAGGAAGAGAGAGGGAAAGATCTATGAATAGAAAACAGGGGCTGTCCAACAATAGTGTTGGACAGGTTGTCTCTTGTACAAGCTTCTACAATAGCAAACGTGAAAATGTACAAATAAAAAAAATACAAACACAATGCCAACAGTCCAATATGCAAACATGCCGAGTGCATGCTTATCTACATACAGCTATAAGAGCAAATAAGTGAACACTCTGTAATTTGCTGGATTTCTGTGTTAATTCTTCCTTGGATGTGATCTAATCTTCATCAAAGCCACAGTAATAGAAAAATACATTCTGCCTAAAATGACGTATAAAATATAATTTTCTAAATTCTGAACACAATGTTATCTATAACGCAAATAATCTATTGTGCAAATACTACTGGAAGTCCTGACAGATAGATACTGTAGATAGATAGATAGATAGATAGATAGATAGATAGATAGATAGATAGATAGATAGATAGATAGATAGATAGATAGATAGATAGATAGATAGATAGATAGATAGATAGATAGCTCATAGAAGACAAAAACACACAATAGATAAACACATGGGTGTGAGAGCGCGTGAGAGCAGATGCTGATGCTTGAGGAAGAGGCACACTACAACGTGTCCAGGAGCAGATCAAAACTTGTCACTGAATAGTCAACTGTGTGAACTGATTTGCCAAATAGCGTTTAAAACATCACTGCATTACCAGATCCGTTGGTACACGTGTATTTGTGTTATGTGTTATGTTAGCGTCTACCTAGAACAGAGATCTCAAGCAAACGGACCACCAACGCGGTCTTCATAGGGCACCATGAAGTATGTACTGCATGAGCCAGTTGAAAAGGTCCAGCCAACAATCTGGATGACATTACAGACAAAGCTACTAAAGTCAGCCGTATCCATTTCACCTTAACACTTAAACTGACTTCAAAGGAACATGTTTAAGTCAGACCGAAAGTGAAGACGTGAGATGTCATGAAATGTGCAGTGTTCTTAATAATGTGTTCACCTTTATAATATCTGCTGGGTGTAGTGAGGAGTCCTATGTCTTCATGACAATAGACACACACAACAGGCTATTTTCAGTGTGTTCTGTCCTTGACTGGAAATAGTCTTTTACCACTGGGGAGGGGCAGTGACAGGAGTTATGGTGATACATCTCTGTTCTAATGCTTATACTATGCAGGTCAGAGAGCACCTGCCCATGTGTAGCAGCTGTAATGGAGCTCAGAGGTCACATTTTTGGCTAGGATGATGGTAAAATTCATCTTTAGGAGTTCTTTAAACCTCAGGGCTGCTAATTTTAAATCAAATTAAGACAATTAGAAATGATTAGTTAATGCCTCCAAATCACACAGAGAAGGCTGTACATGGTACTTATCTGGAGGAAATCTGCATGCTTGTGATGTCATGATATGCTCTTTCTCATTGCAACTTATTTGAACCGCTAGTGATTACTTTTGTCACAGGGTCAAACCTATTCACGTCACATATTTCATTAAATGAATTATTAGGGGTCCAAGCACAAGTGCTGCGCCCCCAAGACACTGGACAACCATGAGGGGGTGCTATAATGAAGCTATCGAGACCCAAACGTGTGGGGTCTTTTTAGAAAAAATTGCACCTGACAGATGAGTCTGAAATGACACTTACATTAAATTAAACTCTATTGTGATTTAGTGTCCCATAAATGAAGCCAGGCACAAAAAATGGGATATGTTATGATATGAGCAAGTGCCGTGAGATAACCTTTGTTGTGATTTGGCGCTATATAAAAACAGTTCAATTGAATAGAAGTAAATTAAGGTTCTTGGATTAATCTGTAGTTCTGGTGACGATTCAATGTCATAAAGCCTTAAATATTGCCAAACAACTACTTGAAATCGGGTGATTTGGTATTGAGGAGTTTGTTATCTCGTGTTGGATACCTGTGTTATGATTTTAAAAATATTTTCATAGAGCCATAATGGTCAAATTGGCCAATTTTATTTAAAGAAACAAATTAAATTCCAAATTAATTGCAAACAAACACAAAGGGGCAAATGGTCCATCAGTGGAATCAGTGTGTGCGCAAGGTGATGCGTGAGTGTAAATGTGTGTAGAGAATGTGTGTGAAATGAAGAAAGCTGGACCAAAGTATACCCGGTCAGTAAAGAAACAAAAGAAAGGAACAGGGGAAAAGAGGTCTGGGCTGTAAAGGCTTCCTGGGATTTAAACACCCACACACAGAAAACTGCTGTAGGCCCAGCTTCTGGTGAAACCTAGAAAAACTACTTCTGGATTAAACTCAGCCACTCAAACACCAAATATAAACAAACTGCCTACATGGGAAAACATGATTCTACTGAAGTGATGTCAAGTAAGTTTTTAAGTATATCATTTCTAATTTGCTTCACAGCGTGGAAATTCAAGAACGAATTCACCTGTGAGTTTTGTGCGGGACAGGGACTTCATCTCTACAGGACAGGCTTCCACAGGAACCTGTGAGACGAGAGCACTGAAAACTCTGGGGAAGAAGTGTATTTGGTGAAATGCATTAGTATTAATGGATATTGTAGGAGAAATAAAGCAATACTTGCTGTGTTTGCACTTGGGGTACCACCTACCTTCATCAGCAGCAGCCAAGGCTGTTCTATGAAATGAATAAAAGGCTGAAGATGACATTTCAGACGAACACAACCTATAAATACAGGAGACAATCTGGGATCCAAACCAAACTAACAAAAAAATCGGCATTGGTCACTTCTTTCACCTATTAGAAAATGTTGCATTAAATGATTACTTAAGACATCTTGATGCTGTCATTAAGGTATATGAAGCTCCCTTTAAAAGCATTAAGGCATTAGCCCAGATCAATAGTCTACTAGGAAAGTCTAAACATAAAAGAAGAAGCCATTAGGCCCATCATGTTTTACATTTACAATATCAAACAACACATTATGTTTGTTTCCTTAGATGGCCAGACTCATGGCAGAAAATCATTTAAAGTCTTTCAATCATTCAACGTGCACATGCAACAAAACCTAATGGACAAATGTTGAAGGCCTAACTCATTTGGCTTTGCTTCTTTCTGCAAATAAAAAACAATTACATAATCTAAAATTTGTTTCAAAGTGACATTCAGGCCCATGTTTGCATTGAATAATGGCAACCATAATGCTATTTTAGAGCATTAATTAATAATAATTACTATCAAGTAAGCAAATAAAGACCATATATGACAGTATGCCTATGGGACATTGCCCTATGCATATAAAATGGATAATGCCACCAAGAGAATTTGAAGTGTAAGTTAAAGCATGAAGAGGCCAGAGGGGGGCGCAGAGTCCTGACGGCGTAACCCTGATTCAGTTCATTGCATGTGAACAAATGGTATGGACCAAAGTGACTTTTAGTTAATCATGTTAATGTTAGTATAACAAGATGGTGGTGTTGTGCTGGTAAGTAGTATAGTCAGACTGAAGAGTATTATTTATTATCTTACTAATTGCTGTTGAAACAAAAGGAGAGTGATTTGCCTTTGGTGTCATCAACATCATAACTTCCCTAACTGTGCTGTCTCTCTTGTGATGTATAGCTGCAGGTCGGAGCTGAGGCCTTTAGCTGAATGCGATGCCCCCTCTTGCCGGTACTGAATCTTTTAGCAGTATGGCGTACTGGCCCGTACAGGTCTTCTTTGTGTACATTCATTGAAAAACATGGTCAACATGGGCTGGAATAATGTTTTTATTGGACTACAACCAGGTTTGCATTCTAAACAATGGAACTATGGCAAGTGTGGGGTCATGTATCATAGGTTACAGATTTGGGTTGAGTTAAAAACTTCAGACCTGAGCTCTTGCTTGGAGTGAATCTTCTCCACATACAAAACTCCATAAAACAGAAAGCAGTGATTAAAAAATGCTCTTTCCTGTACTTAATTGAAAACAAATAGTACAAAATAATGCTTTGACTGCTCAACTTCATAGTTAAAAAAAAAAATTCGTTCCAAATTTGATGCCTGGAAATGTTCCAAAAATGTTGGGACAGGGGCATGTTTACGACTGTGTTACATTACAACACAACACTCAGGAACAAGCACACCCAATGAGCACCGTGTCCATTATTTCTAAAAACAATGTGAAAGGTTGACTGGTCAGACCTCAGTTCACATTTCCACTCTGCATCAGGCCATTTCAGATGCGCTCATGCCCAGAGAAGTCTGCAGTGTTTTGAGGGTGATGTTTATACAGTATATTCAGATTAAATTAAGGGTGCCCAGTCTTTGATTTCCATAGTTTATTATTGTGTACAATGACATCTCGGGTGAATTCCCTTTTGTGACACAACAGAGATATGCCCACATGCAGCTGTGGACTATATGCAAGTCAGCATGACATACATATTTACATATCATTTCAATTTTTATTTTTGAAAACCTTTTTCCTGTTTAACAAAAAATGTGGACTGATGTATCCCAGACCACACAATCTTACATTTCTTCAAATTTCTTCATGAATGACTCATCAATGTGTTCTGATCTTAATTTAAGTGTCAAACATAATATGCTCCAAGTAATAACAAAGCAAAAGCCCTCCATATTACACTGAAAAAAACAGTTAACATTCACAGTGTGCGTTGAAACAGAGTGAATTTCAAATTGAATGATGGTAAAACGGGAAGTCAGATGTGATTGAAACTTGACGTGTGCAGTACACATGTAAAGTCTGCTGGCTGACATCAATTACTCCTCTCAACAAACTTCTGTTCTTGTGAAAGATGACGTTGCAGAAAATCTGCAATGTAAGGTTTGGAGGGAAAAATGTAATTGTACACCAACACCAAACCGGTGAATCATGAGGAAGAATCAAGCTGATGTTTACGAGGCTGTTTTAAAGTACAGACATATGAAAAAAGATAGATGACATCCTGTGTTGAAAAAATAGTTGATTATTAAAATGTGGGAACAAAATAATTAAGTCGTGGTCGTGAATTACTTTAAGACGTGGCCACGCAATATTGTGTATATGTAGGTTACAAAAAGTGACTCCTGAACCAGCGCTGGTGCCTGGCTCCAAAAACACCTGTAATGAAAGGAGCCATGTCTGGGGTCAGTGCTGCTTTAAGAACCACATTCAATAATCTAACCATGCTTCCATGTTATTGACTTTATAGGTGGTACAATGTCAATACCCGTCCAAAATACATTGAAATGACTGCACGAATGCAGATGATGTCCTGAAGGTCTTACAAGTTGTGCCTCCAGTACATGCACACCTCACCTATTCTGTAGCATATGAAACGTGTTGAAAATTGGTTCACTACTCAAAGCTTCAGTGCATCGATGATACATATCGTCTGATGAAAATAATGTCTATGAAATCATCCTTTGTCTTTCTGTCCAAAATATTGTTGAAGATTACAAATACAGTTTGTCAACTTCTCAGGTACTACAGATTAATATGACTCTGTGATCATTTTGGCGTGACATAAATAAAAGGCTGACTTCTGAACCAGCACCTTTACCCCGACTCCACAACCTCCTGAACTGACAGGGTTGAGTTCACTGGGAAAAAAGACAGGGTTGAGTTCACTCGAGTAGTAGCACTGTCAGTAGAAGCTGTCATTTCTGGCACAAAACAGAAAGACGCAATCTTACATGTCTCAGCTCCATCAAAATAAGCGGTCAAGCTGTTTGTAAAGTTGCATTTGATTTTGAGCATATCATTTGGTTATAAACTACACCTTAACCATAAGCACATCAATGGCTGGTGGAAAAAGTAAGGACCAACTAGGATCTAGAACTCTGGAACCTCAGATCATAAGTCACTTAACGTGCTGAACTATCAAGGCTTTAATGATAACCTGATTCTAATGCTCTTGAATTAGGTCAAATATATATGTACTGGAGTCAGTGGAGTTGGGTCACAGCCTAAGAATGTGTAAATTCAGAACTCACTTATTCATTCAGACAACTTGGGTGTTACAAACGAAAATCTTCTTCTGGCTTCTTCTTGCTGCAGGCAAATAAACTTCTTTGCTTCTCTGCTTTGATGTGTGAGACATTTCTTCATTAAGGCACATGTATGGGGGGAGCATTTGGCCTATGCTTATGCTTAGGCCTATGCTTTGTAAGATAAGTCATAGTAATTCACTGATTATCAACACATTTTCTGTCATTTAAAAGATGGATAGCTATTGCTTTCACTAAACACTGGCATAATGTTGTAACCTGTGCCTCAGGCGTGTACAGTAAAAATATTCAGCTGAGAGCAGGGCTACAAAGGGCTTCTGGGAAAAAGAGAAATGTCTTAAAGCCTGGTGATCACATTCAGTCAGCATCGGGTAAAAATCCTGAGCACCATGGTGATGATAATATCCATCGTAAGAGGAGGAAGAGTACAGTTGGCCTGGTTTGGATAGCCGATCCCTCCTTTGGCGTTTTAAATCATCAGCAGGTAAAATTGAAGTTATTGATGTTTTCTTCACAGTTCAGTTTTCCCCGGACTCCACATCATGTAGTAACCAAAGCTGCAAATACGAAGGCAGGTCAAAAAGGTCAACATAAAGCAACAATAAAAAGGCATCTAAACAACAATCATCCACACTACAGTCCAACTGACAAGTACAGTTTCTAAAAGAAAATGTGGGGCTGATTGCTTTGTGTTGAAAAGTTATGGAACAATAAATCAACAAAGTGTGTTTGTGGCTTGTTGGTACACTGGTCAGCATGTTTGCAAATAGGTCTTCTATGGTCGTTTAGACATAGCTAGGGTGGTTGCTATGGTGTTCTGGGCACAACACTGTATCAAATGATGCATCACTATTGAAAGAACATACATATACCATGTTAAAGATGTTTTTGTGTGTCTGGCTAGATCTAAGGAACAATTGTACTCACAATGAAGTAATTTTAGTGGCATTTGAGAATCTATCAGTCAGATATACCATTTTTCAAAACAGTTCACTTAACAACAAAAGTTCAGACCTATATAGCTAGTCGTCAAGGTGTTAACTGTTTTATTTTTGGTATGCATCATGGCGCGCAGCAATGTGGAAAAGAAAATATGAGTTTGTGATTGGTGATTTTCATGGTATAACCGTGAAAATGTGGAAGGAAAATAATGTCAAATTACGTTGTTGCATCCTTCATAATCACATTTGCCTTTTTTCAAAAATGAAGACTTAGTTGAACAGTCAATTTCAGTATGAAATTTGTGTAAAATGTATTTGTTTCATGTGCTTTAAATGATATGTCACTTCTAATTTGCATGGAAAGTTTTCATCTGATCACTCACACATTCTAGTAGAGCTGAATTGCCTGCACACATCAGTGTCTGATCACAGAACACAGATCACCTAGAGAGCCCTAAAGCAGAGAATATGTTTCCTCTGATTTTACTGCCGTATTCATACACCACAGAAAGAAGTAAAGGCAGTAGAGATAAGTTAAATATGCAGTAGCTCACTGACATGTCCGTTTTCAACAACTTTCACCTTGCACGCCCATTACAACAATGTTTTGTTAACTTAAGATAAGTGCTGCAATTACACTAGAGAGGCTTTAAGAATGAGCTTCAATGATCATGGCACATACTGTATGTATGTATGTTAATCCACATTTAGGTTAAGTATTACTTTACACTATGCGTAAGCCCATGTTAATACATTTAAGCTGACATATTTTACCTTTACCCATACAATATCTCCTGGCCTGCACTAATGTTATAAAATATATAAAATAAAAGTTATAATTACTACAATTTTAATGAAAGATAAAAAGCAAGACAAGCTTACCTGGAATGAAAATTGGTCCCTTCTTCGCCGATAAGGGTATTAAACAGGAAAGGGGTGTGGTAAACTGGGTGTGTCATGCAGCACACGTGACTTGGTCCATCCGTACTTCCAACTGGAAGGCATCGGGTCGGTTCTGGGGATTCACTGCTAGCATGTCCTGCAGGAGTTTCTTCACTCCCTCAGACATTGAGCTCCTGGCTTTCTGAGGGATATGAAGAACCATCTTGGGGTTTTCCAATAGCGCCTCCCCAACAGGTACAATCTCTGTACCTTGCCGAATATAAGTGCCCAGAAGTTCACGCTTGGACTCTGCATCAATAAAAGTGATCCGCTCAACCATTGCCCAGATGATGATGCCCAGGGCAAAGATATCAGCCTTGGCTGTGTAGTGGCCCTCCCAAACCTCAGGTGCCATGTAGAAGTCAGAGCCACAAGCTGATGACAACCAGAATTTGTTTATGTTGACCATATTAGTCTTGTTGCTGCCACCTGTACTTCCTACAGGGTTTTCTTCCCCATTTTTCCCAGCAGAACTGAGACAGGCACAGACCTTACTAAGACCAAAGTCTGCCACTTTGAGAACAGGTGAACCAGATTTCTGTGAAATTAGTATGTTGTCTGGCTTGAGATCACGATGAACAATATTGTTCTTGTGCAGGAAAGCCACAGCGCTGGTCAGCTGGCGCATGAAAGTCCTGTTAGTGTGGGGATCAGGCCGGCGGGACAGGATGTACTGGTTGAGGTCTCCGCCTTCACAAAACTCCATAACAAACCAGAGGTAGCATGGTTCTTCTGGGTAACCCAAGATGCGCTCCCCTAAAGGATGCAGAGTGAAAAGGCAGAGACATCTCGTCATTTGAGTTTATAGCAAAAAACCCTCACACAATTTAAGGCCACAACAACAATTCAATCACACAAAGGAATTTCAGACAAGTATACAGAAGCACACACCTGCTTTCGCAAAAACTCATAATAACTATTAACATTTTTGTCTTTTGACAGTGCTGACATGACCAATAAAATGATGGGGTGATCCTTTAAAAAAAAATCGATTTATCACTTTATTTAGAAGCTTCATTATGAAACAGTATGAAGAACATTGAGAACAAAATAGTAAACACATGATGTTTGAGCTTCGGACTATTTATGAAGGGAATAAAAATAAAACATGACTTTGGTTTTCCAACTTGACTTAGATGAACTCTCGAAGATTAAAGTATTTTGAAGTATTGCTACCAAACTGATGACTTACAATCACTGTGGGTTGTTGTATTACTGAGATTCTTAGGATTTAGAAACCATATTTAATTGTCGAAAACACTGCTTTGCCCAAACCTCATACTTTGTAACAATAATGGGGGAAACAGATCAGTCACATAACGTAACGTTACTAGACAAGCTGATTGAATGGTGAGTGACATAACAGGCGTCTAAAAGAAGGCAAGGAAAAACAGCACATTCATTTCATTTTAATCCTGGATTTATTCTTGGAAGTTAGCATTGGACCTGGAATCACTTACACTATGAAATACAGAGGCAAAAGAGGTGAAATTGGTTAAATAAACATAATGACACAAACAAAATTGAATAAAACAATTAAGAATCTGTCATTTTAGTACATTATATCTCAAACGGGATCATTGCAGTGGTTCTTTAGCATGTGACATTCTATCCATAAGGGCTGTGGGTTAAACTGCTGCCAACTAGTACACTGTGTTCTCTAGCACATAGACACACGGTGTACTCTCCCTGATGGGGGCAGCATATAGGACATATACACTGAAGAAGAAGCACTGTTACATGGAACAACTTCATCCACTCACTTAAGCCTTTCCTACTTGAATAAAGCTATTATGTATGTACATATAACACACATGTTTAAAATGACCATAAACATATCATGCATACGTTTATTTCAAACGCGTGAAACACCCTTAAAGACCGAAATCAAAAGGAGAACTAACAACTAAGATGGACTAGAACGTCATTTGGATTGGTTACTCATCAAAATGAGAAAATAAAATAATAATCGCCTGATATTAAACCTACACAATAATCAACAATTGCATTGCCTTCATGGGAGCTGTTTTAATCTTTAGATGTATTATAAGTTATCATACGTGGTATATTGGTGGTATTAGTTGAGAGTGTGCGGAGTGTGTTAATGAAGTTGATAAATGTTGTGTTCATTGACTGACAGAAGCCGTCAGTTGTTGTCCTTTACCTTTGAGTGACGTCTCCACCAGCCGCAGGTACTGTCTGGAGCGCTTATTCCCGTGGCTCATCCTCTGGGCCAGGCCCTTCCTCTGCAGGACGCACTCCTCCAGCTGGACCACATTCTGGTGTCGATTCTCCAGACTATTCAAGGCCCAGAATTCGGCCAGGGCGAGCTCTACGTTTTCCGGAGCCTCACACTGCAGCCTCTTCACGGCCACCCTGGTCCCTGACATCCGGGCTCTGGCTTCGTACACCACACCGTAGCTTCCCCGTCCGACCTCCCGTACGAGGCTGTACCGGGGAGGCACAACCACAGACGACTCCAGGCGATCGTTTCGGAGGAAGCCGATGGAGAAGCATTCGTCGTCGTCGTCCTCCTCCTTCGTGGGCTCCATGCGGCTGTTGTCCTCCACCGTGAGCGAGCGAAGAACTTTGACCGCCTCCCGCTTCATCTTTCTGGCTATGTTACGCTTGCAGCCCCGCATAGCCCCGCTTACCTTTCTCCTCTTCTTCGCTTCGCAAACATCCATAATCTCCTTTTTGTTGAACGTGAGCATGGAGGCTTACGGTGTTTATCTTTCATAACTTCAATTCAAAAGAATTAAGTCCGACGCCTTTACGCCTCTGCAGTTGCTGTCTTGAAGCGTTAAACGTAATTCTGGATCGAATTGGTAGACTTCCCCATTAGTTGTGCGAAATTGCATGCAATTGAACAATCTGTCCAGCTGTAAGAACTAACTTGGCTTCGTAAACAAAATGTTCCAGCGTCCAGGTACAAAGAGAGAACAGGGGGCGTGGTTTGTTCCTCCACAGCACCAAAACACGCGGGTAGGCGGGGCCAACAACTCGGGCCAGGAGGAGAACTCCCGTCTGTTATTGTACAAATTACAACAAAGAAGAAGAACGGCGGTCACTTTGCGCAGTTACGCTGTGGATAATTCTTCTGTATGACAAAAACTATTTACTGGATTCAGAGTTAATTCATTGTTTCCACCTTCAGTGTCACAAGTTCCATTCTAACATGGAATAACACCAGCAAAGTGGGGGCTCGTGTACAGAGGCGTGGACAGGCTCAGAGGCACTGAGGCACAGAAGCTGTCACCCCAGGATCTCACCACGTTTGTGTTTTTTTTGTAATGTGTTGATTAATCGACCAATCGCAACCAATCGCAAAAAAAAATGTCTGTAGATTGATTGTTAAAAGAATAAAATAATAATCGCTAGGTGCAGCCCTACAAATCACTTGCTGCTCCTGTTTCCAGTTTCACTCTCCTTGGAGTGGACATGCAACAGATTGCATATTTTATGAAAGACAACATTTTTACAAGCTTTGTGCCCAATGGTCAAACAGCTGAAACATACCCCATTGTATTTCAAGGACATCTTTTCATCGTGCGTCTAACTTTCAAATAGATGTCTCCAGCTCCACTAAACAAGCAAGCCTTTATCACAGGTGAGCTCTCTTTTCTCACTTTTCCAGCTGCAATTTCTTGTCCACAGTCGCAAAGCTACTTCATAATTACTTGCCATAGAATAAGGATGGGATTTAACATGTTACACATCCTTTTCTTGCTGCTGCTGGAGAATCATGTAGGTCTCCAAACAGTGGGTCACTTGCAATTTATACCTGCCTTTTGATAAACTCAACAATGTCACCAACGTTAGCAAGTTGGGATGAAACCTCTCCTGCAAGCTATATGCCTACAGGGCTTTCATGTCCTCCAATTTTACCACCAACCACGTGAAAGCTTTTTTCCATGTTGGTAGAAGCATTGAAGAATGGATTGCTGAAATGTTCTTTCATAATGTTCAAATGTTCTCTAATAATAATAATATTAAAAACACAAGCAAAAACAATAGGGCTCCAAGAATAATAATACCTAATAATAACAATAAACTGTACAAAAGGGAGACTTGGGATTTTACAGGCACAGCTGATACACACACTACTAAGAGGACGCGTTGGAGAACAGTATGAGAACAATAGTAAAGGTAATGAAATATCAGGGAGGGGATGTTATGGGAGGCTTGGCAAGAAAAGTTGCAAACATCCAAAGTGCACTTCTAAGGGGCAGGAAGAAGGAGCAGGGGAGGCTGGGGTTAGGGGTAATGGGTAGGGTTGGGGTGAAGGGCGTGAAATATCTTGGGGAGCATGCTGTGGGAGGGTTGGGTAATTTTTCTCTAGAAATAGAAAGTCTGAAAGTCTCTCGGATAGAGAGAGGAGGAAAGCTCAGAGCATCATCTGAAGTCTAAGCTTATAGCAGCATAACTAGGGACTGGTCCAAGGTGTGGTCCAAATTTCAATACAGGCAGGCCTGGCCAGCCCTAACTATAAGATTTATCAAAAAGGAAAGATTTATGCCTACTCTTGAAGGTAGAGAGAGTGTCTGCCCCCCAGACCGAATCTGGGAGATGGTTTCACAAGAGGGGTGCCTGATAACTGAAGGTTCTAACTCCCGTTCTACTTTTGGAGATACTAGGAACCACAAGCCTGCATTCTAAAAGTGCAGCGTTCTAGGGGGGTAATAGGGTACTGTGAGCTCTTTAAGGTATGATAGAGCCTGACCATAAAGAGCTTTCTCTATTCTGTAATTTTACTGAAAGCCAGTGCAGTGAAGCTACAATGGAAGAAATATGATCCCTTTTCCCTAGTTTTGATCAAGACATGTGCAGCTGCATTCTGGACCAACTGGAGAGTCTTTAAAGACTTATTAGTGAATAACAATAATCCAGCCTAGAAGTAACAAATGCCTGGAAGTTTTTTCTGCATCATTCTGTGACAGAATGTGCCTGAATTTTGACTCCTAGATGGTGCTGGAGGCCAAGGCAACGTCATCCATGATGGCTATCTCATTAGATAATGTGCTGTATGTCGAAGGTGTTTAGGGACAAGCACAATGACCTCAGTTTTGTCAGAGTTAAGCAGGAGAAAATTACAGGACATTCAGGTCTGTATGTACGTACGTATGTATGTATGTATGTATGTATGTATGTATGTATGTATGTATGTATGTATGTATGTATGCTTTGAGTGTTTCTGAATAATTTTACCTAAAGGCTCAGATATACAGTGAATAGTATTGGTTCAAGCACTGAACCTTGGGGAATGCCGTGTCTAATCTTCATTTGTAATGTACAAACTGAAATTGATCTGACAAATGTGACTTAAACCAAATTCATATAGTTCCTCTAATGCCAACTAGATATTCTAGTCTCTGTAATAAAATGTTGTGGTCACTGGGGTCAAATGCAGCACTAAGATCTACAATCACATCACCACTCACACACGCAAAAACAGCTGCCAGGGAGACACTCAAAGGAAATGTATTCAATCCCCTGAGTTATACAATTACATCTTTCACTGTGGGATATTTACCAAGGTTCGGACCTGGGTGACTTTAAAGTTGGCCACAGCCCTGCCTGCATGTCTTTGGACTGCTGGAGGAAACCCTGGTTAATATGTGGAGGACATGCAAATTCCTAATGAAAAACCTTCAACTAACCAGGTCAAGCTGAAGCCCAGGACGACGACCTTCTTGCTGAGAGACAATGGTGTTATCCACTGCCTTTGAACAACTCCACCATTAGTGAAACCTATAATGATCTGGGTTTTTTTCCCATTTCTTTGATTGATTCAACCCACCTAGCTTTTTGTCAGTTTTTTAGTTGAATTTTTTGTTAGTTTGTTAGTTACTCTGTTTGTTGTAAGCAGCTAAACAAAATGTTGAGGAAATGGTGGGGCGAGGCTCAGGGCACATATTAACCCTTTTAATCTTCGATCCAGGCATTCTTAAAGTGATAATTCAGAATGTTACACATATTGTGGTATTTATATTTGCTCCTCCAAGTATGAGCCATCAACTCCTTCCCTGTCACAGGAATGCGCACCACTGTAAGTGGAACACTGTGTGAGAGTCAAATGGGGGCTTTTCACAGTTGTGTTATATGGGATACTGAAAAACTGTTCTAAAGGTAAATGAGGTGAAACAAATAATAGAAACGCCTATATACAGAAGCTGTAAAGAAGATCTAGCTTGAAAACCACACACTGCTGACCTCTTGTGGCTGAGTGAGAATAACATGCTATAAAAGAAGGGCGCATTTTACACATGGCTTCACAGATGGTAGGTATAGTGGGATTCTAAAAGAATATACATAGTGCTATAGTCAAGTGGTCTATTCAATAAATTGATAAACAAATGCTACAACTTAAACACTGGCCCTCTACTATGATGAGTTGAGACCAGTGACTCACTTGTTATTTGGTCACATTTGATTATTTGTTTACATTATAATACTGGCATTTGGCATACCTCATATCAGACATGTCAACACATATTGCATATCAAACACAAAACAACAGTTATTCAAGGTTTAAGTTGATAATTATGATGATCTTTTCAATCTCCTTCGTCTTCTACTGTGTGTGTGTGTGTGTGTGTGTGTGTGTGTGTGTGTGTGTCTGTGTGTGTCACACTCCTGTAAAGCTCATGTGTTGACGTGGTTTTGACCTTGTCACCCTCTCGCTCTGCTGTTTGCCCGCAGTATCTGTATTATAATTTGCCTGCTCTGCTTCTGGATAAATATCTTTCACAAGTTTCAAGGACACTCATTTTAGATTCTGACTCAGCTGCCACACAACCTCCTTTCCCTCTCTACATCTCCATGCCTGGCGTTACCACAGCAACCTGAAGGCCAATGCCACTGAAGAATACAGCATGGACAGAGAAACTGATATGCTCATCTACATGTCTATATAAACCTATACTAATTTACACAAGATAACATTCATCATACCTTCTGTTTTCATCCACACACATTTTTTTGAATAGGGGGATTTTTTTTTTAAAGACGCCATGATGCAGGGTATTCATTTAAGCTGTATTGTTCCAAGCCAGCTTAAGGTTATCTAACTTAACCCAGCCTACGATCAATAAATGTCGAAAACACATATCATGCGACCAGGGAAAAATAAATGACAATTTCGGCAAAATTGAAGTCGGTCTCGATCCAGAGGTGGAAGGAGTAGAAGCACAACAGCACTTTCTATTGAAGTTCACTTATTTCCTCTCTTGAATGGATCTGAACAATTTTTAGATTTTAGACTTTCTTAACATCATTGTAGGTTTTCTAAAAATGAACACAGAGTTATGAATTCAGTTGACTGATATTAACAGAATGTTCATATCAGTAGTCAGAGCAGGTATGATCCAATTAGAGAGAGAATGGGCTGGGGACTTCCTAACTCCTTTTACATTGTTACATAGCTTTCTTTGTCTTTCAAACACTGCATTACTGTTGTTGCCCAGCTTTCTCGTTTCTTTGACAAACGTCAAGTTTGAATCATTCGAGTAAGACTGCGGCTGCGTTATCACAATCAGATATGTATTGGGTTCCAAAACCACATGGAAGTAGTCCAAATCTGATATCAAAAGATCAGATTCCATGTTTTTTGCTGTTCACACAAAATAAATCATATATGATCAAATAATAAGATTTGGGCCACTTTATCACTGCAGTCTAACTAAAGATATACAGAGTCTAATAAAATTAAGTAATAATAATATCTTTCTTTCCATCCTTCAATTCTCAATTCTCATGGTTCATATTCTTTCACTGGAAGTTAAACCTTTGGTTAAACCTCCAGTGACAGACTCATGCTGCTAAGAATGACTCCAGCTCTGCAGCATATCTGTGATGACAGAGGATGTATTTGCAGATATTTTAGTTTCTTTGCCGTTCTCAAAAAATAGCAACAATACCAAAAATGTAATGTGTCAAGGAACATCTTACAATATGAAGAACGTATATACATATAATATCTGAAATGCAGGGCCATGGGAACTTGCGCTTTAATAATATGGATCCTTATTGTCCTGAGCCCTGCCAATCCTGTGACATCCTATTATGACAGTTTAAAACCAAACAGAAAATGGGACAGAAATGCTTAAAATTTTGTTGTATTTCTGTATTACACACAAACAAAAGGAGACAGAAAATGTTTCAGAATATACATTACATAAACCAGACAAATCATCCCTTCACATGGTGTTAGTTCAATAAAAGCATTTGTAAGTGTTTAAATGATGCTTGAGGGGGTGGGCTGATTCAACTAGGAGGCCCCTTCCTACAATGTCTGTGGCATGAATAAGATATTTGTGCATGATTTGTGAATGTAATGAATAGGCCTAAAATGCACTCAGAAAAGTCAAACCCAGGATCTGTTGCTGCAATATTGTTCTGCCAAACAACAAACACCTCAATTCCATTTTAAGAATGTATTTGATGAGACCATTGTCAAATGTGGTCAAACATTTAGATAGTCAGCAAGTGTACAGCAGCAGACGAGTCCTGCTGTTCGGCAACCAACAAGGATGTCTGTTTGATCTTCTGGCAATTCAGGCCACACAAAAAGAGTCCATGTTGCTGGAGAGGAAATGGCAAAATGCTTTTAGGTGCCTTGCAGGAAGTCTGAACAACATGCTGTGATAGAACCACACAAAGGAAACGTGGGAAGTCAAGCAGGTGAGCGCATGATGCATCATTTATTTGTGAGTGTCTCTGCAATGGAAAGCACTCTTATCTTCCTCAAACATTCAGCAGGACAAGTCAAGGGAGGTGAATGCCACGTAGGGGTTTCAACCAAGTGTCGTTTGGTTAGAAGAGATTAGATTATGAATTTTGTCTCCCCTCAGATGTAGGTTGACCATTTCACAAAGTTCTGCAGCCAAATTATAGTCATTCAATTTGTATCAGTATCATTAAATGTTTCAAAATTGCTTGTTCTTTCACCAAAACGACTATCCCAAAATGGGATAATGTTATATCAGAAATTATTTGGCTCTCCAAGTACCACCACTATGGCCGATGTTAAAATACAGTAGCGTAGGCCTACCCTATTCAGCTGCTATGCAAAATAAGATTAGATTAGATTCAACTGTATTGTTATTGATCAAAGTACAGGTACAAGCCAATGAAATGCAGTTAGCATCCAAAGAAAAATGTACTATAATATATACAGAATAAACTATAATGCAAGCAGGAAGCAAATTTATTCCTCATAAGAATATTATTTATTTTGACCTTTGTCAGTCACAGCCACATTGTACAAATTGGTACTAGAACTCTCTCATATCAACAACTCTCCTATATGGTGCAGTCCCTCTCACACCCACAGCATGTTCAAACACACACACAGACACACAGACACACACACACAGACACACACACAGAGCCGGCACCGACAAATGCACTGGCTATACTTATTTTAAGTCGCATTTAAGATATTTTTATTTGATTCGACGCACAGTTTGAGAACCACTGCACAGTTTGAGAACCACTGCACAGTTTGAGAACCACTGCTGAAGAGTGCTGTGGACTAACACTAAGGTTGGTTTCATATTTGGAGTGCTGACATTAGTGACATGATTGGGTCTGGAACAATGCAACTTGACAAACCTAAAAGTCGCTGGAAAGTTATTGGAAAATACTATTTCCTCCCTTGTCACAATGTCACATGACAACCAATATGGTAACAGATCTCTGTGATGATTCAAAAGTTGCTCCAGCCTTTATTGTTACCTTATTTTATTCTTCATGACTCTGCTTCTGGCATGGTAAATTATTTGTATTCAATCATGCTGACTTCTTGAGTTGCTGTGAGATGTCATTACAGTCCAAATTGGAGATATTATAGGTTTTGGCCAGTAGCGTGTTTTACAGGCGGGTTTTACAGGGTGAATCACACCATCAATTCACTGCACTTAACTACTTATCAAATCATCAGATTACTCTAGTCACGCTTGTTATTGTGACTAGAGTAATCTGATAAGAAGATTTCAGTTTGTCTCACATACTACTTATCAAACCCACCACAAATCACTGCCAGAGCCATACAATTCGGCATTTCTGCATTGTTCAATTTTGTGGGGTATTTACTGATGTATATGAATAGTACAATTAATTTGAACGTTGAAAGGGTCGCTAATGAGGATTAGGTGCTACATGCTTTCCAGGCCAGACTGGGAATGGGAGGAGAACAGCAGAGAGCCTGCAGGAGATGCTTGGTTGAGGACATATTGGGGGGTGGGGTCCCATTATGACTTCTACACATACAATACACAGAACTCATTATTTTTCCACTGTCTGGTGTTGCTATAGTGATAGCAATGACCAACTTTGCTTGTGGTTTACATTCAGCACTACTGCTGTCATGGTATTTTCTTTTTGTTCTGTTTTCAGACAATATAAGGAATAGCAGGAATAAGACTTTCAAAAATGTTTAAAAAGTGCTTGGTTTCAATTCTTGTGTATTGCTTATAAAATCAATTTTTTTTTAATTATCACTAAGATCGAGGGAAGACTTTGTCGCTCCTACCACAACCCACATCAAGGTCTTCTTTTGGACAACTGTTGGTCAGTGAGGACATTCCATCCCAGCACATTTCATTCAAGGTTGTCTAGAATAAAAGCACAATAGCTTTGATATATTTCCATTGATTCATAAGTATAGAAAGCCACTTTTCACCACAGTGCTGCAGTGCTTTGCTTAACTTGAATCTGTTTTGTCTTACAAAATCATATCCATCAACTTTCTAACTGTGGAACCTTTTATTTATTTTTCATTTTATTATTTAGTTTGAAAGGGACAGTGCACATTGATAACATTCCCTGTATATGTGTCAGAGACAACCTATAGTCCTTGGGCAGGCAACTGACAAAAGATAAATACATATATATATTCAGTTTATAGCCACTTACCCTCATAGGCTGGCAGGGGTGCTGGAGCCTATCCCAGCGGTCACTGGTCCAGAGGCAGGGTACACCACAGGGTCAGACAGGGCCCAGCCTATCGGACACGGACAGACAACACAGTCACACCTAGTTTCCGATTCACATAAGCTGCATGCCTTTAGAGGAAGCTGGAGAACCTGGAGGAAACCCACAAAAACACAGGGAGAAGATGCAAACTCCACAGGGAAAGGACCGGGAATCTAACCTAGGACCTTCATGCTGTGAGGCCAGAGGGCTAGCTGAGCCACCATGCCACCCCACATGTATACATACAAACATTAAAGAATAAAAGCATTGAAGCTACAGTCTATACTAAATATACAGAGAATATACATCATGTATCATCACTTAGCACAATGTAGCAGACAAAGACCCGGCAAAAAAACAGTAACAGAAACATGCAGCGACACAACCCTAGCTAAGGTTTCACATCAAATATACATGCAGAGAGACACACAGTTCTAGTAGCAACATATAGCAGGAAAGCCCGTAGCCACCTATGAGGTCACCAAGGTTCGGGCCTCTAAAATTATTTCAAAATTAAAAAATTATAAATATATCTATATAACTGTAATCAGGGATCCTTCAAGTGTCTGGCAGCTGTGTGTGTGTGTGTGTCTTTATGTGTGCGAGATGATTGAGCACACAAGCATGCGGCGCGCAGTCCATGCAACGCATTGCCTTCACCCTTGAAAAGCAAAGCAGGGAGAACCACTGCGAAGAGTGCAGTGCCCTGGAGGCAAACTGGCAACTCACCAGTCTCCAGTCCACTTACTTGGTCCATACGGGACTCGAACTGGCGACCCTTCGGTTCCCAATAGGTTAGAATTGATAACAGCTGTGTGTGTAGTGTATAGTTAATGGGTTATTGAGTTTATAGTTTGTACTGTACAGTTCTACTCTCTACATTTATGTTGTAAAAATTAAACAAAACAATTGGTCACAAAAAAGCAATGGGTTGTGTTTGTATGAATAATTGTGTTGTAATTTGTGCTGGTTTTCAGTGTCCTTCTAATGGCTTTATATTTACTGTTGTTCAATGGTTAAAATGATTTCTTTAGCCATATATGGCTCAGGTGAATGATAATGTAATTAGAGTTACACACACCTTAGTTAAAACAGATAGACAATCCCTGTGAATGTCAACGAAGTGAAAATGTAGAAAGCAGTCCTCCTCCCATCAAGACGGTTTATTTATGGTGGTGATGGCAGCCTTTCTTAACGGCTGCTATGGTTACCTTCACACCAGCATTCAGGTTGGCGGCGTCATTGTCACATATGCACTCACTTCAGGTTTGCCTCATAACAGATCTGTTTCATTGGTTGTGGTGTGAAACATCACTAAGGACTCAATGGGGTGAGTGTGTGTGTGTGTGTGTGTGTGTGTGTGTGTGTGTGTGTGTGTGTGTGTGTGTGTGTGTGTGTGTGTGTGTGTGTGTGTGTGAACAATGATGGTGACGCATGGAAAACCCTGCGGAGCTGATACTGTTTACAAATGAACCCTTTCATCAATGTGATTCTGTACACAATTAAGCACATTTGCTCTAGTACAACATTCAGGTATAACATCTTAAAGTTGTTTTACTTGAGTATTACCGTTTTGTACACATTATACTTTTTTTCCACCACCTTTAGGATTCAAGTATGTTACCTTTTTTTTGGACTGTATTTATCTGAATGGTTGAGCTATTTCTTATATTCATGATGAGATCTGTCTTTTGTGTTTCTTATTTGCTTCTTTCTTTCTCTTTTTCTACACAGCCTCTTTTCTCTTGTCATTCTTTGTCTTTTTCCCCTATTCTCCCTTCTTTTATTTGTTTTGTCTTCATTTTTGAATACAAAGTTGATGGAAGTTGATGATTGATGCTAAAATGCTATTAAGTATGACCGAGTATAACATGCATTATTATGTAGTGTGTGTGTATACATGGAGGGGGGCAGGAGGCTGCTGTTCTGTGGATGGAGTGTCTCTAGGTTATGGAATGTAAATGCAAGCAAGGCTGCACAAACAGAGAAAGAGGGGGTGTTTCTGAATCCTGGGGCTGCACACATCATTGAGTGTTGAGTGAGTGTTTGTGTGGGTGTGTTATGTTAGCTCAATATATTGTGCCGATATGGGGGCAATGTCTGTATAATAAGAAGCTGTTGACCACCTCATCAATCTAATAGGATTGTTGAAATAAATATGATGCTATTTATTTATGCATTATGGGTGGAACTGAGTATTGAATTCAATTCAATTCAACTTTAAATTCAACGCCAAATCACAACAGTTTATCTCGAAGCACTTTACATACAGAGCATTTGAAGAAGCCCAACATTCCTTTATTAGCAAGCACTTGGCAACAGCGGCAAGGACAAACTTTCATGGGAAGTAAACTCAGGCAGAACCAGGCTCTAGGTGGGCAGCCAGCTGACCAGTTGGGTTTAGAGAGAGAGAGAGAGAGATAGAGAGATAGAGAGATAGAGAGATAGACAGTCAAGTTCCCAAAGTGGGAACCACTGTCGTCTGTTTTATATATGAAACTATCTTCCCTCATTCAAAAAAAATTCTTTACAGTCTTCTTTTGTGCTTCTCTTGAAAGAGGTGTTACTATAGCATTTCTTCATTCACATGTGGGGGAAGCTATATCTAAATCAATACTATACAAACAATAAGCAGCAATGGAGACATGGGGACTGACTGGATAAATATTGAAGATGTTCAATATCTACAATGTGACAGTGTGACTTCAACATGGTTTGAATCAGTTTCAAAGACATAAGATCTCACTTCAAGATATAAAACATAAAAGACATAGGACAACAACTTTGCAAAGTATTACATATTAGTATTAGATATACTAATATACATAATACATATTATTACATTAGTACATATTCCATTCTGTAACATAAGCATGTTTTTTCCTGTATACATTTTCAGTGTCAAGCTCATACTAATAAATTCACATCATATTAATCTCGTAAAAAAACCAAAACAATGTTATTAGTTATTTTACTATTATACCAAAAACTATACCTTTCATATTTCACATTTTCTGTCTGTCCACATATCACTGTCACAATGTCCCTTCACATTCCCTGTAATTCAGGAAATTCCCTCTAGTTCCCATATCATCTGTACTTCACATGCATTCAGTCTGTTGTGATGTAAATGAGATGCCAGAGAGTGTGGTACTGTTTTCATGAGGAATTAAAATAGTGTTGGAATGTTCTTGCAGTGAAGCACGTCATCTGTCATACAGTTTTGGAATGTTTTCTTCAGAGTGTTTTCCTGTTTGGAAGAACACACACTGGATTGAGAGCCTGGGTGGAGCTTCTTTTTTCGTCCAACTGGAATGTTGGATGCACAGTTCTCATGTCTGTGAAGGTTTTTTGTGGACCCTGCTCGACATGACAGCCTAATTCTGCAAATTCGGCATTCTGCCTTTATTTTGTCACAATTGTTAAAATGCACCCAAATGCTGCTTTTTTCCCCCCAGCTGTCACTCATCTTTTCACGCCCTGCTCTGTACCTGCAGTAGACCGAGACCATCCTAGCACTCTGTTTTGTATTAAGTTGCAGAAAAACATGAAAACGGCTCTCGGACAGGAGCCGGCTCCCATCGTTCACCAAAGAGCTAAAAGAGAACTCGAGGGAATTCTTCAAGCCAGTGCGCTCACAAATGCCACAGGACGCCCGCCCATTAAAATACAACTTGTAGTCTCAGACACGACCAGACAGCTCCTCTCTTCATGGCACGTGGCGCGAACTGAGAGCCGCACAGCCGTGACGTCATTAACATGAGACTACATAAAATGACAGTACAGGTATTGACACACAAAATAAAATATATTCAAATAAAAACAAAAAATCCAAAACATGAACAATAACGAGGCATAGATCAAAGATTTGGTGAAATTTCAACCAAACATATTTACAATTTTAACCGGGTTACACATGCAGCTCCGGAGCCACAGGTTGCCGACCCCTGCTCTACCGGCATGTCTGTATGGTGCTAAGATAAACGCTAATTGGTGTGCTTGGGAAGGTTGCTAACTAGCTTTTTGTGGTGAAATAAGTTGTCCTTTTTATAAAGAATTTAATGGAAGTTGTTTGGAAGTTGGTGTGTTTCTTGCTGTAATGTGTGGACAAAGAGGTAAAGAAGGTAGAGACTCTAATTTAATTCAAGAGAACCCCAACAGGTACAAAAGTCAAAATGTTTTTTCATGGTCCTACACTAGTAATTTTACAGGAGCATGAGAAACACAAAACTGGAGACACGAATGAGGGAAACACTGAAGTACACAGAACACAAACTAACGTAAACAAAAGGACAAAAGGCTGACTTACAAAACAGAAGGAGAAACACAAAGACACATGGACAGGAAACAGGGAACACAGCCAGGGAAGAATCGGGAACAAGTGAGGACAATCACACAGGTGGAAAAACAGGCCTGTGAAGTAGATAAAATGGCATCCTTGCAACACTTAACAAAAGAAGGCCACAAGGTAGCATTAGTAAACTGCAGTTGGTCCAGGAGAAAGTCACCTTCCTGGAATATGAAAATTCCTGTACTGGTGAAACCCTGAGCTCAAAGAGAGTGGAAGCCATCCTAAAATTTCCAAACCTTGCACTAAAAGACAATTGATTGTCATTCTTAGGGATGTCAATTGTCTACCAGCTACTGTAGAACTGATCAATGTTCCCTTCATTCTATCTGGCCTCTCTTATACCTTTGTGTTGTGGATGACACTCATTTGCATAGTGTGACCATAGAGGGATGATGGTGAGGAGGTGCATGTAGGCGTTGTTGGGGAGGCTCCAGGCTTATTTGCGCAGTGAGTCTCACTCCCATTGGTCCGCTGAGAGAAGCAGCTGTGATGTGTTGTGTACGCTGCCTTAAAAAGAAAGACGACGAGCGGAGAGACTTGAGTATTGGAGGGCGGACAGCGACTTCCCACTTGATGGTAGATGCGCAACTGGAAACTCACACCGCTGAAAGTATCTGTCCCACTGCTGAGGTACAGACTGAACACACTGTAGAATTTAAAAAAGAATGTGTTTTACTGCTTTTATGTCGGACTTCAACTTAGAGTACATGCGATACACTCTGCTAAGAAATGAACCACTAAAGTTGTGAAAGACGACTGTGTGTGTTTCCTGTGAGCCATTACGCACAGCGCGCAGAGATTTGGAAAGGAAGCTTGAATACATCGAGAGTAACTCGTCGCTTTTTACGCAATTTAAAAAATGGAAACCATTCAAATGTGACCTGAAATGTAAAGGGCTAGACCACACGAGATAGTTAACGAATGTATCGTAATTCTATGTATGAGTTAATCCTGAGATGTGTGTGTTTGATTGTAACAGGGAGCTGAAGAATGGAGTGGTATGTCCTGGTGCTGATGCTGATCCTGCCGCCCTCCATCAACACGCAGTGCTCTTCACGGTGTCAGACATGCGCGCAGCAGCAGCTCCTGAGCGCGGACGCCGCCTTCAGCAGCCCGGTAAGACACCCAACAACCCCCGGACCCGCGGAGTTGCTGAGAGGAGTTAGCGTCTGGGATGTGTTGGTTTGTGGGGTGTGTTGGTTTGTGGGATGTGATCATACAAATCCTTGTCTTCAGGATGAACTAACATCTTAAATATGAATATGGATAATTAAAACCCAAAATGAAGCGAAAACAATGTCACTTGTGAAAAGTAGGCCCATTTGTTATTTAATTTATACCTCTTCAGCTGCGTGGTCTTCATCACTTTATTCTTAAATTCTAGCAAAGATCCCGGGTAGGCTACCAAATCTTAAAATTAGTATTGAAGATAATATTGATTAAGTAATAAACGGGCATCTGGAACGGCAATCATTTAGCCATAAACATGTCATCTTGGATTTGGGTTGACTTTAGATCTATAATCCATTCTAACAGCCTTGGTGCCGCCGCAGGGGCGCAGTGTGTCCGCGGTGCCGGAGGAGGAGGTGGGGGTGAAGGAGCAGCAGCAGCTCCCCGTGAGCTAGAGACTAGAGTTCTCTAGAGTGTGTTGTTCCGTTAAAGTTGTGTGAGGCTTCCATGGGACTGGCTGAGTGTCTGTGTGTGTGTCCTGCAGTGGTGCCAGGCAGAGTGTGAGGAGCAGCTGCCCGGCTGCGTCCAGACCCTGCGGCTCCCGGGCTTCAGCCTGGACGAGGCAGCAGCTGAGGAGGAGAACCAGCATGCAGACCTGGTCAAACGCTACGGCGGCTTCATCAAGAGGATCGATAAAAACAAAAACAAAATATTCACAACTCCGTGGCGTGACAATTACGTGTTGAAGTCCGGGGTGCTGTGGAGGAACTATGAGGACTTGCTGAAGAAGCTGGATGAGAGAGACGCTGCAGAGGACCCCCATATGCCGCACGATGCAGAGGACCCCCGCATGCCGCACGATGCAGAGGACCCCTACATGCCGCACGATGCTGTGAAACGCTACGGCGGCTTCTTGCGCAAATTCGGTCCGAAGACAAAGCGGGGCAGCAGTTTGACACCTGAGCGCCAGCAGCCAGAGGAGCTCCAGAAGCGCTACGGAGGCTTCATGAGGAGGATCCGACCGAAGCTCAACAACCTGAAGTGGGACAAGCGCTACGGAGGCTTCCTGCGCCGCCACTTCAGGGTGTCCCTGCGCTCCGAGGAGGAACCCTACAGCGCAACAGAGGACTCTGTCTTATAGAGGACAACTGATCAAAACCGAAGGATGAACTGGAATTCTCCATATTTATCCAGATGTATCATATGCCTGTCACCACTCTGTGTTACTGCCACCAGCCAGTCATACAATAAATACTGCTTGTTTAATAAAACCACAGTCATCACAATCATCTTCCTTGTTTCTTCAAGAAGTTCTGGTCTCTAATGACAACATGACGTCAGGTCTTCATATAAAAGCGCAACTCTAAAGCAATAATAATGAAGTGAACATAGGCACTTGTAAATTGTAATACACAATGGAGACTCGCTGTGTTACACGGCTGCAGGGGAATGCAGCTTCAGTGTAAAGCATTAAGCAGAGGCCTTGAGAAATTCATTGAAGACTTAAATCAGATTATAGATGTTTTCCAAGTTAATTGTTAATTAATAGATTTATATAATATAAGAAAACATCCCCTGAATTTTGTTCTTTGTTCGAAGCCAACGTTTACATTTAAGAGTTATCATGACTTAACATCCCAGTATGATAACGGAGCAAATAATATAATATGGAAAAGAAATTCAACACTTTAAGGGAGACCTGGAGAAGAAAATTACAAAAACATTAAATCTGCAAGATTCATTATTTTAAAGAAAAAGTCGAACTTGATCAGCTGAAGAACCAGTTAAAGTTAGTTTTGTACTGCCATCTTGTGACTAATTATGAGAACTCCAAGTCCTCCTCATAAGCCTCCTGGCGACATGGACAAATGTTCACAAATCAATTCAGCATGTACTGATGCTTCCAGTATCATGGCTGAGAGCAGGAGGATTGTGCAGTCAGAGGCTGGCTGAGGACACAGTGACACAGCTGTGTTTGTTCAGTCTTAATGATTCACTGACTCAGTGTAGAAGGAGAAATGTTGTCAATCTAAGTTATTTTATATATAAACATTGAAAGGAGATTGAAAAGGGGAAGTGTGCAGGGAGTGCAGCAGTGCAAAGAGCAGCTTTCAAGGAAAAGAACATCATGGCCACTGTGACTCATGGAGGCTCAGTGAAGTGCTGCATTTTGCTCCCACAGGTGGCTCATCTGTATCCATCGCCTCCTGTCCTGTGTCTTCCTCTGTTGCGCTAACCACCTGCATGTCCTCCCTCACCACATTTTCTTCCCCTCACATGTCCAAACCAACTCAATCACCATCCTTGGCTGTCCCCCAAAGATACTCATTCCTAATCTTCTTCATCCTTGTCTCTCCCAATGAAAATTCAAGATGCCACCGCCTCCAAAACCACCACCTACAACATAGTCATCAAATAGAAGTAGAGTTGACCAAACTACCAATGGACAAGGGGAACATCAGTTGGTCTAAGCAAAGGCTATGCTGTGAAATACTAGACTAAGGGACAGATTTATAAAGGGTTTTGTGGGGCCTTGATAGACGGTAACAGGACAAGGAGTTTCATATTTACTCATGTGAAGCAATGAGGGTTTGCAGTGGTAAAATTAAAGAATAGCTGCAAATGTAAAAATTGCGTGTTTGGGTTAATGTATTGAGAGACTTCTGACATGAAGTTGCAAAACATGGGAGGAGAGGATGGAAATGTCTGCATATGGCTCGCTACAGTCCATTTATCATGGCTGGACATCAAGCTTTTTGCGTCCATGATTTACCGTGAAAAGCAGGTGTCAGCTTCTTTGCAGGCCTAAATTGTGGGCATAGCAGCTGTTGTGTATTCTTAGGAGTGTTTCTGAATTGAACATAGATCGATCTGCCTCTGCTTCTTCTTCCTTTTCTCGTCTTGCAATATCAGCATTTCTATTCATTTTAGTTTTACATCTTATATTAAGCCTTTTGAACAGTCTTGGGAAGGTTGATCAGAAAAAAAGTCATCCCTTGACTTGGAAATGTCTTTGGTATCAGTCAACATGGCAGTGAAACAGAAGAGACACCAGGCTAGCAGACGCAAGAAGAGTCTGAAATAGTGGAAGTGCATTCCAATGAACCTTTTGCAGCTGTGCTCATTTACACATCAGTTTAGAAGAAACTAACTGAAAACATGGGTTCTGGGTGGTCATGTTTGGTAAATGCCCCTCAAGGTTCCAATACCTTAATTTATTAAAGTAAGTAACTTACACCATAACAATACAGGTGCCTCTCCAATAAATTAGAATATTGTCGTCTTCCCCATGTTGTGTAGCCTACTGAACCAGACTGAGAGACAATTTAGAGGATCAGGAAACCCCAGCAGGTGATTTGAGTTAATTAGCTGATTGAGTGGGACAATGTGAGTCTACAATACTGCACTTTTTTGCAATATTAACATTTTTTGAGATACTTGGGGTTTCATTGACCTGTAATGTCCTGTAAGCCACAATCCTCCAAATTAAAACAAAGGCTTAAAGTATTTCACTTTGAGTGTAATGGAACTATAAAATTTGACTTTCACTTTTTGAATTGAATTACTCAAATACATTTACTTTTCCACAATATTTTAATTCATTGAGCTGCACCTGTATATTACTCATATTAATCATAAAATACCTCTACACTCAGTTCCTCTATCATGCTAGATAAAACCTGAAACCTCCCTTGTGCCTTTACTGAAGCTCACAGACAACTCCTTTCAGAAAACCCTCTGTGGTTCATGCCTCTAAAGAATATGTTTAAGTCATAAATAAAAGGTATTCTGTTGATTTTGTGATGTCAGAAACTGAATCCTTCTGTAATTGCAACATAGTTCAGAGAAAAAATAGTTTTTTATGGGAGAGATACAAAAGCTTTGAGCCATGTCTGTGTATTTAAGTCTAAGCTTGGTGATATGAGAAAAAAAACCCACAGTAAATACAAACATGGTCTGGTAGGCAAATCTGCATGAAGCCGTCCAGATGATGTTCATCACACCAGACGCAATACCAAAGAAACTTCCCATCAAATTATTTATATTTAATTCAGACAAACATGTCCACTCCAAACAGGTCATAAAAATATTGACAAATGTTAATATATTGGCCATGAATACATCCAGTATGAAGCATATGGGTCAGAAGGTCATTTTAATGGAACAAACATGCATAAGAAAATGCATTCAGAAGTGACTTTTCTCAAAAGCTCAGCATTAATGACCAACATTGAGAAGTCTACAGAAGCAATCTTTTAATGATGGAATCAAATAACAGACAACGATAAGATTAACTGAAGAGACATTCAGGCTGCATTCAGTTCGGAAAAAGTAAAATGATGCATTTTAGATACAAATCTCACTCAAATTAGACATTACTGAAATAAATACTGGAATTCGGACATTTGGTGATGGTCCGCTGTTTTCAGTTTGAAACATTTCCACCGACAATAACCAGGTTTTACACGAGAAGCTTACCTGTTAACTAATTTTCATTTTGATTTTATGTCCCCATGTTTTGGCTCCAGATTAGTGTATGGAAAATGTAAATTATTGTATTATTATTCTTCAGTTTCACCCATTGAATATTAGAAGTTAATCTTGATAAATTGCTAACAAAAATTCACAAAAAACTAAATATTCAGCCAATTATGTTGTGACACACGAAACACAAAACTATAAAGTAACAATAAAAAATACACTATGAAATTCCTAAATGTCCTCAGTCATCAATCACATAGTGTCTTTCATTTAAGACACTAGTATCATCACACATTACAGCAGTTCAGCTGACTGCTCCCCGTCTTCCACTGCAGTCAGACCCTCAATGTCACCATCTTCCTGGCTCCCGTCTTGTGATTCAGCTTCAGCGTTTGCAGGGGTAGCCAGCACACGGATAGTGTTGACCGTCTGTGGAACCATTGAGCTTTGCATTGTAGCCAAGCCATGGAGCGCGGCAGGCAGCGTCACCAGCTGGTACTGTGGGCTGACCACCTTCATGAAAGCTGTGGAAGTAGCAGCTCCAGCCACACCCTCCTGACCTATTGCCGAGAGCACAGTCAGGTTAGAGGAATCGGCTGTTAGCTCTGACCCGGCCACCGGAGAGGTGAGGAGGGTAAACCCGCCCAGGCTGGTGCTGCCTGGGGCTCCCGCTACAGACAGCACCTTGCCAAGTGGCAGGCCAGAGAGCTGAGTGATTGGCAGCGTGATCTGGGCAGGTGCTGCATTCACTGAAGCTGGGCTGGAGACGGCACGGGTTACGCGAGGGCGCTTTGGCATAGGTGGGGCAGGAAGCGGGGCGAGGGTCATCAGGACGTTGTTGAGGTGCTGAGATTTGCTCTTCAGCTCCTTAGCTCTTTTCCTGTGCTCATCACACTGCTGCTCCAGAGCTGCAACACAAAACAAATGATCAATATAAGCACACAGCAGCAACAAGCAGGAATATTAGTTATTCATCCATTAATATTATGATCACTTTTAAATTTAGATTTTAAACACTGCTTCTCCAATGAGGAGATGTCGTTCACTGACGAGCTCTGAGCAAATTGAAACAGTCAAATTTTGAGAAACATCATGTTCAAAATGGAAAGCACTGAAGTTTTAACACCACAATTAACATTTCAACATTGTTGATACCCTGTTTTGTGCAAAGCTGGAAGGAAACGATGACCGGTGTGCGTCTCTGAGAATACACAACTGACTGAGAATAAGATCAGCTGACTGAACGAGACTAAAAAATGCCCTAATGTACCATAACATTTCAGCCCTCAAACAAACGGTGACTGCATGTAATGTACTGACCGGCAAGGCTACGGGTGTACTGCTCTCTATAACTGTCCATCTGGCTCTTATGACTTGCTAGAACCTTCTTCACCAGGTCCAACATCCCAAAGTTCTGTACAATGTTATTCAGCAAAACAGCATCTGAAACAAGAAAACATTGTGTGATAAATGTGGTTCCGTACGTTCAGCCTTTTGAAAGCTTCATTAAGTGTAGCTATATCCTCACTCAAGCAGTGACTTATAATAGATAACATTTCAGAAGTTCGCGGAGATGGTTGTATTGTAGGTATGTACAAAAAGGATTTATTCTACTGGCTACTATTCATGAAATCATTGATTGTAACAGTCAAATCAGGGCTGGTAGATGTAGAACTTGTCACGGGTGAAGACTCAAAGTTCAACAAAAACTGGGGCAAAGGAGGAGGAGTCTTTATTGGGGGGGACAGAAAAACAGGTGTATCACAAGTTCATTACTACTTATCAACAAATATTATTATTATATTAACCCAGAAAGGCAATAAATACATGTAGAAGTCTGCAACATGAATGATGTAGACTTAGAGTCAAACAGGAAATAAATTGTTATTGTTATTGTTTTCTATCGTCCCTCCCTCTTTAAATTCTGATGCATTGAAGACTGAATCTTCACTCTGAGCAGCATTGTACAGAGATAAAGAGACCATATCATTCTGACCTTTGACTTGTAGAGGAGTTTCAGACACTCTTTCTTGCAATCCCTTCAGCACCTCTTCCAGTTCCCTTTGGAAGTCCTCCAACACCTCCTCGAGCAGCCCCGTCTCCTTCACCAAATGCCAGAATGCTACCGAGTCCTCTGGAGACACACACACACACACACACACACACACAAAAGCATTTGAAAAAACACCAATCAAGCGTATCTATTTCATTTAACGTATTCAAATTTCTAACTACCTCCAATGGCTGTCACCCACTCTGAAGTGTCATCTGTCACCTCAGGGAATGAGACTGCGGCACCGTTCACTACAAGACAAACACATTTATTATTTTATCATCGAAGAAACAATGCCATACTGCGTAAAGGCAGTGGGAGTCACTAAGTAAGTGGAGCACAGAGGCTGATGCTGTCACTATTGTTGACATTTTTACAGTTTTATGATTCACCCCCATTGTCAATAACATTTGATTTTCATATCTCATCATTTTCCAAAAACGTTTCCAGACAGATTTTCGATGACTTTACAACTCAAATGACTACAGAAAACAGGGGAGTAATTATTCAAGACGAAAGAAAAGTTTCAATGCCGAACTACTTACAGACTCCACTGTAACGGTAAATAAGAACAAAACCCAACCAACATTAAATGGCTCCTCCTCTAACGGAACTTGATTGAAGTGTCGTATTGTATGTGTAACTTACAATCAGCTGTTGACGGGGTGATGGAAAGGAGTTCGGCTGACTGATCGCTGCTGTTGGACATTTTGGTTCCCACCAGGTCTATCTTAGTGCTGCGGCAGGTGTTGGAGCAGAGCTTGGCGTGCTGGAAGAAGTCCAGCTCACCAGAGTCCATGATTTTTCTGTGAAATTAAAAAGGGGATAGGAGAGTGTTTAAGTCACAACAGCTGTATTACAAAACCACGAGGCGTAAAAATGATATCCTGTGGCGTATCTGGAATGCGCACACTGTTCATTAAGGACAGATGTTGGATTGCATTTGTTTACGGAAGTCTAGACTTATTGAATTTCAGAATAAATCGTCAACGCCACTTTCAATTTCTCTGAATATCAGCAGCTTTGCTCTTCTGGTGACTTCCTGTGCCGTGGCCCTGCTGCAGGTATTACTTCAGAGCTCATAGTAGCCTATTACCAACGCTTGGCTCAGTTAGCAGGCTCCTCTGTTGTGGAACCATCATACATACTGTATATCATTCTGTTGGGTAGATTATGTTTAGGTTATATGCATCTCTTTATTTTCAAATATGGCGATGCAGTTACATTTCCCAGCTGATTTTCTCAAAGCCTTCTTTTCTGTCTCCATTTCTTCTTTTCTCACTCCATTGCCTTCCTCTCTTGCTTTGTGCCACATTTTCCAGCCTAAGGAATATTTTGGCAGGAAACTTGATTCATATCTATCCTCCACTACTGTAACTGAAAACTAAACTTGTCATGCCAGTGTTAACCATAAACTGAGGAATCTTGAAAACATGCTATAGAAAATATACAAATTATTGTTATTGAGCAGTGTAGTAATAATCTACAAATGATTGATAAATGCATCGCTGTGTTTGCAACTGATATGGTCCCACCTGAGCATGGTGCCATTGAGGCGGATGGCTCTCTTCCAGTCCTTAAGAGTGGATTTCCCCGCTATGCAGACAAATTCCTTTGGGCTGATCAGCTGTTCATTCAACTGAACAAAAGACAGAAAGAACATCATTTACATTTGGATATCGACCATATAGTCAGATCGTCTTTACGTGTGCTTTTTCTGAAGCTGCATACCTGGACACATTTCACATTGATGCCAGGACAGACAAACTTCTTCCAGACCAGTGTTGCTTTGGTGTCTCCACAGGTGATTGGGTAGAAGACATCAGCTTCAACATCCACCTCCTCTGTTAACTTCACTGCTCAGACAGACATACACAGAAGGCATTTTGTTTTTGTGTCGTATTACATTCTTATTTTTTTAAACATGTGTTATTCTCATGTAATACCAAGACAGAAGAACAAAACTGAATTTAAAATGCTGTCTATAGTGTTTGTCATATCATTTGAATATTGGATCATGAAGCCTGTAGGATAGATCATATTTTGCCATGTCATGTATGTGTGTGTGTGTATGGGTTGGAAAAAATAATACACGCAATCTTTGAATCGACGGCTCTCTACAAAAAAAAATTTCAGCTTCACAATAGTCAACATTTATAGCGAGGCTGTTCTATTGGATTGAACAGGCGTATCTAATCAAGTGTGCACCAAGCAGTTGTCAAGGGAACTGCATATTGCACAAAATGACATTTTATGGTGTTGATCATGAAGACGTGTAAGGTCATCATGTGTCAGATACAAGTTTCTAACAAGAATGTGAATCGCCCGTTCTCTGTATCCTCCGATTCTGTTCAACACATAAAAAAAAATCTGATCTGACTACAAAATTGGAGTTAAGCATCAAGGCCTGGAATGTGAATGTAGCTCTAGATACCTGGCACTCACATCCTGCAGTGCTATAAGAAGTGTAGTAGTTTCCATCACATACCAATGATTGCTTCTTCCTTTGACAGAGAACACGTTATGTCGGCCTCGGGTTCCGTTTCCCCCGGTGCCTCTGTGTGGACTTCTTCCCTGGAAAACCACATGGACACACAACTGTGGAGATTTAGAAAACCCGAAAGCGGCATTTACACCCAAGAGATGACTGAATTTCTGTCTTCAGTTTGTTTGTTGTGGCCTGTTGTGTAGTTGCGGGTACTGGCTGCCTGTGAATCTCCCCGCAGCCTGACCGTGGCATTTCCATTGAGCCAAGTACTGGAGGGCGATGTGCAATCTATCGGAAGGAGTGCTATGACTGAGGAATTACACGGTTATCTCCAAGCAATATCGTCGATAAGGGAAAACATAGCAAGGATATTTCCAAACTATACCGGCATTGATTAAGTCAGGGATTGACGATGCTTTGGCCTCGTTCCATTCTGAACTACAGGCCACCATGCTACCATTCAAGCTGCTAATGAAGCCAGCCTAGCCACATTCAAAGAAACTGTGGAGTCGCCGCGCCCTTGCCCCATCATTGCCGAGTTCATTCACTACAACGAGTCTGTCAAGAGAGCTTTGTCACTTCGAAATTGGTGTGGTATGAGGATCTCTGTGTGTGCCAAACATACGGCGAAAGTTGCCCGGGCTTGGGCTACTTTAGGTACCACCAGGAACCAGCTGCCCAAGTGTCAACACCGTGTCCAATGGGTGATGTTATTGCACAACAAGCACCTGAAATACAATATTCTCTTATCATTTGTTTTAGTTCAATCCCATCTATATTAGGACACATTAAGGTCCTACTACCACTTGCACCCTTCTTAAATATTATTCACTCCACTCACTCTGAGATTGTAATTTCCCTGGATGCTGGCAAAGCCTTAAAGACAGGGTAGAATGGGAATATTAATTTGCAGTATTGACACAATTTGGCTTCGGAAACAAATTCATTAGCTGTGTGAGATTATTATACTTATCACAACAGGCCAATGGAATACACAAGTAACCACAATTGACATAGCCCTGTGCGTTATTTGTGCAATCCTCCCTTAAATGCATAAGCACGAAGGAAAGAAGTGCACCTTGCGAAGACTCACTGAGTTGCCATGCAAACTGCACTTCCGGGCCCGTGTGCTTGTTTTGGACATAACATGCATGTTATTTCGAGTAAAATGCGTCAAATCTGTGCAAAATTCATAGGCCCTGGGTCTTGAAGTGGTTGTCAAAATTACTTGAAGATAGCATTTGATTGTTATTGTGACTGAGATGAGGATCTACAACATCGTAATTGTAACCCAATATGTACTAACCCTAAATATGACTATGAATAAATCCAATTAATTATCTTAATCAATATCCAGCCTCAACAGCACAATGTCCATTTTGTATACTCCTGATTGGCACTCGGCTTTGTGCATGGTGTGTGTTCTTTACCACGAACCCTGGCTGTGGGGTCAGATCTGACGTCACCAGCTCCGCTTTGTCCTCCACCACAGAGCCCAGGTCCTCCGTCTCTGGGATGGTCACAATCACCACCTCATCCATTTCTTGCAAACTGACCTCTGACGTCGCCATGGAGGCTAGATTAAGGTTTACAGTACACGTTAAGTTATATACAACAGTACGAGTAGGTATATTCATTGTGGTAGAAGAAATTATAGTGCTGTTCGACGGCGATTTCAGAGCCACGCGCCATGTGGAAACATCATACAAACAAAGTTATTATTGGATTCCTTTTCAGGATGAATCGAGCCGAAGCACCATTAACAGGCAACCTGAGCACAGAGACAGAAGACTACGCGTTTCCATGCAAGATGAACCAAACACAACATAAGATCATCTTCGATTAGATGTGTAAATGTAATTGGTACGCCTTTGTTTCAGTTTCAGAACATTCTGAACATAGTGTAGCGGGCATGATTAGGCAACAAACTAGACACAAGAAAACAGCTGTAAATGAAGTGGAATGAAACTTACCTTATCTTTCCGAGAGCCAGGTACGGAATACGTATCCCACAGCAAGTCTTCGGCTGCGATGTTGCGAGTTCTGTACACTCGTAGAGCGCAATCACGCGTACGAAACTGATATTTCGCATCCGCAGAAAATCGGCTGAGAATAACGGAACATTATATCAAGTCAGGTTAGCTGGTTGATTAGGGTTCTGATGAGAAATTGGTTGAATATATTGCGAGTTAGTCAAAAGGCAATGGCTGTTAGCGAGCCTGCTAGCTAGCGCGAAGCTCTGAAAATGTAATGCAGCTGGCAGCAACCTGTCCAGAGGTAGTTAAGGTCAGGTTAAGGTCAGGTTAAGGTCGGGGTCAGGCAGCGTAGGACTTCTGCCCTGAATACCAACTACATCTTGCATTAACTAGCGTAGTGCAATGTGAAGACAACTTCGCGTTCTTGTTCGTGCTCGTTTGTCTAAGGCGGTTGACATCCAACTGTAATGTGTATTACCGCCACCTACTGGACTGGAGTGTGGGTAGAGTGACCAGTATTCTGTTCTGCTAAACTTTTCACATCTCCGTGTAGTATCTATTAAGTATAGGAATGTATTATAGGAATGTTGTTTCCCCTATTTCAACTTAATTGTGGATGTTAAACAGATGTGTCTCTTTGTTTTCCCTCCCTTTTCTGATTCAGTGCACCTTTCGCAATTGGCAGCTTGTCAGTTGCTTAGTAGTAAAAAGACACTAATAATCGTTTTCTACACGTAAATAAAAACCTCACATCAGAATCGGAATAGCTTAATTCGCCAATTTGGTTTACACTTTGCTCTGGTCCTTTTCTGATTCTGATTCTGAAATAACCACATACATCTGCCTTCTATTATTGTTATTACTAGCTAAAATGGGAGTAATAAGATCTCTTTTCCTAGTTCTGAGTCTTTAAGGACTTACTAGGGCAGCCTGATAATAATAAATTGCAATAATCCAGCCTGGAGGTAACAAATGCCGGAAGTTTCTCTTTCTGATTTTTCAGAAATTATCAAACATGACTCGGTGACGATGGCGCCACAGTTGCCAAAGTGACACTGCCGAGCTGCCCTTGAGCAAGGCACCGAGCCCCAAACTGCTCCACTGGCGCTGGCTGCCGGCTACCTGCAGTGCGGTGTATGTGTCCGTAACAGGGGGGCACAATTTCAGATGTGTGTGAGGATTGTAATTTTGTTTGTGTGCATGTAATGTAATAAATGCATGTCTGAAATCACCTTTTTCATGTGTCTGGAAAAATGTGATTTCTCAATCCTGAGCTCAATAAAGGGGCGTTCTTCTTCTTCTTTTTCTTTTATATGTATATAATTTAGCAGTACTGTAATTGCCTGTTCCACCCTTTCAGTCCAGTTGGTGGCGGTAATGCAGTTTGTTGCTGGTTTGCCAACCGCTAGTAAATTAAGAAGAAGCAGAGGAAGAAGCAGGAGAAGACTAGAGCGGTGACCAATGGCTAGTAAAGCTGCGGCAATGGCTGCTGTCTGGTCAGAGAATATCCTGCAGCTCCTAAAACGAATGAATAATTTTTATTCAACAGGTAGAGTTGAAGCATGCTAAGATAACGATGTGGCATCCACCTGGCCGTTCGCTCATTATATTCTATTCCAGCAGGTTCCAGCAGTGCTAAATATTTAAGGTTTGAGATTGCTGGAGAACAAGTTGGTTGGATCCCCACCAAAGTTGCCTCCATGTTGTCAAGTTATCCAGAGTGGTTTAGTCCACCGCACCAAGGCGCTGTGTCGCTAAACCCCAGCCTGGACTCGTATGAGAGGAGGACCGAAGCTGTGGACGCTTTCCTTCAGACTCTGAGGAGAGAGTCCTCTCTGAGCTGTCTCAGAGGATGGAGAGATGAGGTCAGCGTCCTCTCACACACTCGCATTAAGCCTTTATACTCAGCTATCATGTTATACTGACGTCATTCTGACATTCAGCAGGAAGCACACACTATCAGTGACACTGAGTAAAGCAAAAATGAATTATTTTTTCAGAAATACAGTGTAATGCCAAAGTTCTCGGACGCTCCTTTGATGTGCATGGAGAGAGCAGCTACAAGTAAGTCAGTCAGTCAGCTGGAGTAACTGACCTGAGCTCTGACATCATACTTCACCTGTTCCCAGGAGCATTCATACTATTGTTACATTGTATCTTCTTATTAATTACTTAGTTGTGGTTGTGTGGTTTTTGTGTTCTATAACTACAGATATTTTTTCAAAACGATACCACACTTCTTTTGATTGGCCCTCCATGTCTTTGGTCTGATGTAAAAATGTAATCTTAACATGAATGATGGTGAACAGGTCTTTTTGGAGTAAAGCGCTATGGAGTCCATATCAATGGCTACACTGTAAATGAGAGTGGGGAGGTCAGCATGTGGCTGGCACGGCGCTCGCCAACAAAGCAGACCTACCCTGGACTACTGGACAACCTGGTGAGTAGACTCAAGCCCAAATTGTACTTTGATAAGTAACCGATGAACAGAGACAACTAGACCCACCGACCTGAAGCTATGTCTAACCTGTAATATGTATTTGATCCAGATTACTGATTCGATGGTTGATGACATTCCAGAGTTAGAGAATGGAGGCAGGAAGAGCTAACGTGAGTCTGCTGTTTTTGATGTCTTCAAGGCAGCCGGCGGTCTGGCGGCAGGTGTTGGAATCAAAGAGACGGTGGTCAAAGAATGCCAGGAGGAAGCATGTATCCCAGCAGCCCTTGCTGAAATGGCTCGCCCTGTAGGCACAGTAAGGTGAGTTTAACGCCACCGGTCTCCTGATTGTTGCCTGGCATTGCAGCACACACTGACCCAATAATGATTTAGTTTGTTGATTATGATAAAACCGAAGCTGTAGTAAGAATGTTTTCTCTGGTTGCCTACTGGTCACGTTCGGCTCTGTCCGACAGAATTCTCTCTCTGGGGCCAGGTCAGACACGGACATAGGATAGGCAGTAAACATTGGACTTAGGTTGATATATTTTAAATTCATCACAGCACTTCATCAAGAATAATTGTTGCAATACATTTCTAGCTACACCTATGAGGATGAAGAGGGGGTGTTCCCAGAAATTCAGTTCGTCTTTGATTTGAAACTTCCTCCCCAATTCAAGCCCAGTGTAGGAGATGGAGAGGTGCAAGAATTCTACTTTTTGCCACTAGATAAGGTGAGTATTTCTGTTGTATTTTGGGTCAGTATTGTAAAGACAAATTGAAGAATAATGTTCAAGTGGTCAACTGTTTTGTCTTGACCATCTTAGGTAAAAGAATTGGTGGCTACCGATGACTTCAAACCTAATTGTGCAATGGTGGTCTTGGACTTCCTCATCAGACACTCATTTATTGACCCAGACAATGGTTTGTGACAACATATTCCAATGTTATGTACAATTCTGAAGTCTCTTGATTGCGTTTAAGTTTTTCTTGTGTCTTTCATTTCAGAACCGTTATATCAGGAATTTGTGGCAGGACTCCATCAAACGGTATAGAATGAGCAAGGGGACCCACATCTGATGCCATGATACCACAGAACAGCAATTAACCGGCCATTCGGAATCATTCCCTACGTCTACATACAAGAAATCAATCAATGGCATCGATGCCTTCTTCATCCAGGAACTGCCTACACACTCTGTCCACATGAAGCATTGTTCTGCACCAGGAGGAACCCAGGGCCCACTGCACCAGTGTAAGGTCCGACAATCACTCAGAGGATCGGTCCCTAAGAGCATTCAGGCCACCGTTGGCTATGGCGTGGAGGTCTGTGTGACACTTCAAAGATATTCCTCCCTAGACCATAACTGAGCCAACATCAAACCCACTGAGCTACTGCCTTCCCAAGCATAAAATTGTACTGCTGTTCTTACTTTTGCTGGCTTCGCAAATGGACAAGGCACAAGCCAGGCAAAACGGCTCACACACACGAGACCACAAGCACATAGTGAAAATGTAATTCCCTATTCTTTGAAATACTGTATGTGTTGCTGTTTATTCAGTACTCTGCATTCTTAATGTAACATTTACGAAACTAAATCACAGGTGGTGATAGGTGTGATTGAAGTACTTATTCATGGGATTGAAACTTCCTCTCATAGCGGTATTGCAAGATGACAGGCAGGTGAGGGGACAGAAGACATTGAAAATGCTCTTATCAGTCTTGTTCTATTCCAACATTTATCTTAATTTAATCCAGTTGCTAACCAGCCAAAGGGCCACATATGGTAACATAAAGTATATTATCTGACAGAACATGTTATTTAGATTTAAGTGGGCCATATATAAAATCAGTGTCTTGGAGATATTTCTGTCCTTTGTGTTATTCACTTAGAGTGCCTCTTGTTTCTATGACATTTTGTGATTTCAGTGAAGGGACTATTTCCCAAGTTAAACTGCTCGAATAAGTTCAGTCTTGATACTGAACATAATTGTTAATCATGGCTGTGTTATCTCCTTAACACAGCAATAACGATGAAATAAGACATTTGACAGAGTGAACAATTACGCCTGCCATTTAACAGAACATTGATTTGAGTCACTTATGTAGCAAAAACTCCCAACTTGAGTCTCAGTAACTCAAGCCAATTGCAAAGAATCGACTTTGTCACGCCACTGTTTCATCACAAACACACACCCGATAGTTCACATCAGAAATCATTTGATGATATTATTGGATTTGTTTTTGCATTCATAGCCATGCTGGTTGACATTAGGCTGCTGACCTGCTAGCAGCAAAGTCACCTCAGCATCATCTCTCATGAAATAATTGCATTCACACATTTGAGTAGGTTGTATTTGTTTCTCATACCAAGTTCTACAGTAAATATAGCTGGTAAAGCCTTTGCATTGAATCAAGTTCATCAAATGCCACTTCCATTTTGGAATATTTACCATGCTATATGAATGAACACCTACAGTATAGTTGTTAGGGTGTATTGTAAGACATTTATTAGAACAAATGGAAGAATGAAGAGAAAGACTACACAGATTAAAAGCAAACAAGAAAATGTGACAAGTTTCCATTATATGATGTATATTAACAATTTGGTGGTTAATTATCCATACAAAGCAAAAGTATGAATTGGGTTGCAACAACAATAATGGGACCGACAGCAGTAAAATGTGCAGCAGCACACATTATAAAGTCATGTAGAGGGACTGCAGCAGGATCATCAGAGGCGGAAGCGGTCCGAGAAGTTGGGAGACTGCGGGACTGTGAGAGGAACTTCACTCCTCTTTACGGCCACTGCTTTGTAGCGTCTGACTGGTTGAGCTTTATGGACCTACATGGAGAGGAAAAAAAGAAACGGGTATGAAACATTGAAATATAACAGATTTGCCAAGAAGTGACATGTCCGACGAGCATTAAGCATAGAGTCAAGAAGGGCTCGGGCCATAAATCTGGAGGATTGTGTGTGTGTGTTTGCCCTAGAAACAGTATTAAACTATCAGAAAGTGTTTTGTAGTTCGGCGTTTCTGTCTGCACCTGCCAGTTGGCAATTAAAATAAGCTTTAAAAAAAAAAAAAAAAAAAGGTATACTGTATAAAATATAGGTTGTAGTTTCCAAAAATATGCAGCAACAGTGAAATAAAGCTGTATTGAACATAATTGCAGGCCAGTGTGGTGTTTTTAAACTTGAGTAGGCTTGTTTCCAGTAAATGTTTAGTTCAGTACTATTAATGTACAGTACTCCTTCACATTAAGTTTTATATTTGTCTTTTTAAAGGAAAAAGGACAACTAGTCCATTTGAAAATCAATGAATCGACAACACAAACAGATACAAAACACTTAAAAACAGGATTGTTGTGGAACTCAAAACTAAAAGTGGGTGGAAAACCAGCAGCTAGGGGCGTTTCTTCTTCAATCATTCCAGCTTTATGCTTCATTAAACTAAGATCAAGTAATCTCACTTCAATTTATGACAACTTGAAATTAATTCTTAATTTAATGCTTTGTATAACTGAAAGGAGAAAGGAAAGGAGACAAGACAGGAGAGTTGACAGAGAGGAGATATTTTGAGTGACCTGTTCCTGGCGCAGTTTGGCGACCTTCTCCTTGTCACGGAGCTCCTCCTGCCGGCGTTGCTCCTCCTCCATACAGGCTCTGATTGCCTCCTTCTCATTGGCCTGTCGTTCGTACTCCTGCCGCTCTCGGGCCCGTCGCTCAGTCGACAGCTCGAAGGTCTCTGCAACTGTGGAGGAATTAATGCCTTCTGGCAAGTGCCATGAGGTACGAAGGCAGAGGACAAACCAGTGAGAGGACACAAATGGCTGGAGGATGTTTCGGTCTGTGCGATTAGGCAGAAGCATCCTTCAGTAAGGTTGACTACTGCCTACCTACTGTGTCTCAGTCAAATTGGGTTAAATGTGGAGAACATTAATCACCATTGAAAATAGAATGGCAATGATTGTAGACGAACATGACTCCATTTATTTGGGGGTGTTAAGCTCCTAGTTCGTGCGAGACCAGAGGCTCATGGCATTTAACAACCCAACACCAGATCTACCTGTGGAGCAGGGACCCAGATGATTGATATGTCAATAGTGATCAACCCGCTTTGATTACTTTTTAAAAACGTTTGTAAAATTTCACATTTCCTGGAAGAAAACACATTTTAAAATTCCATGACATATCCAGGAGTTACCGAATGTGGTATACAATGAAGAAGTTGTCAACGCATGAGGAAGAGCCCATCACGTGGACACAGAAATGTGAAAGGAATGTGCAGAGCTGCGATGATGTCTTACCCAGGGCAATACGGTTCTCCTTCTTAGGCTGGAAAGGTTCTTTGTGGGTAACAGTGTTAGGCCGGGCTTTAAATATGGCTGCTTCCACCTGTTGCTTCTGCTCTTCTTTGACCTAAAACAAAGTGTGAGCTCATTAGTAAAGGGTGGTAGTGCAGATAAGAATAAAGAGTCATCTATCCCATCATACCATTTGCTCCCAGCGGGAGTTCTTAACAGCTCCTCGTTCATCAAGAAGAAGTTTGAAAGGTTCCGGCTTTGTGGGCTCCAGTTTCTGCTTCTCGGGAAGAACCACCACATCAAAGTCAGGCAGTGGCTGGGCCTTGAAACTTGGTGCCTAGAAAGGGCCAAAGGGTCAAAGGATCAACACCAACATTGTTTACAGGATGATAATTGATATGAAGGCCTCATTTAAAAACGGGGTATGGAAGAGTGGTTCCACCTCTTCATTTCGCATCTCCTCCAGTCTCTTCTCTTTCAATGCCTTCCTCTCACGTTCCCTCTCTTCAAACGAGAAAGGACACACATCTACGTGGTGGTTCTCTGGCAGCCGAGGGTTGAAGGGAAGACCAAAGTGTGGCACTGGGGCGGCCTTGATTGGTGATGGCGGTTTAACCTTTAAGCATGCAGTCATAGAAAAGGCTTCATCATTGAGAAATCAAAATGAATTAAAAAATCTGCCCTGTGGCTGATGGGAGAGAGGTGGCAAAGTGAGGGGCAAACATTTCTTACTTCCTCAACCTTAGTGTCCAGTCGAACTCTGTTTTTGAGGACAAATGCTGGGGACTCTGGCACAGTTGGATGCTGAACCTTTTTTTCTGGCAAACCCTACAAAACGAGAGGAAATCGACTTGAAGCTGCAGCTATGGAAACCTACCCACCGTACAAATGTCTCGTGGTCTGGGAATCCAAGGGAAAAAGAAATCTGATTCTATGACTTACAATTCAAAAGTTGTAATGTTCAAAATGTTAATCATCACAGGCGTTATGACAGCGCCGCCATCAGGCTAAGCATTGCTTGCAGTGGGATTCAAACTTACCACTACTCCCTCTAGGATCTTAGTGGGCAGTGGCTGGGACTTGAAGGTGTACAGATTCTCTTCAGCCTCCTGAGGTTTACTTGAGGCCTGCCTCTCCTGCAGCCTCTTCTCAATCTGCAGATCAAAGCCTTCAGGTATGGTGGGCTCCTTCACCGCTGGCTTCTTCAGGCTCTCTGTTCTATCCAGGATCTTCCTGTTCAGCTCCAAGGCCTTGAATTTAAACCTGTTCCACAAAGCACATTGCTACAGCTGATCGCAACAGAAAGTTTCAAAAAGCTATTCATGTACTGACACTAAGACCAGACATGTTTGGTATATTCATACACATATATTCATACACACACACACATCTCAACCTGTTAACCCTCCTTCCTTGGTTTCCTTGCTGCACTGGAGCTGAAATTGTGAGACATTTCATTGCACCCTTACTTGTGGAGCTGGTCCACTTCTTCAGCTTCCAGCTCAGCACTGCTCTTGAGAGTGGAGGGTCTGCACCGCTGACGAGTCATCAGACAGGGGGTGTGAGGCTGGGTGAGTTTCAGATGGTTACCCTTCCCTGGTGACGGGCCTGAAAAAAATTGTAGGGTAGGTAGGGGGTGACAGCTTTCAATATTTGTCATATAGATCAACAGTGAATATAATTTGCAGTTTTGGAGCAAAGCCCTTCACTTCAATGAGCCTCATAATTTTTTAGCTCACCACCAGGCGTGAGACACTAGGACAGGGGTGGCGAACACACAGCTCGGGGGTCTTTGTCGGCTGACGTGCGGAAGCGCAAACTGACCTGCGCCCCCCCCCCACCACATCAGACCGACTGAACGCGGAGCAAACTGATTCTGAAACACCAGCAGCTAAGCTAGCATAGCAAGCCGGGTAAATGTCCTGAATTACAGAAGTACATCGTAAAAACAAAGAGTTGATGGAAAAATGCCAAAGCGTCAAGGAGGGGAGAATGCTGAAACCATTTGATGCCCCCATGTTCAAACTTACATACCTCTCTCTTGACTCCTGCGACTGCGCAGGTGGTAGCGATCAGGGGTTCTTCTCTGGAACTGCACTATCTGCTCAGCCATGGGCACATACACAGATGGCTCCATAATCTTCCTTTTGTTCCCTCTAGACAGGTTGAAAGGCTTTGGCACCGTGGTTCCACTGACAGCCTTTGCCTTTAAAACAAAACGTGAACATCGTGAACATCAGCTCTGTACCAGATCCATTCAATGACATGCAGGCTCATTTTGTCACAGCCACTAGCACCACTGAGGTGCATTTCCCGACTTTGTTGGCGGGCCACCTTGATCCACTTTGAAAGGTCAGTGGGAGGAGGGAAATAGTCGATTTTGGTTCAACTCAGTGGTTCCCAAAGTGGGGGGGCCGCAGAGCAACTGCAGTCTGGGTCTGCGTCGCGGGATCAGAAAAGGAGCGATATGAATAAGTCCCACCTCAGGTAAATGAATGAGGTGATACTTCTTCGTCTTGCTGCAGGAGAATGAGCGCTCATTTCTTTAGAATAGAGCAAGAGCTAAAGCCCTTTTCTGTCTCAAGACCATCACTGCTCCCATGGCTGCATCTTGTCGAGTACTTACTGGGGATGATGATGGTTTGCGGAGCTGGTTAATAAAGTCCACTTCCTTGTGGTCAGTGTTTGATGCAGTGGCTGTATTGACCCGAGTGTCTGTTCTGAAGTTGAATTCTTTAGGCACGGTTGTTGACAGGGCCATTTTCTTTGGTGGTGGATCTGAGGGGAAAAAACACCACAAAATGTCAGCAAGTTCAGGCTCAACATACAGAAAATCATAGAACTCCACTAACGGTTACAGCCATTCTGAATGACATCAGTTAAAAAAAATTGAAAAAAAGTCCGTCTCTCTGACTTCCCCATAAAGTCTAATAAAATTAATTGAATTTGCAAGGAAACTTTGTTGGCCCTTTGTTAGCACATCCACCTGTCCCAGGCGTGGGCAGATTTTTGTCTCACACTGGCCACAATGATTTTTAAATTTGATGGAGCGGGCTAGTGTGAACTTAAATAAAGTTTTTTTAGATTACCAGAATCAATGTGTACCGCAAAGAGAACACCCGCTGCAAGGGCAGTACAATGTGCATACACAGCATGACAACCTGAAATACAGCATGTCAGTTTACACCCACTAATGATTGCAACCCTTCTTAATATAGGCACTTACTGCCAGCCAAAGCAGCTTTGTAGCTGGCCTCGTTCTTTTTTCGGTGCAACGCCACTTCCTTCTGCAGATTCCTGATGCGTTCTAGCTCCATTTCCTCAGAGCTGTTTGGTCTGTGAAGACAACATTCAAAATACATATCACGTTTTGACAAAATCTCTGAGTAGCTTCAAGAGGAAACCGGGAGATTTGTCAAGTCATAGAATTTCAAGGACTACATTCTTTCACTGACACAACATTGCAAAAAATCTGGCACATTCTGTCACAGAATGATGAATAGAAATTTAAAATCCTCCTGCCCACTTTTAAAGCCCTGAATGGTCAGGCTCCAGCTTAGTATCTCCAAAAGTAGAACGAAAGGAAGAGCCTTCAGTCTCCTCTCTTGTGGAACCATCTCCCAGACACTCTCTCTACTTTTCCGTGTGTGCTTAAAACTTTACTTTGATAAAGCTTATAGTTCGGGCCTTCCAGGCTTGCCTTGGACCAGCCTGAACTGAACTAAACTCGAACTGCTCTACGACATATATATATATACACAGTATATACTGTAGCTCCTGTGCGACTTCAGGAACACTCTGTCTGAACGAGCGATCCAGCCTCAGTTTAAAATAAGAGTGTCTTCAATGCCAAATGAATGATCAACTAACTAATCCTTGGTTCCCCATACTTAAACAGATAATCAAAACTATTGACTCAACTAAATCAGGATCAAATAATTAGATCTAATCTTAATTATAATCCTTTAATTCAGGAGATATAAAACAATACGGGACGGCTGATCGGTCTGACGGGGATGATATAAAACAGTACGGTAATAATCTGTAGATCGTTAGGTGCAGCCCTACTCTTGACCCTTTATTTCACACAGTCCTGAGCCATATTTTCTGTTGAGACAGGGCTGGAAGAGGCGAAAGACCATTTAAAACTCTTGCTCTGAAAGGATTTAACAAATTCTGCTTGCACCGATGCCAAACTCACTGTGTACTTGTATTAGCTGTGGCTTCTCGGGTTTTCAGTCCAACCTTTGAATTCAGCTTCACAGCCCTGCAAGGGTTGCTACTGGATTTCCGGGCAGGTAGATGTGCAGAGGTACTGAAAGAAAAAGAGATGAGTCAAGCCTTTTCTGTATCATTACCTACCAAAACATTAGTATCACCACATTACAGGTCAGCGTCTGGGGTCTATGGAACATGCCACACATTTCACCACATTCTTGCATCCATCGCTGTAATGATGTGATTACACACCGTTCTAGTGAACCTGTTTGAGTGAGTATAGTGATTCAGAAATGGCAATTTACAATGATCCTAAACAAGTACTGTCCATTTATACGAAATGATGCACAAGTAAAAGGAAAGGAAAGGTTGCATATTGTTAAAAACTAAAATCTGGAGAGGAAGTGGAACGCCCTCTCTGGTGTAAACACTGAACACCCTGGTGTCTGCCACTGCTATACTAGTTTGATAAATGAAATGAAACTTCTAGTATTGTATCATTGCCATTAAGGTAAGGGCAACTACTTGAAGGTCATAACTGGTCTGATCGCCAAGAGCCTAACTAAAGCATCAGAGGTACTCATCATACTCTATGAGCCTCAACCATAACTGTGGAAAATGACAAAAGAGCCATGATATTTACCTTCTGCTTTTCTTGACTGGTGGTGCAACTGGAACACCAGTTTGCTCCTTACGCTTGGAAACCCTAAAAACAATAATGAAGACGGATTAAGAAGAACCAACACCAAGGTCTGCCATCAGGTCTGCTCCCTTTGCCATCACAGCCAGTACCTGCGTGGCTGTGCAGGGCGTTTGCCAGAAGTCATCTTCCCTGGACGGGCATCGGTCTGATTGGGAGCTGCAGTACCCCAGGATGTGACGATGTTTGGTGGCAGTGATGAGGATGTACTGGGAGCTAAAATATCAATATAGTATACAAGAGTTGTAATGTTTACCAACTAAAACCATGAAAACCATTATGTGACTTACAACCTTATGATAAGCGTTCAGCTGTCAGTAGCAAGAAAGATAAAGACTGCATGGGGTAATGCATACATGTTTATATAAACCAATTATAATGTTTACATGTTAGCAAAGGAGACTGTAGACTACGCTGCAGCCTCTAGTGAAATTAAAACCCTGTGCACCTCAGCTTTGCCAAAAACATGACAACGTGACGTGCTGGGTCCTTCAGAGAACAGAGCTGAACGCATTATCACAAGTCAATGCACATCTTCAGTGAACTAACCGGAGTCCTCCTCTGTGTCCATATGAGGCCTGGCAGCCTGGCTCAGAGGGGTGACCAGGTGAGCCTGTTGTTCTGGGCACACAAAACAGCAACTATCAAGATTCACACAGATTTTGACCCAGGAATTTCCATTATTTAACTGTTAACTTCCATAAGGCAAAGTTTTCCAGGACTGGAGAAAAAAAGAGGTCTTGGGATCTCGGACTATTAGGAGATTGTATGACCATGACTGTATGAACCCTGTATCAATATATTGTTATCTGACAAGAGGTGGCAATACTGACCAAAGCATGTACAGTTAACGTGGGTGAAAATGGAACAAACCCGACAATCTCACCGACAACTATTTAAGGGATGTAAGGCAAACTCACCGAACCAGCCGTCTTCAATATCAGCATGTTCTAAATCTCTCAGGTCGGTTACGTAGGACGGAGCGTCGTATTCGTATCGGTCAGACGTCTCCCCCACATCAGTGTGATCCATGCTAGCGGGCTGATGAGCCACAAGTCGCCTAAACAACAAACTAGGACAAACGCATCTAGAAATATAAGTGTGCAAGCTTATAACGTCAAATTAAGGTGAGGTGCTGTACTCAAGTATGGATTTAAGCATTACATCTATACGTTTGACAAAAGGCTGACTGAGGAACAGGCGAAAACAAAAATGTGCCGTAGTGTACAGCCGTGTTCACTACGTACGTGTAAGACATGTACAGCCGTGTAAGACGTGTACAGCCTTGTTAGCATAGACTACTTCGCTTGGATAACAAACAAACAAACAAATACTACGTGCCGCCATTAGCATGCGTTAGCTCCAGCAGACAAACGAGTCTAATTAGCCCTTAGAAACACGGAATGAATGTTGCCCCGTGTCCGAGATTATCTGGGTCCAAAGCACATCATCTTCAGAGCTAATTAAATCACAATTTGTGCCATAAATATAACAACAGACTTACCAACACAATAGTTTGCATCAACGATAAAGATGAACCAACAGTTTCCGCGCAGACACCCTACTTTCTAACCTCCCTTAAAATTCCCTCCTTTTTGAACCAGCCAATGGCTGCGTGCCGTCCTTCAGGAAGTCATCATTGATTGGCTCACAATATTCACAACAACAACAACTTCCTGTCACGTACCTAGGAGGCAGGAGACGTTTCCTGTTTTCAAATATATTTTTATTGAAGAAAGTATTTCACATGACAATGAGCATATAGTTATGGGACATTTTGGAGATCGTTTAAGAGAGATAGAAAGATAGATACAGTAGTTTGTCAGTAGGTAACTTACTGACCTGTTTGGTGTAACCATGTTGTAAAGCACGTTATAATTCAGAAAATCATGCACAGATATAACCCAACTTTGATCTTTCGACAACACAAATGTGTCTATTTGGTCCCGCTATAATCCTATATTCTTCTCAAATGTATGTGAAATCTACCATGTGCTCTCCAGTGCACTGATGAACTATTTTCTATTATTTGTATAAACAGATAAATGAGTTTGTACAATGAATTGTTTATAGAAATTGAGTGAATGAGATCCAATAGTCAATTATTGGAATTCTATAAACATTGAGAATAGTCCAGTTAGCAGATGTAGGTTAACGGAGATCCTATCATTAATTTAGACATTAGTAGGTCAAGTAATTGTTTATATAATGCTGCTGCGATTCGAAATGTATGCTGCCTTTCAACTATTGTCAAAATTACAAATTTATCATGGCCAGGAGTTGGAAATTAGAAGTAATCGTTGGATTTTCAAATTCCCGGCGATAAATTAATTTATCGTGAGTGTCTAACGCTTCCGCTTTAAAAGCTTGAAATAGCGATATTTCATCTTATTTTAAAACTTCTGCAGTCTGCTGCACATCGGGGAAGCCTTGAAAGACTCTGCTGCGACAGTCATGTCACAATAATACAGCAAATCTTCAATGCGGATGGACATTCATAAAAGCATTCGGGGTCTGGCATTTTATTCAAACAGAATGTAATAAATAACAGACATTGGAGTTTGAAGTGTATGAGGAAACGTGAATTCAAAAACAATTGTTTTGTAATACTGACAAATCGGCATCTTCTCACTTTGTTTTAAAAATAAAGTTCCATATTATAAAACATTAAAAGATGTAAACGTTAGCTAAAGGCACAACAGCTTCAATGAATATGAATCCAGACCAAAACTACACTCAAGACATCAGATGAGTTGAAATGAAAGGAACATTTTGCAATAGCAGCTGTTAAAACTTGCAAAGCAGGTACACAGCAGTTCCTGGATTTTTAGTGATCCTGCGTCAGTGATATGGCTGCGATTATCAGGTATATAGGCTTTGGCAGAAGAAGAATGTGGCAGTGCTAACAAACTTTATAACCTCATGGACCCATGCTGCATCTAAATACATCAAATTTGTACTTTTAAACAAATCCTCCTTGTTCAGACAGAGTAGATGATTACAACAATAAATTAGGAGCAAAAGGAAAAAAGTCATGATATTTTGAGATAGGTTATAATTCTGATATTATTCCCAAACTTTGAAATTGGGACTTCTGTACCCACACCTGGAACATTGGCCGTGATGGCCCACACTAATAAATCTTTATAAATGAATGAAAATCATCCACAGAGCAAGGAGGAAGCAAGAACCACCGAAGAAATCGCCTACTGAGAACCAATCACAATGCAGCAGCTTCATCAAAATGAGAACAAGTTGATGCTTGTAAGTCTGCAAGTTGAAAGATGTCATTATCATAATTTACACAGATAGAGATTACATTTTCATGCCATGTGTAAAAGGTTCCTTACAGAAACATGGTATTCCATTATGCAACTGTGCTTTCTATGTTTGTTGTGTTTGTATACATTACAAGCAAAGAAACTAATTCTGCTAACAGAGCCTAAAGACAATGTTGAAGACAGGAAAAATAACAGAACAGTAAAAATGCTGAAAAGAGATATGTAAGGAGCTGTTGTGATGTTTTTGTGGGTTTTGGTCCATTTCAGTCGTATGTGACACAGCATTGTGGCTCCTCAGGGGTCTACAAATGACACTGAAATGTATCTGACACCAGAAGTGGTGGGGAGGCCTTCGTGGTAATGGGTGAGGCGGCCAGGATGCATGAGGGCCCAGCCTTTACGAGGAGCTTCAATGGAACAGTCATAACGGATAAACCTGCATCCACCACCCTGCGGTCACAACACATACACATTATCAGCCCACAAAGCCACGACATGCTGTTCACACATCCATTACCAAAATGCAAGTATAGGCATTAATGTATGAGAAGTCACAATATAAGAAAATCGGAGTGTATTCCCATTTATCCCCATGGGGAAAGTTGTCATGTGCATTTGACTGATTCTAACTTATAGATATACAAGTACAGGCTCTAAAACCCTCTCTACTTCACCTAATACATTTAGTTAGATACAAATATATTCACTGTGACATTTGACCCTGCAACATTGGAATTATTCATGGTTTGCTATTCCATCGTAACTTCCGGGGGCATTCTCACATCCATTGGCTTTTGTGATGTTGTGGCATAAATAACGCCTTTCTTTGTGCTGTCAAATGGATAGCACAGAGATCCAAAATGGCCAATTCAAAGGCCTACAAAATTGGTATGTGAATGCCAAATATTTCTATTGCTCCATCAACCGTGATATGTCTGAGCATGAACTGTTCAAGATGAAATATATGGGTAAGAGCTCAGGATCTGGTGTCCTCTGGAAAATTATACAAACTCCCAAACACACTCACCTGATAATCAAGACCCAATTGATTGAGTGCGATGTTTATAGTGAATGTGGAGGCATCATGGTGTGGCCTTAAAGATGGCTGCTCATCTGGCGTATACTTCACTACAAAGGCCAAGTCGAAGAGAGCCTGTAAACACACACAGAATGAAGTCATGCAAGCGTTTCATAAATAAACTGTGTGCCATGTACACTGTTGAAGCTCCTGCTCAGGAAAGAAAAGCTTTCCAGTCCAGCATTCACTCCCCAGAGAGGGTTAACCGAAGGTCATAAAATGGTTACTGAAGAATGAAACTACTCAAATTATAATTGATTTTAGCACCTGTGATCTTGTGATCGTGCAGTTTCTTACACCTATACTTGTCCTGGATCATTATTTTATGAGGCAAATTGGATTCATGTTTAACTCATGTGAGCAATAATAAACAGAACTTTACATGCAAGTGTTGGACCCCTTTCTGTGAGAAATGGTCAGCATATTTCCTCAATGTATGAAACAATGTTGGTTGTGCTGAACTCATCTCAAACATCAGAAGAATAAAAGTGTAACTTTAGTGAAAATTAAATCAGCCAGTCAGACAGACTGAGCAACAGACTCTTCTGTGGCAGAAAGAAGTGGAAAGAAGAAATACAGACAGTATAGCAGATTTACAAGTGAATTGAGATGTACGTTTTGTTTAATATCTTTTTCAATTTTGCTGTGATTATTGTTGCATTCATGCTTTATGCTCCAGTGTTTTCTGCTCTGGGAAAGACCTCTTTTTCTTCACATCCATGTTTGTTAAAAGTACCAAAGTTCCATTGCGCATATGTTTGCGTTTGTGCTCTCGGCTACTAAACATGACCTCTGACCTCTTACCTTTGTAAAGTAGCCAGGATACATTTTCTCAGTGACTGTTGCGATATAGTCCAGTAAGAATTTATGCCACTCTTTCTCAAAGCCGATTTGATTCATGTGGATATCGACGGTGGGTACGTTCTCATAACCTCCTTGGATTCTTTTGTCCTGAGGAAAATGGTTTCAAATAGATCATCAGAATAGAAAGTGACCAGTTAGTAACTTGTGTTTGGAAAGATGCCACATTAATAAGAACAGCTGACCTGACTGTTAACCATTCCACAAGACATCAGGAACATTAAACAATAACATTTTCCCTGGCTGAATGAGGTTTCGCTTTGGATCAGCATCCTTTGCATGATTCAGTCACATGCAATTTCTTATTTTCTTGATAAGTAAATGTTAAATAAGGTTTCAATGAAATGACTACATACCACATTACGACCACCCGACCACTTTCCAAACTTTTCCATTTCTTGAACTATGTGGTCACATGCGACGTCAGAGAAAATCGGGAACCAGTACACATCAGGACATGGCTGGAGACAAAGACAACACAGCATATTCCATCACGCTACATAAAGCATCTACATTCACAGTTTGGGTCAAATAATTAGTAATAGTTTTTGTTTGTAGTCTGTTATATTTTGTCTATGTTAATTTATTCATTCTTTTTATTATTAATTATATATGTTTCTGCTCCATTTTGTGTGCTGGTGACGAACAGACACACACTCATTTATTTTATTTGACTGATTTGCCATATGAAACATAGACAAGTAAATGGTGCATTGTCACATTTAGCGAAATGAGATGTTCAGATCTACCTGATGACACATTACATTTAAATCTTTTCATCTAGTAGTCAGTTCAGTCCACACATTTCTACACAGATGTGGAAATGTATGTAGATCCAAAATCATTTCTAGATTTTGACAAGTTGTTTTATACATAATGTATTGTTATGATTGTTTATTGTTGAAATTGGACTTGTTTTACTTAAGACAATTCAGGTTGTTCACAGTGTGTTTTGTAAAAAAGATAGTTGAATAAAATTAAACATCTGCAATACGAACTTGTACCTCTTTGCACTAAAACAAAGGGAAGACTTGGAGTTGTCCACTTACATCCATTTATAGGACTTTTTTGTGACAACAATAACCCATGAGGAATTTAAAAGGAATACTTTACACGCACTGAATAAAACTTGCACATACCTCTCGGAGCTGATAGGATAAATGTGCGCATATATTTTACACCAGTGTTCCATCTTCAACGCCAGTATGATGTATTAACAATTGAGAAACACCCACACTCATACATACACACAAACACATTACCACTCACTGTTTCTATGAGCTTGTCTTTCATCAAGTGAGTGTAGTTCTCATGGATGTAGCGCTCTTCCCAGTCCTGACAAACACACAACATACATATTCAGTGTAACTAGAGAGTATGAGTAAAAATATTATGCAGCTGTGAGATTTCCAACTCTGTCCTGGGAATATTTACCGGAATGTTTTTGGAAAGTGTTGCAGGCATCAAATTTAAAAAGAATGTATATTTACAAAAAAAAAGTTGTCAATCATTAAACACTCTCTACTGTCTTTTTTGGAAATGGGGTTTGTACCACAGGGTTCTGGAAGATCTGCCACAGGTCATTATGAAGATGGGTGGTCTGGTAGTTTTCGGTTGACAGGATACGACCAAAACTGTGTGTATTCATAGCGTACATGAAGACACCCTGAAACGACAGATCAAATACTATAGTTTTCCTTTTACAAGTACAAAAACACTTACATTTACACTTAGTTACCTGTGCTGTGTGAGTGGTACTCACCTTGCTGCGTACGTTGTGGCAGAAAGCCATGTCAGTGTCTAAGATGTGTGAGTTGAACAGCTCGTAATCTGTCAATTCAGACCGAAGAACACTCGCTTTCACCAAATACACACTGGAGATGTAGGGGATATTCCACAAACCCCTAAAAAACAAAAAAAAGACCTGTAACATCCACTTAATCTAGTGATAATTAAATATCTATTAAGTGAGACAATATCTTACGGGGACTCAATTCAACAGATGCTGATAAACACATTTGAAAAAAGAAATACTCATAAAATGAATGCGACAGTCACCTTTTCTTTTTTTTCTTTTTTTTTTCCCAAAACCCAATGTCTTTGTAAGTCTTTTAAAGACAACTTACAATCTACGTCCTTGAACTATGTCCACGTAGTCCTCAGACCTGGCGTAGTAGCCATCAGCACTGAGGGCTCCCCAGAAGTTGCTCCATAGTCGGCCGATCCGGGTTATCATTGGTGCCACAATAGGACTGAGGGAGAAAAATGTAAAGCGTATAACGTACCTGCATGTGTTCAGAAAGAAAAGATTGGTCGTAACATTATACTTACAGATTTTGCTCAATGAGTATTTTTAGAGTGTCCTCATTCTTCAGAACCACTTCAATGTCCAAGCTGAAGAAATATTCACAATCGTGGTCTTTCCGACACATGTCCCTGGAAAGAAGACAGTAAAGAGAATTACTGACAAATACAGCATAGACATCATATCACTTAGGGATTGTAACTGGAAAAAACACATTATTGCTTTTGTATGTACAAAATATGTATAGTTAATGGAGAACTAGTAGAACAAGAAGTCACATAAACAATGCAATCGCGGCATATCAACGATTTAATTGTGATTCTACTGTACATTTATCTTTAAATTGTTTAAAGAAAATAGGTTGATGTTACACAAAGGTTCAGCGCCCCCCACCCCCCTTTTTTTGAACCTTTAATTGCTCTTCTTCTCTTTCTTCTCAACACAAAGACCCCATGGCCTGTGGCTCATATAAACCAAAGAAAAAAAGCAGTGCACTTACAGGCACAGGTTACGTGAACCAGCCGCATCCATTTTCTCCTCAGGCCCAATGTGCTTCACATCCTGATAAAGACTTCCGTGATCCTGCAGGAAAGAGCTGATATGACGCTCGTGATGAGTTTCCTGTATTGACAAGAAAAATAAACACAGTAACAAAGCTGGTTTAAACAAAAGGAACTAAACAATGCACAGAACATGTCTGGTTTTGGGGTTAGTGGTAAAAGTTGGTTGAGAAGCACAGATTTACAGTGTATATGTGCTTCAGAGGATGCTTGTATGCAGGTTATACTAGCTTATACTTTAATAATGTGATTTAAACACCTCCATAAGATTGAAATCAGAGCAGACCAAGATTATGACATTTTTAATCAAGTTACTTAGACATGTTATTGTTATTGTATTGGCAGCTTTAACTCAGTCCATAGGTGCCCTTGAGCAATGCACCAAACCCCCAAAACTGCTCCAGGGGCACCGTATCATGGCTAAACCACCTCAGCATAATTTTCCTCACGCAAGTAAAGGCGGTTTACTCTTAAGATTTGAATAAGTTTTCCGTTGCATAACCAAGTCAAGTCAATTTTTATGACAACAACCTCTGTAAAAGGTTCAATCCCGGGGATTCCCCACCAATCTGTCAGTGTGTGGTTATGTCTAAATGTACAAGGTTATACACCAAATGCAGTAATGAAGGACTAAAATGAGTGTCTACTAGGTTGTCATTATAAGAAATGTACTTGTAATGTAATAGGAAAGCAACACATTGCTGTATCATTACTTCTTTTCTTATTTCAATATCTTTAATTGTAGTGTAAAATACATTTGCTGTATCAATACACATACTCAGGAATGAGCTTCTGCAGGACTGCATCCTAATCTGTTTAATGAGGCAACAGTATCTTTAATCTTGTTGGTTTTTTTCAGAATGACTGCATTATAATAGCTCCCGATTTGAGCAAAGTCTTCGACTCATTTGCTAGAGCAGAAACATCTGACAGTTGTGTCTCAAAGCCTTGGTCTCTCTGCGAGTGCTTGAAGCAACTTTTCAACAGCTATTCCAGCTCACGTTTGGCTTCTATAATAAAGGGTTAGTTGAAGTAATGTGCTCTTACATGGTTGTAAATGAAGAGTTTGAGTCTGTTCTTGGGGTACTGGAGTCTCAGCAGGCGATCAAAGAAGACTGTGACAAATGGGGTGGGTTGCTGGATGAAAATTCCAATCACCACAGATGGATATTCACTTTCCTATTGGGAAAAGACAATGTGAGTCTAGTAGAAATGTTTTACTGCTGCTTGAGCACCATTCTCAGGTTTGCTTGTGCTATGAACTGGTGGAAGAGATACATGCAAAAGTTATTGGTCAGTGCTGTATGTTACAGTTAGGATTACATTAATATAGTTTGCAATTAAATCTTTATAACAGCTTAATTACAAAAAAGTAAAAAAGGCAGTGTGACTTTTAACAGACCTTGAGGGTTTTGAGTGGCTGCAGAGCTTCACTACACACTGTGCAGCCAGTTTCAAATGTCCATACGTTGGGGATGTAATTCCCTAGATAGTTGATCTGGAGCTGGAAAACATTAAGAAGCAAATTTACAAAGAATTTGTGGAGGTTTTAAGGCATAAATGAGTCACATGGCATTCCCCATGGCATTGTCTAAATTGACAAACAGAAAAACGACAGAAAAACACCACAACTCGTCTAGCTGAATTAAGCAAACTCTTATGGCATACATGGAAACAACTTGCATACCTTGGTTGGTCCATTACCATGGATGATAACAGGCAGGGTGTCATACAGAACGTTTCTGGCTCGTACCCGTCCATCCTCAAACTTGAGCACCACTTCATCTGGAAAGACATATGCACTTTATTAAGATATGCAAAACCTGATTTTACTTCTGGAATTTGCTCACCAGGGCTGATATCGGCCAGGAGAAGCCACATACACACAGGGTATATCATTTATATACTAAAGACATGTGTTTTCTTTCCTATCCTCTTAATAATCGCCCTCATTCTCTCACACATGCACACGACAAATGGGCTATCGGGACTATTTGAGGGAAACCCAGTAAAGGAAGAAAAGATATGTGGCGACCACTTCCACTCCTATCTCTATGCAACACTTAGAAGTAAGGACCGCCTCGCAGCTCACACAAAAATTCCTTCCTCAATTCAGTTCGTGTCTGAACTAGCAGTTCCACCAAAGAAACACTGCGGCTCCTGTGAATCAAATGAGGGCCATTTTAGAGTTGTATTTGGCTTTCAAAACGTCAAAACTGGAAAATACAGAATCACTATATGTTTCACATAAGAATAGAATTGGATCATTTTGACTACTAATGCATTAAAATGTCATCATTGTTGTCATATATCTATTGTTTTATTTTGTTAACAAGCAATTACATAATACATACATATTCGCTTGCTGAGCTTCTGAAGCTAAATTCCAAACACTTACCCAGGGCTCCATGAAGGTTCTGGAACAATCTGCACTTGCTGTCCAGTGTGATATTTATGGATGTCTAATGGGGGAAAGATATTGTTAGTGTATAGCCTACAGTCTGTTTAACCAATTCTAAAATACTACTACATAAAAATGTTTTTATAATTTAAATAATTAGGATGTCTCGTTAAATTCTACACTTTTTCCTTTAGTAAGGCAACTGCAATGACATTACATTACATTACATTACGGTCATTTAGCAGACGCTTTTATCCAAAGCGACTTCCAATAAGTGCGTTCAACATAGGTAGATAAAAGAACTTCAGGTCACAAGAAATCGTAAGTGCATTTCCTTCCAAAACCAACAGCTAAGAGCATAACTAGTGCTAGAGTAGAAGTGCAATAAGTTAGGTACCAAGATGAATGAGAAACAAGGACAAATTAGAAAACAAATAAGTGCATCAGAAGAGCTAGGACAGAATAGGTGATGTCAACATATCCTAGCAACACTCACTGCCTGGTTTCAGAGTTGAGAAGAGCTGATTTACAGGAAATAATTTTTTTCTAGTTTGTCTTGTCAAGATCATGATCATTATTAAAAATGTCCAGGACTTTTTCAAAACTTTGGGACAATTTCAAAATTATAATTATTAATATATATATATATATACTCCAGGGTTTTCATGATCATAGATACACTACCAACTGTTCTGTATCTAAATGGTATTATCTCTAACCTGGGTCACCATTCTGGCTCATTGGGACCCAGCAATAAATCAAGAAATAAACAAAGACAGAGACTATGTGTAAATGTATATATATATATTTAGAGCGAGAGACAGCTAGAGAGAGAGACAGTGAACGACAGAGAGAGAGAGAGATATATATAGAGAGAGAGAGAGAGAGAGAGAGAGAGAGAGAAAGAAAGAAAGAGAGAGAGAGATAGTGAGAGAGAGAGAAAGAAAGAAAATAGGAATAAAAGCCTCCTACTCTTTTATCTTGATCAATGTAAATCCTGGTGAAGAACAACTGATCGCTCTCGTTATCCTCTCCCTTCCAGTCAGCAACCATCTTCTTGATGTTGGGAAGGTAGCCCATGAAACCTGAGAAAAGAAAAAGAACTCAGAAAAGACCAGAAAGACTCAATATGAGGATAAGTCCCATGTTGCCCACAAAGTTTTCAGGCGGAGGAGAATTGCCCTGTTTTACAGCTCCCGGTGACGTTCTCACATATCACTGTCTTCCAATATGCAGGAAAAGTCTCTCTGTGTAAAAGAACTGAAGTATATTTTAATAGAATTTGAATTAAGTTTAACTGAACGGCTACCGAGTTCAAATGGTTGAGGACTTGCGCAATTACTTACTGTTTGCTGTAACAAAACATGAGTGTCAGGAAATGTTAAGATCAATGGCTTTCATTAACCATGTGTACAAACAAATTTGTGTAGACAGGATGACCACATACCCCCGGAGCCCAGGAACCTGTTGCCTTCCCTCACGTGGGGGTGTTTGTCCTCCAGGTGGCGGTCAGGCCAGATTAAGCTCTCAGACGAGAACAGCACCTTGTGTTTGGCCTGCTGGAACTTTTTTAGCAGCTCTTTGGGACCCGAGGCGAAAACCACATCGTAACTATGAAGAACAGGGAGACAAAATAAGACAACTGTTGTGAGGCAATTTTGTCGTTTAAATGGAATGAGAGTTGCCTTAATGAGACACCAGCATTCTTTGTGTGATGGGTTCATTTCCATGTGGTTGTGTTGTTTACATAGAATCTTCATTGACAAAACCATGGCATGCTTTCATACACCTCCATCTCTATACAGTCAGTGAGTCTAATTTCATGGAACACATCCTTGGAAGGTCTTGTTTTAAAACCACTTACGTCACAGTCACTTGAATAGAATGTTACAGTTGTCATGAGGAATCCTTGGAATGCAGCTGAGAAATACCTTCCTTTATTTACCGTTTTGCCAGAAGCTCTTATGATCAAATTCAACTCTTCCTGCATTAAAAAGGCAATTTGAAAAGTAAATGGAGCTTTTCTCTGTCCCGAGCGGATGAATCTGAAGACGCAGGGTCATCGGAGCAGGCGTCACCCTCAAGACAGCCACAGGATTCTCACACACACACAAACAGAGGCGGATGAGCATGTCGGATTGTTGTTCCTTTTTCTTTGTTTTGATCCATGTTCGGCATTAAATTAAGCCTAATGTAACATACCAGCTCAAAATCTGTGTTGCGGATTGTGACCAGTGCCTGTCTGTACCCAATGTCGCCTGCACACAGGCAGCGGGAAAGGGGTGGGTGATAATTGTCATTGTGTGATTTTCACACCTAAACATAATAATGTTACAACACTTTTGGATGTGTCGTTTCCTGAGAGGACACATTTGAATACAGTCTGCTCTTTGAGCCAGATCATGGAAGGTTCCCAGCATGTACATGGTGAAGGACGTCTACCTGTCAATAAAGAGGATAACTTTGTCGTCACCCTTCATCTCCTCCACAGCTGCTTTAAGGAGTCGTACTTTCTGGCCTCCTCCTGGAGCTGACATGTAGTCACCTCCTTTCCATCTCTGCCCCCGGCCCAGCACCTTAACATCAACACACACACACATTCACAAACAAACAATGAGCTCTAAGCTGTGATTCTCGCGTTATCCTGCTAATGACATTTGATCCACAACTGAAGGAGAGATAAATATTATGTTGCCTGGTGTTTCTGAACAGAACAGAATATTTAACTATTTTGTAAGTTCCCACTCTCATTCACTCACGTTTAATTAGTGTTATAACAGAAATAAAAGAGTGTTAATCCAATAAATAGGACTTACAATGTCCCACATACTTGTTGAAATACTTGGTTGTAGTGGTTGGTTGTAGAAAATACAGCATTTTACAAAATAATTTCCCACCCCGGCTAAACAAAGTAAATCTAGTTGAATCTAACTCTATGTGTAAATATGTGCTCTCTCCATGACATGTAGCTTCTACCTTGACAGTATAGTTGAAGTGCTTGGCTGACCTCAGGAAACGCCTGAAGCCGTCCGTCTCTTTGGTTGCAACGGTCACAACTAGGAGTTTTTCTGCAAAAAAAAGGAATTGATGGTGTTATATCGGTCATATTCAGTCTTATTCAGCCATCGCGCAAACTGCAAAGCTTCTTCCCTGAAATTGCCACCAACCCCTACTGACTGTTCAGCAGCTACAACTTCAGGTACAGCATCAACGACGAGACACCCGACAAAGTTCACCAGACCCTGGATTTTGCTTACGGGACCACTCACCGGGCCATCGACGAGGCGGTGGTCGTTTTTCCTCTTACGAAAGATACAGAGATCCCTCCTATGAGAGAGACCACTACTTCAGACGAGACAGCCCTACCTACAGATCTCCCTGACATAGTGTGAATATCATGACGAACAACAGAAGTTCTCCACACGCCACGGCTCATCTGAACGTCATCTGTGTGGTTACAGCCCTTCAGCTAGAGATTACCCTCAGCGTGGTAGCTCTCCTGAACATAAGGGGGAAAGACAGCGTTCTCCAACTCCTGGACGTGTACGTTTCCATTCTCCAGCGCACTCCAAGGATAACCAGGTAAACTTACCAGTGGACAATGGTACACAAAGAGGGGAGGAAACACACAAATGCTGATGCATTCCCCATTCAAGGCCTGATACGGCGATTACAGAGGACAACAGTCCTGCTTCATCAGATTTCCGTTTTGTTCCTGCCAGGAAGGATTAAATTGTGCGATGAGTTACTTTGCCAGGAAACTCATATTGCTCCAGGAAAATCTGTGTATCAGGTGCTTATTCCATCATCACTGATCACTGATTTTATGGACATTTTCCACAGTAACCCCTGTTCTAGTCACTACAGTGCTGATCGCACATTTAAGAAAGCTTTGAACTTGTGTTATTGGCCAGGTATGAGATCTGATATTGAAAGCTAGCGACTTGTGTCACACATGTGAAGCTTACAGGAAACCTGTCCCTCAACGCAGAGCCCCACTGCAGTCAATACAAGCAAAACAGACCCTTCCAGTTTGTTCCCACAGATATTATGGAACTGCCATCACTAGGACACAGATATGTTTTGGTGATTCAAGATCATTTTACGAAGTATGTTAATGCATTCCCTATGCCTGATCAGAAAGCTTCTACAGTTGCGCCGATTCTGTGTGAAAGGTATATTCCTGAACATGGCATACCTAAGGAATTGTTGTCAGATCAAGGGAGACAGTATGAGTCTGAAATCATCCAAACCATCTGTCAGAGACTGCATATTAAAAAGAAACGGACCTTGCCGTATCATCCCCGTGGTAATGGCATGGTTGAGAGATTTAACAGAACTTTCAAAGAGCAGTTGGCTAGAGTGATACATGCCTCAGGTGGTGAATGGGACCAGTACTTACCAACAGTAGCACTTTCTTTTAACGCAACACCCCATTCCAGCACAGGCTATTCACCATATTTCCTTGCCCATGGTAGAGAGCCTCGCTTACCTGCATCTCTCCACACCAGCAGTGTCCTACACACCACAAAACTATGGGTCAGAACTGGTGGAAAGACTTGACACTGCTTTTCGCATGGTTTGCTCCCATCGTGATGAGCAGCAGTTTAAGCGTGAGCATTACTACAACGCACATACAAGATTTAAACCCTATCAGTGTGGGGATCTTGTGTGGGTGGAGGACCCCACAACACAAAGACGAAAACGGGAACCCAACTGGAGTGGACCTTTTGAAGTTGTCTCTTCAGATGACAGTGGACTGCTTTACAGGATATTGGATTTGAGGAAGCCACAATCTGATTTTAAGACTATTCATTATGATCGTTTGAAGCCCTATCGGTCTTCTGGTGATACACGCTTGATATGCCTACCCCCTTCTTCAGGTGGACAATCCTCCACTCTTCACTACGGTGGATGGCCAAGGGATAATCTTCCCAGATATTCAGCATTATCAGGTTCTCTCCCCTTGTATCACATACTTCCTGACACAAGGCCAGACTCTGCCCGTTTGCCCTTCATTGCCCCTGCTGTAGACCCTCAGGTCGGGTCCCTAGAGTACACCCAACAGCAGTCACTCCTTTACAGGCTGATCGGATGCAGTACTCTGAGACACATTCTACTCTTTCTGGCCGGGTGGTTCGGCAGCCACAGCGATTAATGCTGTAAAAATGATTCCCAGCTTAACAAATATATTCTGCAACTATTAATGGTTTAGATGTATTTATGTTATGAGCGGTGTGTAATGTTTGAGAAAAGAGGAAAACGAATGAGAAAAAAAAAAAAAAGAAGTAGTTTGTCAACAATGTGATTTAGCCATAAACATGCATGGATTCAATTCAGATTCTGCCATTCTCTCGTGTACATTGCATTGTTTTAACTGAGTTTTTCCTTGAGGAAAGATTATGGCATACTTTGGGGCGGCAATGGCTCAATCTGCAGGGGGGCTTGGCCGCGAACCGAAGGGTCTGCTCCGTCTGAGCCTCAAAGTTGTTTCTGGAGGCGCTCTATGTGATTAGCAGCCATACTTGCATGACCCTCAAATGGTTTGAAAGCTCCGTGATATTCCAGTGCGGTGTAGAATGTCCTCACACTTAACCGAGAGACAAACTATGCCAGGTGATGAACGAGCGTCTGTGTGCAGAGAGAAAAGACCGGAGCTGGTCCGAGCTAACAGCGGGAGTACAGTCCACGTCAGCGGCACGAAGAAGGACAGAACACAAGATGTGCTCAACTCCATTCATCAATAAGTCGGTTACAGCATTACCTTAACATTACCAAGTGTCAATGAACTTAACCTGTCTATTACCGTAACACTACCTTAACTCGTCGAAGACCACTTCCAAGAAATGGGAAAACATTCGTGCATCGCTAAGCAGCACATTTCACTCACATTCTGACTCTTAACAGCTTAGATCAGCACTGGACACGTGTGTACAATGTGTTATCATAAACATACTGGCCGGGTAACAATACATCGGATTAACTACCGACACACCTTGAAAAGCTCTACTCAAGGCCACACTACAGTTTAAACCAAACTGGGATAAAGTCACCTCCTTATGAAACGCCATTAAGCTAAAAAACGATACTCACCCTCAGATATCCGCTCCTTCTCACTGACTGTAAGAAGGAAGAGCGGACAAAGGAAAAGCAAAGAAAATAACGAGGCCGAATGTCGCATTTTTGGAGTTGGAACTTGCAGCCCTTCTTCACAAACTGTTGATTCAACTCTCAGCTCTCTCTCTCTCTCTCTCTCTCTCTCGCTCTCTCTCTCTCCCCCTCTCTCGCTCTCTCTCTCTCCCTCTCTCTGTCTCTCTCTCTCTCTCTCTCTCTCTCTCTCTCTCAATACACATTAAACTCCATTGTGGTCCGCAGTAAAGTGAATAACCATGATACTTTAATAGTAATGGTTGGATAGCAACTACTGTAATCTGATATAAGTGGAATTATTTTCCGGGTGAAATATTACAAATGTGTTGTAAGTACGTCAGTTAGCCAGCAGCTGTGTGGACGTGAGCACATGCACGTACACACTGTGATGCTGTGATTTTTTTTTAAAGCACCTAGCAACAAATTTAGCTTCTTTCAAAATTTATTTGGAAACTTGTTGTTTATAAAAGAAAAGAGTAAATAATAATAATAATAATAAATACGTAACCTGTAAATGGAAACGCGCGTGGTGGGATGAAGCAATTGGACTTTGCTTTGACACTGTAACTATTTAAATCCCCAATAACCCTGATTATACAAGCCATTGGCCAGGGTTTCCATCCTTCCATCCCCTTATACATTTTATCAACGTGTGTATCTCACTCCATCGTCCCCAATCATATACCTCTTTCCTATCTCTGTCTCTTTCCCCCCCTCTTTCTGTATCAAAAAAATGATCTCCAAAATGTCCCATAACTATATGCTCACTGTCATGTCAAATGCTTTCTTCAATAAAAGATATATACAACAAAAACAAAAGCGGAAATGTTACCGATAATGATAATCTGCCCAATGCCTCAAGTGACTCCTAATATTCAATATATGATCACCAAGAACTGTAAACAAAGTGTTGACCAACTCAGCATTTGTATTCAAGAATTTGGATTTCCAAAGTAGCGGTAGTTTTAACTTTAGAATAAATAATAAAATGTAATTCAGTGAAAGTATTGGTGCCCGTAGTTGATCCTTGTCATGGCAAAAATCACATTTCTCCTCTGATAGAAGGCATCTGACTTGTTACTGAGTTGTAACTGTTTTGTGACCATTTGATAGCTGTATCTAGTTTGGGGGTCAAACTCATCAAGCATCTCAAATTAAAACAAATGGGGATTCAAGATCTCTAAGAATATGTATGTGGTGTTTGGATTCAACAGAATGAAATGTCTTCAGTTTTATGAAGGGACGTGCAAAAAGCATCATGAATTCAGCCTAATCATGTTCCAACTGGGTCATTATGTTTGGTTTTCCTGTAGAACACACAGCAAAGTAAGGCAACCGTTGTAGATAGAATGGTCAGACTTGAGGGTTTCTTCCTTTTGTTTTATTGTTTTCTTTTGGAAAGAACATTCCCCCGGCTCGTTCCTTAGGAGATGAAATTACAAGGGTTAACAGTCGGAGGCAGTGTGACCGCGTGAGGCGTGCAGCCTGTCGAGAATTCACTAGAAGAAGAAGATTAAAGTAGTTCGCACTTCTTGCGTCATTTCCGGAATGTCGCCATTGCTTTACGACGGTTGTGACAAACCAGAAGTGTCACCGAGAAGTGAAGTCAAAATATCCTAAACGCTACACCTGTAGACCGTCACATATCTCTGCGTGTAATGGAAGACATGACAGCTGCGACGATGCGGAAAACAAGACAACTCCGAGCTCCGCCGATAGCCACATAGCCAAGCTAGCTGAGCTTACCACCAAGCTAGGCCAGGTTGTTACATTTTTTCTGCGGAACATTTTGTTCTAATGTCAGCCTGTCAAACACCTATTTGACGCGCTCCTGTGCAGTCTTTTCATGCTGACTCATTGCTGGACCTCAACAATATAAATACACAATGTGGCTACAGCAGCGACTAAAGGGGCTACCAGGCTTGTTGTCGAGCAGTTGGGCGAGGAGACTCCTCATAGGTCTCCTGCTCGTCCTTATCTTCTACTGGTACCTGGGAGCGGAGCACAGATGGAGGCTGTTCAGCGGGTCGGCCATGCCAGCCGGTGCGACGGGACAGTGTCTGCAAGCGGAGATCCACATGTGGAAGTCTGTGGTAGACCGAGGAGAGGGACTCTACAGCACTCCGCAGGAACCATTAGGCACTCCTTTCGTATCGGGTAACGGCCACATCCTGGTTGACATAGATTCAAACAAACTGTGGGTTGCAGCATCATCGCAGCCCGGCTCAGCTCCAGTCCACCAAACAGAGTACTCGCCGAGGGTCGGCGTCCATGTCGAGGGGAATCTCGCCGAGGCTCAGGCGACTCTGCTGTGGTTCCGTAAGGGGGCCGTGCTGTCGGTCCGTTGTGTCTCACCCGCGGCCCTGCAGTCAGCCCGGGACTGTATCACCATTAGGGAGGAGTTCATAGCGCACCGCAGCCGACCGAACGTGTACCTTCAGCGGATCCACATTAACAATCCGTCGGAGAGGAGCGCCGGCCTGGACGTGTTGTCTAACAATCCCTCCTTCAGTCGAAAGTTTTCCATGAGCGTGGAGAAAGTGGAGGACAGGGAGTTGGTGCTCTATTCTGGCAGGGTGCTCGTGGAGAATAACCGCATCGTGCTGGTAGTGGTGGCCACCAAGAAACTGAACAGCAGGATCCAGGTCCTGGCAAAGTCAGAATACACCGACAACATCCTCTCAGTGGTGTGGACGTCAGAGCCCATCGAGCCCTCCAAGCTGGAGGAGACCTTCAGTGCTCTACAAGATGGAGCCAAGAAGGAGCTGGGGGAGCTGCTGAGGACAAGTGTGGATCAGCTGGTTAAAGATCACCAGCAGTCCTGGATGGACCTCTTCATTTCTGGTGAGCTGTGATTCTCACTCACTTAATTACTTTATAGCAACAGCGAATGTAACAAACGGAGTGCACCTGCAGGCATTTATATGATTCTGATTTGAAAAATAGAAAAAAGCAGTAATTCTGACTTTGTTCTCAAGAGTTCTGACTTTAAAATCTGTTTTTAGAGAGTCCCCTAAAGGACAGAACCAGGACTCCAAATACTGACCCCAGGATTATACATTGTTGTGAATTCTACAGGTTTTATGGGACCACATTTTTCTATAATGTTTTAAAACTCAATCAAAATACTGTAGAAGCAGCCTTGCTGTAGTTAAAGGCATTACTGCTTTAAACTGTGTTACTGGGTCACCAAGTCCAGAGGTGGTGACTGGTGGCAGCTTACACAAACTGTGTGATGGTTTCATAATAGGCTAGGCCTTTAAAAATGGTCTTTTCTTGATTATAGGTGTTGAAATGAGGAAGATTACTGACTCCCATACACCCTTGAGTCATACAGTGAACAGCACCCTTTACTACATCCTGTCCTCCTCAACGGCGCCCCTGCTGGACCGGAGGCTGAGTAGCGATGAGCGTGCTCGTCTAGAGTCCAGCCTCAATTATGCTGATCATTGCTTCAGCGGCCATGCCACCATGCATGCAGAAAACCTGTGGCCTGAGCGCCTCAGCAGCACAGCTCAGATACTCCAGCTTGTCACGCTTTGGACTTTGACTCTCCAAAAAAGGGGCTGCAAGGTGTTGGTGGCAGCCGGAGCTCATGGTGCCATGCAGGGCATGGTGCTCAGCTTCGGGGGTCTTCAGTTCACGGAGAATCACCTTCAGTTCCAGGCAGATCCTGACGTGTTGCATAACAGCTATTCACTGAGAGGAATCCACTACCACCAGGATGTCATTAACCTTGCGGTCCTGCTGGACATGGAGGGAAAGCCCTTTCTTCATGTTTCTGTGAAACCACAGGAGAAGCCAGTGAAGCTGTATGCCTGTGAGGCTGGTTGCCTGAATGAACCAGTAGAGCTGACATCAGAGGTCAAAGGGCACATCTTCCCAGTGATGGTGACACAGCCCATCACACCGCTGCTTTACATCTCCACAGACCTGCGGCACCTCCAGGACCTCCGCCACACCCTGCACCTCAAGACTATCTTAGCCCATGAGGAGCACATGGCAAACAGGTACCCAGGCCTGCCTTTCCTGTTCTGGTTCAGCGTGGCCTCACTCATTACTCTGTTCCACCTGTTCCTCTTCAAGCTCATATACAACGAGTATTGTGGCCCTGGAGCCAAGCCCCTCTTCAGGAGCAAGGTATAAACTGCACTCTCAACTGGAAACAAAAAAACTGCTGAATGATTTTCTCTGCTCTGGTTTTGACTTGTGTGTGTGGTAAGAAAAGCTCTCACCCCCCCTGCTCTCTGGATGTTCAGATTGGGTTGGTTTGTTTGCCATGCACACCTCATCTTTCCTATCAAACAATATGATTTAACAGTTTTTCTCTGTGTGAGGAGTTGGTATGAACCTTTTTCTATACTGTTTCACACTCTACACTCTACACTCTCACAGTAGCTCTGCAGCTCCGGTGTGTATGGGATCATCAATGTTTGGCATTTCTGATCATAATGAAAAAATACAGCACAAGATTTGCTAATTTCTGCTCAAAGAACTGAACTAGTCTGGTCAGTTTACTTAGAAGTTAAAGCCATTCAAAATAAAAATAACTTTTTTTTAAATGATGGCCTTTCATTCTTAAAGGACCATAACAGTGTTTTTGCCTAATTTGACCTCATTTACAGTAAATCCTGTGCTGTAAAATACAGGCTTGATTTTCAAAACTGCACTGTGTTTTTCCTGACATCAGGCAGCAGCATTGGTTCTCTTCATTATAGTGTCAAAAACATTTCAGAGAATACCTTTATAAAAATGTTTGCAGTTCAATCAGAAATGCCCTGAAGCTGTGCACACAGGTGGATTTTATAGGATTGAGTCATCGTCAACATACGTACGGTATGTCTTATTCTTTGCTTTACATGCCATACAATTTGTTGCTTTAATTGGAGTTTAACACCCGAGTATGAAGTTTAAACATGCATGTTGATTGTAATGAAGGGCAGAATGTGTCTGAAACATTTGCTCCTTGGATAACATGATCGGCTTACCTGACTCAAGCGGGTCTTCACTTTATTTTCAGGCTTTAGGAAATGAATGGAAATCAGCGGCTGTAGGAAAATTGGCAATTCAAACGGTAAACCTTGTCTAAAGTCAGATGAGCTTGCAAAACATTGGCATGGTCCTTTAACTCACAGCAAAATGATCCTTTAGTCATACCAGGCTAAACTTGACAGGAGGTGGTGCTAAACGTCCAGGAGATGCTTTCTGTTGTCATTCCAGACAGGCTCTGAGTTCAGCATGTGTCCACTGTGCCAGGAATTGTCCTGCTCTACCCTTTTTTTCCCTGCAGTTTTGATGATGTTTTATATTGAATCACATAATTAAATGAACAAGAATTCTATACACATTCACTGTCATCCTGTCACCTCTTGCTCTGCCTCAGTCACATAGGGATCTTTCTTTCCTCCTTGGTTTCTTTCTGGCTCTGGATGGTGTGGGTAGTCACAGTCAGTGTCACAGTCATTCTAATCCTCCCCTCTGACTTCACCAGGTGGCCACCAAAAGTGAAGATGTCTTGCGTGATCCCAGGGATGCTGCATGAACACTACGTCACTGCTGTATCCATCACACGCTCACGGTTTTGCTTGTGCTTTAGCAGAATGGAGGGATTTAATATATGTGTGCAGGCATCTGAGTGAAAACATGTTGCATTGGAAATGTATGTATGGGAATAAACACAATCTGTTGATTATTCTATGTAAGGAAAAAAGTTTGGTTAATCAAAAAACTGTGGCACCAAGTCTTGACCAGGTGATCCAAGGTGATGTAGCTGGTCAGGTGTGGGCAGAGCAGGGGGAGACGGGACATATGCACCAACAATCAAAACTTAAATGGAAAATCCTTTTCTCCCATTACTCATTTGCAAACAACCCCATTATAATCACGGTCAGGATTTCTTGTGTACAACATATATAGCAATGTAACATACATGTAAACATACTGAAACAGTATGTATTTTTTCCGTGACAGAATCAGATGAATTCCATGTGTGTTTGTGGTTTACTCCATGTTTGCCTTAATGGCAGTATGTTGCAATTGGTTGGAGTCACTTTTTAATCTTTTGAGCCATATGACCTGGATTTAACCTTTTTCTATTTCACCAGCAAAGCTTTGAGAATTGTGCATAGAAACTGCGATCGCTTGTATAAATGTAAAAGTACGTCATGAAAGGTTTGCACAGGAGTAACTGGTTTAGCACAAAGCACAAAGAGTGAGGCCGGAGCTTTGACCCTGTGCCTCTGTGGGGTCAGTCCGTCTATCTGACAGGCACAGGAAAGCATACATCGTGTACACTCAGCAATTCCTATCTATGTTTTCTTCCCAGTGTTCAGAGTTTTGATTGATCTGGACTTTGAGTTAACATTGTCAAGAACAGAAAGCCACTGGGACCACCTCTTGTTTGTAGTCCAGCCCTGACATTGTTTCCTCTGTATATTCTCTTGAGCACACTCGCTGCCATTTCTCTCAGACCCTTTTTTTCAGAAAATCATCTCTTTAAATAGTCAACTTGTAGAAATAACCAAAGTGTATGTTCTTCACAGCCTTGGCTCTGCTCTCCATAAATGAATGTCTTTTCATCTGCTACTTGTTGAACATTGATTTCAAGAGAACAACATTTTAAACTAGAACTAAAACTCCTTAGAGTGCAAACCCTCCACCAAGACAGAACTAACCAAGACAGAATTGGTTTTGTTCTAATAATATTTGATCGTATCTGAATCAACTTGCGCCTATTGACGGTCTATGAGTATGTTTTTGGGGATTAGTGTGTCCCTAGAAATTAACACAAATACAGGGGGGAAAACAAGCTCCATCTTTCAACTTTAATAAATACTTGAAGCCAAAATTCGGGAACTGCCTTTATATTCTGATAAGCATTGGAAGTGAATGATTTCATTGATCCTGCCAACAAATTAAATCCCGCGTCAATATCTCACCCATGTGGGATCAATTCGTGTGAAAAGCTCCGATGTAAATTGCAAAAAGGAGGAGTGAAAGTTTCAAACATCTGCCCTTTTAACAATTTGACCGCATATGAACCATCTGCTCTGTCTTAATGTGAGCTCATCTCAGTTATCAGTTTATGAGGAACGGCAGCTGTTTTCCTGTCTTGGATAGTTATGACTTCATTGACTGGCATAACAGGGATTCTATTGAGCTGTTCCGCTTTTCTTTCAGATAAAACATAAACAATGTTCTGTACGCTCATCTTGCTGCTGTACAGACGATTTATATCAATAACTGTCAGTCATTCTACAGTTGTGATCACCACGTGCTTTCTGATTCACATTTACAGACTTGTGGGTTTTGTCATAATCTGTTTGAGGCTTTTACGTTGACTTCTGTGTGTGCCTTAAGAAGTTAATTTATTGAACTCATAGCCACTCTGATTGGATTGTACTTGAATTGTTTATGATTACGTTAACGTGAAGCAGACAATAATTTTCAACCCAAAACCGGGGGGAATAAATCACTGAATTCTTGTGTAAAGGTTTGGTGTCTGTGTGTGCTTGTATGAAATATATATAGGTGTTCATATATCGTATAACTCTACTCCCACTAGGTTATCACTTTCTGATGTTGCCCCCATTAGGTTTCCTCTGTCCTGTACACTAAGCCTCTTCAAGACCCTCTCACTGACCAGTTTTACCAATCAGTTGCCTCCTCCAAGCCCACATCCTGCTTACTGGATCCTCTCCCTGCTAAAATCATAAAGGATCTATGCCCGGTGCTTGGGGCTTCTTTTCTTGAAATCATAAGATATGTCGCTCTCTAAGGGGGGGGGTGTGCCCGCTGCTTTTGAAACGGTTGTCATTAAACCCCTTCTAAAAAAGTCCACCTTAAACCCAGACACCCTAAATAACTACAGATCCATCTCAAATCTCCCTTTCCTCTCTAAAATTCTCGAGTGTCTTGTAGCAGATCGGTTTACTGACTACCTTGACTCAAATAACTTATTCAAGCCGCGCCAATCCGGCTTTAGGCCCCTACATAGCACAGAAACCGCTTTCTGTGCCACTTAACCAGCCTACGTCTCACTGTTGATTATGGTGCTATATTCTCCTGGATGTAAGTGCAGCCCTCGACACTGTAGATCATAGTATCGTACTCAATTTGTCTTGGCCTTTTATCCCCCAAATAGTTATAGTACATTCAATCAAAGAAGCAATCTGACATGCCAGGAAATGTGCTTGTGCACAGTCATGTGCTTCATGCAGACGTCCACACTTCCATTGTTCTTTAAATACTACTGAGGAGCGTGAAACAGCTTTTTTCCATTGAAAATAAGACATGGCAGATTTACACATAAACAAGCTCCCAGACAATCTTCAGATTTTGTACAGATCATAGAGGACTGCAGGTAATATTATACCCATTTGAATAAGGTATTCAGACTGTTTCAGTTGTATCTGTGTCAGAAATGCTCTGTCAAAAATAGCATTATTTGATTAATCATGGTCAGAAAATTCCATATTACATACGCATACACATAATAAGTTGACCACAGTCAAGAGCTGAAGAAGAAACAATAATATAATAAAAATAATTAAATATTGAGCCCTGAATGAAATCAATCATCATGACAGGCATGTTATTGTATGTAGATCCTCAAAGGTTGAAGGAGGCCTGATTGTTGATTGCCATCCTTCTACGAGATGTTGAAACTTTGTTCTTCCTTCTGGGTGACTGCTGGGTTTTCTTTCTATAAGATTCCCTCTTTGAACTATTTGGTGCCCCCAGGTACTCAGACACTCTCCTCTGATATACAGTTTGGAACTGCTGCACCTGCAACACAGAGAAATTGGTAAAAGTAGGACATTTATATCTAGGATAATCTGGGTGTTGCGCGACCAAAAGAAATTTGACTTTTACAATGTACTTGCACAGAATAAAAATACAACAAACAACAAGAGCAACAAAGCTGGACCTGGGGTCTGCACTACACAACAAGATTAAGGGGTTAGCTTTAGCTATGTTGAAGGCCAGGTCTGATTTTCTGATTGCACTCTGTGGCCACAGTAACTCATGCTCCACAGCAGAAACTCATGCTCAGGTCCGGAGCAGAATTTGTTGGAGCTTTGTTGGGCTGAAAAAAAAGCACTCTTCACCAATCATCTTGTTTTGGAAGCTCATATATTGTTTAAACTAGCTCCATGCCAACATGCCAGGGGGCACTGACCCCTTTCAAACTCTCTTGTAGTTCTAGCGTTGTTGTTGCACAATGCTGGCAAGATTAAAGGGCATAATTTACTCTTCATTTTTATGACATCCGTTCAGGACAACAGAGGTGTTCTCACCATATTTCGTGTTGCTGTGGTTGGGTAAGCTGTTGTGTGCTGTTGACCATGGTTCTTTGGTTTGGCACAGTACATCTCTAGATGTTGCAGGTCACAACCAGTTCCATGGCAACAGTGTTCCACTATCCCCTTGCCTCTGGGCCGACTTCCATAACCAGACCAGTTCCCTTTTCCTGAAAACCACACAACAAATTATTACCATTCTTTTAGAGCTGCAAAAACAGCAGAAAAACTGAAACATTAGCTAATAGATATGCAGTGGTGACATACTCCCAGATTATCACATAATAACAATACTGTTAACTTGTTTGAATGTCATCTTACTAATGTGGATCTAATATTCTCTGCTTTTTCAACTATGGGTCTGAGTCGTCAGTTCAGTCGGTTTTGCCATACCATCGGAATTTTCCTCACAAGCAAGCCGACGATATAAAACAATAAGAGGCGGCTGATCGGTCTGACGGGGGTCTGGACCCTCATTCTTCTGCAGCGAGACGAAGAATTATCGCCCTATTCTGTCCGATCCCGCGCCGCGCCCCCCTGCAGTAGCTCTGCAGCCCCACTTTGGGGACCACTGCATTAATATGTAACCAAATCCAGCACCGGCGCCGGCAAGCGCGATAGTGTGAGTGATGGAAGGTCAAGTGGCCGTTGGGGGGGCCACTGATTTTCCTGGCCTCCCCCTGGTGGCGCCACTGGTTCACAGACAACATGACAGTGGTTGTACTCATCAGTACCAACAATGAGTCAGCATACAGTTAAGCAGCTGGTGGTCTGCTGTCGTGAAAACAACCTGTCTCTTGGTGGGGATAAAATATTTTAACTTCAGTTGATGACAGAACAACACTATTATTTCTGTTTGAATCTGGAATAAGTGTTGAAGAATGACTGGATGAAACAATGGTGTAAATCATTGCAATGAGGTAATAGGATAAAAAAAATGTCATGCACCTATAGAACAAGGGTTTTCTACCAACATGGTTATCATTAAAATCATTAAAATATCACTCATCAATTGAGGTTATCATTAAAATCATTAAAATATCACTCATCAATTGAGATCGCATTGTTTGAATCTGTTTGCAGTGCTTTATCTGTTCTAATGAAAATCATGTTTTTGGTTATATCCCAATGTTGTAGAGTGTACAGTCTGTATTCTTTCTTACATGTTCCATTCAACATAACTTGATTTTTTAATATGTGACCTAAGACAATGTAGCATATACAAAGCATATAGTACACGGGTGGTACACAGCATTCGCTAGTATAAACTCATACATAATGTATAGAATACAATATAACATTATAAAAGAATAGAATAGAATAGAATAGAACAGTACAACGAAATTAAAAAGTGCTACATCTGATGCAGTGAAATAGTGCAAATCTAAAGAAAACAGGCACATAGCCATGGGAGCCAATGCAAAACATACAAATGCATGCAAAACATACAAATGCAAATACTAATTGGTTATATTCAAGATGGCAGCGAGCACGGACACAGCAGCTTTTGGCTCTCTGATATGGTTATGCGCATAGTGTACAAATGTACAATTTGTTTTAATGAATTTGTTTAAGAGGCTTAGAATGTGAAAACTCAGACACTCAGATAAGAAGTGTTCTAGCAGATACACAGAGACACAGTGTTCTGATGGGCACTAGAAATGCCAACACATTGATAACAGATCGAGACAGTGACCTTGATCATAACAGAAAATGCAGGTGAAAGGGCTTGGGGGTAATTTGTAGAAATAGTAGTAGAAATATTCCTGTAAATCATTGTCAAAAGCTGTCACAAGATAGATGTTATCAGTTTACAAAAGCCTTCCTATGCCTCTGTCCAGAATATCTGTGCAGAACGTATTGTCAAACTTCATTACTAGCTGCCAGACATGCATTCACTAGCCTGGCTAAGGTCTATAGACTGCCTAGGACTAAGATGAACTGTGTTGCTAGATGGTGCATTTATAATAGCATTTACACGTAGGTGTCTCAAGCATATCCATTGAACTCGACTCACCTCTTTCTCATGTAGCAGCACCTGAAATAATCAGATCCCTATGACTGTATTCTTTACCGGGTTCTGAATATCTAAATATTTCATGTGGACACAAACACAATGTTTATGCTGGGCATTGTCACCCAACATAATGGTATCGGAAAATGATAGACCACGTAAATGTACCTATTGCATATTTGTCTTGTTTCTCATGTTTACTTTTTGGTGGCCTTATCACAGGGGTGGGGAACCTCTGGTTTGATCCGGCCCGCGAGCTGTCCCGCAAGACAGACCGGCAGATCTCTCTCTCTCCAGATCCAACTCTCATCACTAACACATTGAACGCAATGACATATCTATGTTTTCATTTATCAGGCCTTGCTATCCAAACACATGATAATTAATGCCATTTGCTTTCTACAATATGCCTGTGCTTGATAGGTCATGATGACATGACATTGATATTTATTTGGATTCGGAAATGAGTAATGAGGGCATTATTGCTGCTGTTAGTTTATGACGGATCATTGCCAATGAGAGACTTACAGAAATTACAGAAGTTTTTAAATTAAATTAAAAAGATTTCTGAGGTTGAACAAATGATTCTCACATTTATATGGTAACATTGAATCAGTGACTGACTTTATAATTTTTGGTACTGCTTCATAGTTACAGATTGGTTTATACAAATTGAGGGAATGTTTTATTAATACCGTATGCACCAATTTTAACAAAACAAGGGAACTAATTGGTGTAAATGTTTTAAAGGCATACTCTTTTTCAAAATGTAGTGATTTTCTGAGAAATTATATAAAAATTTCATCATTGACATTGTTTTTTGTAAGTTTGCACATTTTTGGCAGTATTTGGCTTACCTAGTCCCGTAGTGTGTAGAATAGACCCCAAGAGAACCAAGGAAGCATGGAACCAAGGAACTACAACCATGGAATCAGTGGAAAAACCTCTTAAACCTCTCCATGTGAACTTAAATTGGAATTAAATATGTTCAGCTTCTCTTTTGCATCGCTGAAGAAAGAGAACAAAGTCTATTAAAAGGCTATGAGACCAGATGTCACCAAAAATGTTCTTAAGTCTTTAACTTGGTATGAATTTGAATAACTTAAAATTCTTCTCGGTTCTACTGCCTTACTGCACTGTTATGGCTCCATTTAAATAAATCAGTAGCGGTGTTATATTGTTGTTGTCAGGCTCAGAGTTCTCCGTCTTGACATGTTTTTTGACCTTGCTACCTTCATTGGGTAAGCCCTGAACTGACACTAGTACTCCAAATCCACAGGTGCCTTCAGTCCTAAGTTTTCAGGCTACTGCCGTCCTGTGACCACTGGCAGTTTTAACTTAACATCATCATCATTATATTTTGTAGTTCTAATAATTAAGTGGGCCATCTCAGATTCACTTTATTTCTATTATCTATTCATTGTTTGGTCTCTTTATCTCCACCAAAGTTTTATTTTCACCCATATTTTCTCTTTTGGAAAGGATATTGTTAAACTCTGACTTGGTGGTGTTGTGAGCTCTATAATGAGTGTCCTTCAAGTAGTCTATTACATATTTTAATAGGTAGACCAGTAAAAGATAAAGTGAGACTCACCCAGATAGATTCCACGGTCACCACACACAAATATGAGATCACTGAGGAGGTCGGTTCCACAGCGGAGCCTGGCTGCTTCTGAGGAGAGTGGCCAGCCAGCCAGGCATATACACACCTGGAAACACAACACCTGCCCACCATACAACACTGTCAATAACAAAACACACCCACATAACTGGTATGTGTCCAGTTTTTCATGTGTAGTACTACTGTGTTACTTTGTACTTTTGCTGAATATATATTTCAAAGAGAGTTTTCATTGTATTACTTTGATATAAACGCTGTAGTTACTTCAGATTCATGTTTTACATTCAACTTAGGGTAAGTTCATAAAATAACACTTGTATCATATTTATTACTTCTGTTCCCTCCGTCCTTCATCCTTGCTCCTGTCACTCATTCATTCGACATCTTAGTAGAAAGATAAACCTGCTATATTCTACAGAGATATTCATCTCTGTCAATCACAAACTGGCCGGCAGAAATTTAGCTTCAATTGAATTTGTTCATTGGGCAATTACTTTCCTCAGGTTGTCTTTGTCTAGAGGTTGTCTATTTAACTTGAAATCAAGCACGGCCCATATACGTATTCAGAGCACTGTAAATTGATGTTTAAAGGCGAATATATACTGTATAATAACTTTATGGCCAAGGGTATGTGGACAACCCTCTTATTTATCAGAATCAGAATCAGAATAGTTTATATTGCCAATTAAGTTTATACTTAAAAAGATTTTCTTCTGGTTATTGGTGCGATCAATATATAAAACATATAAAACATATAAAACATCACCTATGCAAAGAAATTAAGATAAATTAAAAAACACTAAATTAAATAAATTAACTGAATTGAATAAGATTAAACGTGCAAGTTGCTAGGAATTATGTGGTCACTGGCAGACCCGGGCCTTGTTGATGAGGCCCAATGCATAGGGGAAGAAACTGGATTTGTGGCGTGAGGTTTTGGTCCTGATGGACCTCAGCCTCCTGCCAGAGGGGAGGGTTGCAAACAGTTTGTGTCCAGGGTGGGAGGGGTCGGCCACAACCTTGCCTGCCCGCCTCAGGATTGTGGCCGTAACAGGTGTGTCAGGGAATAGGTTCATAAAATGAAGCACATGGCCCTGCAACCTCTACAGGCACACATTGGCAGTATCACAGGATGCCACTTCTGCCACTGATCAGTTTGTGAAATTTGGCATAAGGTGTTGCATATGGTGAAAGAGACATAAGACAGGCTGGAGAGACAGAAGAGTGGAGGCTGCTCTAGTTATCCAGTGTTATATGGCACATATTGTACTTTACTATAGAATTTTACTTCTTTAGGGTTGCTGTATGTAATAATGCAATTTAGGAAAATCTCTGTAACTGTATTTGGAAACGTCACTAAAGCTGCAACTTTTCTTTTATGAGTAATTGTTTAAGTACCAGACATGACATAGCTTGTATTGTTATTCTGTTTGTATTTGTACTTTATGTTCATGATTTTCTTTTTTAACTTCTATCTTTCATATGGCTCCAATCTTTGCTTGTCAACTTAGTACTTACTCACTGTACCTCTTATATTGTAATACCTGTAGTGTTATCTTATCTAAGCTTATTTTTTACATAGATGGAATTAAAATTATTCTGCTTCAATATACTTATGAGTGGAGGCATGCCAGATGAGGAAGCATAGGATATTTACTCTGATTGTAAACTAATAGAGCATTCTCATGCTCTAGTCTAGTAAATGCATTTACATTGAAATAAACCAGGTGTGTTGGCATTTGTACATTTATAGTTTCAATCTAGTTACTTTTACATGACATGGGATTTCTGCCTCCATCAGATAATACTTTTTCATTTACTTATTCATAATAACTATTTAACTATTTAATATTATTCATAAAATTGACTGATTGATGGGTTGACTAAAAACATTTTCTTCAATGTGATCAAATCTAAAATGAAAGCATTTTGGCAGTCAATGTACTAAAAACGTTCCTTGATTGATCTGCTCTGAAGAGTAACGTCTAAATGTTGAAAATAATGAAAATACCTAAGACTGTTTTTTTAATCCACACAATAACTATATTGGCAAAGTAGGATAGAAATGAAATCAGACATTATGGATTGGTATTCACAAATATGTTCCTTATTGACTGCTCCTTTCCAAATATTTCTAGCTCAATTACTCCTTTTAGGTCGCAATATTCTCTTGAGCAGCTCCACTGTCAGCTTTAAAATTCTTTACATGTGCATGGGTGGAACAATTGCCAATTTAAAGTCTCTAAATCTAGTAATTTTACTGGAATCATCAGTTAATGATTATTTATTTGTTATTTGTTCAATTAGCAAAGATGTGCTGGTTGCAGCTCTATCCTAAATATATGGCTCTGCTGACTTTTAAATAGTGTAAATGATGAAATAGTCAATAGCTGCAGCCCAAATTATTTTTTCAATTTATATTAAAAAAAGAAAGTCTTGCAAATGTTCAGTTACTCTTACATATCAATCCCCAACCCCTAGGATGAGAGTTAATCTAGATAATCCACTTAATTTGTGTTACTTTATCCCAGACAATTGGTCAATTTTTGTAAAATTGATATCACAATAGTCATGAGTTAATCTGGTGGTGATTGATTCATCAATAGCCATATCCTTTCAGCACTATGGTGAGGTACGTTTACTCACGGTTCTGATAAGATTTTTATGCCCTGCTTGCAGGTGCAGCTTGCCATGTCATTCTGGATAGTTATCCAAATACAGAAAGATCAGAATTTTGTCCCAGAGCAGCAAAGCAAACATTATAAAATACCGAAATTTAACTGATCCAGCACGCTTACCTTCGGAGTGTGTGGCTGAGACCAGCAGAGAGAGATCATCCTGTTTGTGTGTGAATGATTGCACAAGCTGTCTCTCTTATACTCAGGCAGAGGAGAGAGGAGGATGTGGCCAGCACATCTCCTCCCTCTGCTTCTCAGACAGGCAAAAACCATTGTATTAGTTATAATACTGGCTGTATCTATGACTGTAGTTTTTGTAAACATGGTTGACATTTGTGTTTGACAGCATAGTTTTAAAACAGGAAGCATAAAAATGTTATGTCACCTAATTCAGTGCTTCATTGTATCACTTCTGAGCAAAGTCACTCGCTTAGTTCTAGCAAAGTTCTAATATGAGTTGACAGTTTGCATTAAATAATGCTATGTGAAGTAAGTTTGCTTTTCTCATCCCATGAAATTAAGATAAATCATAAAGCAGATTTACAGCATCTAATAGTTCTCTGGGAGTTAATCTTTATATCCTCACATGTGTTTAACACCAAATGTTTGGCCAACAAGGAGAGAAATGGCCACATTTTTGACAGAAACAGAAGACTTAAGCAACACATACAGTTATGTTTTTTCAGGTATTTTATTTTCATTATTATTTTCATATTCATTGGTATAGTGATTTTGATTAAAAGAACAGAAGCCATAAGAGTTTAATGTGTTGAATGAAAGATTCCAAACTAACTATACAGCTCAAAAGATTAAGGAAACACTAAATCATCACAGTACAACACCAAGTCAGTTAAACTTCAGGGATATCAATCTGCCCTGGACTGTGATGACTGTGTATATTTAGTCAAATCAAAATCAAATCAAATATTTCTTATTTTGTTTTTGTACTTGAGGTATCCTGTTTTTTTTTACGAGCTGTCTTGTAATGTTGTATTGTGTTGGTGTCAAACAAGGTTCCCATTGTGGAAGTTGTCTATCAAACCCCTGGTGGAGAGTTCTGGTAGTGGCCCTAGAGCGCAACTCGGTGGCCAAACTGGGTAATGCCGGAAATACCGGAACTACCTGGAATTTACACACACAAACACTCCACCTTTGCATACTCTCTAGGTATAATTAGGTTATTATTTTTAGGTTATTATATTTAGCCCAACTTCATGTAGTGAAATAATTGACTTGAAAACAGTGTTTGAATTGTGGAAGCAGGTCCTTATTGTTCGTTTTACATAAGATTTATCATCTATGTAATTCCAAACAAGGCAAATATTTCGGTTAATATTTTTCTACTGTTCCTCTGTCACTGTACGTGTACGTGAGTGTGGGCGTAACACTGAGTCATACACAGAGCGCAAGCGAGAGATCACGTGAGTCAGGATCACGTGAGTCACATGACATTTGCAGCCTTCACTGTGTAAGGCGCCGCCGTGCTGTCAGGTAAGACGCCAACTGTTGAAGTTGTTACCATTTAAAATGTTGGTTGTAAAATTCTTTTAGCGTCTAAGTCGCTGAGTGAGAGCGTTGCTGATGACTCACAGCTGGATGATAAACTTAGATGTGGTCTTAATGTTTGGATGCATGCAGTGTAAAGGACTCCATTGCAACACATCGACCACTAGAATCACATTTTTGGGAGGTTGATAATAGCTCAGCTTGTTTTTTGGTCACAATCTGTTCTGTTTTATGTAAGTATGAGAGGTTAAAATGTCTGAAAACCACTAATGTAAGCATGTCATTCACCATTATTGAATTGTTATTATGTTGTGTTACTCTGTTAAAATCTCCTAAACCAAAGATGATAAGATAAAGTTGTACCAAGGAGGTTTTCATGGTTATTGTATTTGGTACAATTGCTTATCACTACTTACACAACCCTGCCTCAAAATCTAAGTCTTCCCATCAAAGCAATATCTTAGGGGTTTGTATTCATTTTCAACTAATAGCATGAGCAAAAGTCACATGTATATATTTCCTCAATGCCTTCTTGTATCACAAAGACATGACGTCCGTGGCAAAGTTGGAGGAGTATCGAGAGCGTATTCGCACTGAGTTGGATGGTGTGGTGGACTTCTGGCTGAGACACTCTAATGACACATCACATGGGTACAATGCTTACAATTTTATGCATGCTTTTAAGTGGAAATATTAATTTTTTTGTTCTAGCCAATGTGGACTATCAAACCACGTGTCTAATAATTAGCCACAATTTAACTTACTGTGTGTGCGTATGTGTGTACATGTATATGTGTCAAAATGAATCTCTGCTTCCTCCTTCAGAGGCTTTTTCAATTGCATTGGGAGAGATGGCAGCATTTATGATGAACTGAAGTATGTCTGGTTACAGGGCAGACAGGTAAGAACCTGCAGTCACCGTCAGTGTGGGGTCATACATCTCTAAAGCAAGTTGTTCACAGCCTGCAGGTGTTCATTTTATGCTTTGGTTGTTTTTTTCCAGGTGTGGATGTACTGTCGATTGTACCGAACCATGGATCGCTTCCACAGACCTGAAGTTCTAGAGGCAGCAAAAGCAGGTGAGTGTGATGTTTTATTTTGCCTGCTTAAAGTACGCCTGCTGTGACATCAAACATGCAGTTTTCACATCGCAAAATTCCACCATTCTCCCAATATTACTGCAGGACATTCATGCTTTTACATTCACTCATGTCTGAGGAAAGCTGTTGATTAGCACATGCTCTAGGTCAGCGGTCCCCAACCTTTTTTGTGCCACAGACCCTGCACCCCCCCTGTAATGCATGTGTTTGTGTGTGTAATATGTAAGAGGGGGTGCAAGAAAATTTCAATTGCATGCGATTTGTGCGTGAATTGCATGCAACATGACAAATAAAGTATCTTATCTACGTATCTAGTTTAATATCAGACAATATTTTCACGGACCGGCCTACAACAAAATAAAATGATACGACCGGCATACAAACTAGGGTATTTTATAAATATAATAATAAACGTGAATCCAATGTGTACTTGCAACTTTATTAGCAGCGTTCTCGTAACATTGGCCAACAACACAACATGAGTAACATCCTCTCTGCCCCCCAACGCTCTCTGGTCGCTATGGTAATGTTTAAACATGCCTTCAAAATAAGATACACCACAAAAATAAATAATATGCATGAAAAATAAAACTCACCATAATGCTGAATCAGTGGGAGCCCTGAGCCTGTTTCTCTGTAATGAGACGGTCCCATTTAGGGCTAATGGGAAACAATGACACTCGAAGTGTGTTGCTTATGTCAATTATTATATTGTCAAATATTAATTTTGTTTTGGTTGCTGTTGCTGTCACCTTCTCAATGAAACTTTTCCATTTTTTTTTTTACCCATTTTACTAGGTTTATTTTTAGCGGTAACGTATCATGTGACCAAGGCAAGCGTCTTGACATGGGTCAAGAGTGAGTCATAGACAGATGTAGCGGAGAGAATCCGATCAATTTTCAAAATAAACTCCCTACAGAGTTTTTTTCGTACCTTGTTGCCTCTTTCACTGCTCTCCAGTTTGCAGGCCTGATTATTATTACCTCCTGTTTTTTGTCATTTTTGGGCATGGACAGGGTTTCAGACAGTTGGTCCTATGTCAACACACGTTTATGGATATTGATCTCCATTAGTATCTGCTAAACTAATAAAGATAGAGATATTATTCAGATTACTATGGGTAGACAGGCCAAGTCTGTTTATGGACTGTATTTTATATTCTTATTTATATTTTATCATTTTCTATCTTTACACCATTTGTGTTTTAGGAGCAGCATTCCTGAAAAAATATGCTCGCAGCAGCAGCAGCAGCAGCAGCGGCAGCAGCCAATGGAAATGTGCCTTCTGCTTAACAAGGGATGGCAAAGCAGTCAAAATCCAGAGAACCATTTTCAGTGAATGTTTCTATATCATGGCCATGGACGAACTGAGCAGGGTCACTGGCGACAAGGACATGCAGGTACAAATATAAAAGAAAATCTGTGAGTTTTTTTACTGTATATAGGGAGGAAGGGATGAAAAATCTTGATGCAGTTCAGATGAAAGTTAAGTTGCTCCTTTTTCTCACTTTGAGTGATTCAACATCTGCTTGTAATGTAATGCAATGCAATGCACACTGTATTTAATCACCTACTATAGCAACCACACAGAAAACAATCATGTACCATATATTGTATAGTAACCATATATCATGACCCTGGAACATCAGAACAACTGTTAGGAATACGCCAGGAACTCTCCCAGAATTCCACCTACCAACCAACGACCTACAAATACTCCAGTAACCATCCTAGGGATGAAGCAGCAACCACAAGGCCCAATGTATTTTAAATGCACTTGTCTCATTATAGATTCAAAATCACTATTAAAGGGTCATACATCAGCGACGGCATGGAATGAATTATGAGTGTCAGGCTGTTGATGAATCTTTTCCATGGTAGCTATACATTGGTTATGTCTTCCTTCTAGGCAGAGTCTGAACTGATGATGGAGCAGTTGATCCATTGGGTTCGGGTGGACTCATCAGGCTTGGGGCGACCTCAGCTTCCTGGTGACATTCCCACCAACAGCTTGGCCGTTCCAATGATGATGTTGTGTCTAGTACAGCAGCTAACTGAGGGTCGGAACCAGGAAGTGGTGCAGAAGTACAGAGAGTTGGGAGCTTGGTGTGTCCAACAGATTCTACAACATGTCCAGGTATTGGAGCATGACTGATACTGAGTTATACATTGAAAACATTTTATATACAGTTGTGTTCAAAAGTTTATATACACTCGTAAAGAACATGTACATCATGGCAGTCTTGAGTTTCCAATAATTTCTACAACTCTTATTTTTCTGTGATAGAGTGATTGGAGCCCATACTTCATTGTCAAAAGAAAACATTCATGAACTTCGGTTCTTTTATGAATTTATTATGGGTCTTCTGAAAATGTGACAGAATCTGCCGCGTCAAAAGTATACATACAGCAATGCTAATATTTGGTTACATGTCCCATGGCCAGTTTCACCTCAATTAGGCGCTTTTGGTAGCCTTCCACAAGCTTCTGGCAAGCTTCTGGTTCAATCTTTGACCCCTCCTCTTGATAGAATTGGTGTAGTTTAGCTGCTTTTGCTGCTTTCACATGGACAAAGAAAGGCCTTCTAGGGGAAAATTCTGTGGTCAGATGAAACAAAAAATGAGCTGTTTGGGCCACAATGACCAGAAATGTGTTTGCAGGAGAGAAAGGTGATGCCTTTAACCCCAAGAACACCATGCCTACCATCAAGCATGGGAGTGGTAGTATTATGCTCTTGGCCTGTTTTGCTGCCAATGGAACCGGTGCTTTACACAAAGTAAATGGAATAATGAAGAAGGAGGATTACCTCTGAATTCTTCAGGAGAACCTAAAATCATCTGCCAGAAGGTTGGGTCTTGGGACTCAGCTCCAATCTCAGAAACACAAGAGTTGTAGAAACTATTGAGTCTCAAGACTGTCATGGCATACATGTTCTTTACGAGTATATGTAAACTTCTGACCACAACTTTATCTTGGTATACAGTGATACATCACGAAATGTGCTGTAGGCAAAGAACACCTCGGTCAGAGTTTCTACAGTTCGAAGCAGCTCTGATTAACTTTGTAATAGGGAAAAAGCACATGGACAAAGAAAATGTCTAAATTCAAACGGGCAGGATCTGTGCCTTCTTCTGCCAGCAAACAGAACTATCCAACAACAAAGTACTATCACAGCAGTTATACGTATGTATAAGCACTCCAAATGACCAATTACTTTTGTGGTTTAACACACTTCCACTTCTTCTACAAGTTTAGTTGACAATACCATCATAGTTGTCAAGGTTACACTTGAAGCAATCACTTTATTCATCTTTTAAAGTCAATTTTAATGTTTCATCAACTTTAATCAGTGTCTTTAACGTGTATGTGTTGAGTAATTAGCCAAATGTTGACTGTAGATACTGCGGGTGTATATATTATTAATAAGTAGCATTATGTAATATATCATGATTTTTCTCTTTCATTTCTTAGAGAGGTGGCACCGCTATTTTAGAAAATGTTTCATTGGATGGATCAGAACTGCTGGGATGCCTGGGCCGATTGCAGAATCCAGGTGACTCCACAAATACTACTTTGTGAACACAGCTGATATGTGAACACAGCTGGATTGTGTTTAAGCTCTCTGTTCTGAAGTTCTACGATAACATTCTTTTTAAGTCACCAGCCATACAAAACAACAAGTTTTTCCTCTTGTATTCTATGTGTCCTGTGACATGCTTTCTCAGGCCATGTCCTGGAAGCAGGCTGGTTCCTGCTTCAGTATGCTGCCAAGCAGGGTGATGAGGCCCTCCAGTGTACAGCCATCAACACGTTTATGGAGCTGCCTTATCAGTCTGGCTGGGATAAAGAGCATGGTGGGCTCTTTTACTTCATGGATGTGGATGGTCATTGCCCCACACAGGTACTAAAACAATTATCAAACACATTATGGCATAGTTACTGTTGATGACTGGATACACAGTGTATTCTTGTTTTCTGGAAGTTAATTTCCACCTACACCTTGAGTTAGAGAGAGCCCACCCAGAAACCCCACCCGACCCCACAGTCACTGACTTTTCTTGTGATGTATAATTTGAACAGTTGGAGTGGAGTATGAAGCTGTGGTGGCCTCACTGTGAGGCTCTCGTTGCATTCCTGATGGCCTACAGTCAAACTAAGAAGCCTGAGTTGCTGCAGAGATTCTCAGAAGTTTATGAATACACTTTCTCCCATGTGAGTCTACACTACAGTGTCACACCATGATGTTTCTACATTTCTCTTTATTTACTCCTAAGCAAGATGTCAATAGCATACAGTACTTGAACGCAAGCCTTGCAAGATGTCTTTTTGTATACTGGGTTCTTAAGTTTTAGACAGCCTTTCGATTTGCAGTGTGAATAGCTCACAGAAGGTTGATTCTCTTTCTGAAAATTTGACCGTTTGTGCAGTTTCCTGATGGTGAAAATGGCGAGTGGTTTGGCTATTTGACACAAGAAGGGAAAGTAGCCCTGGACTTGAAAGGAGGCCCTTTCAAAGGTAGGAACTGTCGACACTCTTGTCATGGCATGTCGGCATAGAACTTGATAGAACACCTGCTGATCAGGCTTTATTTCCCTGGTTCTAGCTTTCTTGTCATACCAGGTTTTCTGAATGTCCTGCCTGCTGTGGATTTTCATGTGCCAGCAGTGTAATGCCCTTTAGTCTCTCTAATTTTCACCAAATACAACACAACATTGTCGCTTAAAACCAAAACATCTGTCGGGGATGATATGGTGTTGTTTTATGCCCTACAATTCCCCGGAGACATGCTTGAGGAGGCTTGACATGAAGTCTTAGCCTGGTGAATTTCCTACTCTGGAAAACAAACAAAACAAACAATTTGCCATGTGTCTGGCTTTAATACTTCTCAGTGCAAAAACTTCTATATATTATGTTGCATTATCCACAAGAACATGAATGAAGCATATACCTCTCTCTAGTCACTAAAGAGAAGTGGCTTACAATGAACTTTCCTATCCTGTAAAAAAGAATCTCCACAATAGGCAGTTGCCTAATTCTAGCCTAATGTTTTTTCTCTATACATGCCAAGCCAAACAAAACCTTAACCAATCCCTACCGAATTTTCTTAAAACCAAGATAATCTGCCCTGGGCCTGACTGACCTAAGGCAGTGGTTCCCAAAGTGCGGGGCGTGCCCCCTTTTGCAGGGGGGCATCGTTAAAGGAGCGCTATGAATAAGTGCCGCCTCAGGTAAATGAATGAGGCGATACTTCTTTGTCTCGCTGCAGGAGAATGAGTGTTCAGATAACATGTATTTGTTTACTCTGTTATCAGGTTTGTCTATCTGTTTTTACCGCAACTCGTATTGCCTGTATTGTTTTATATCATAATTATCCTATTATATCGTATTGTTTACAATATTTGTGTATCTAAATCTTAAGTATATCTTTCTTAAGTCTTTTGGAGCCTGGAGTATCTTGAAGGTAATAAAGGATCATGTTTCTGTGATTCTGTCTTTGTAGGGTTTTTCCATGTGCCTCGCTGCCTGCATATGTGTGAGCTTATGCTGGATAATCTGCTGGCAAACAAGGACCAAATGTCTAACAAGCAGTAATTATGTGATTTCACTGGATATGTGGGTCTGATCAAGTCAAACCATCAAGTTCTAAATCAGGAATTGCACAAGTTTTCAATTTTGTATCCATGATATGTTGCTGGTTTTGTAAAAATGTGCCTTATACAGTACGTTATCCTGACCTGTCCAGCAAAACCAAAACAATGACAGTCAGCTTTTCATTTCAGTGTATCAATTGCTTTTTGTTGTACCAAAGTAGATTTTTGACAATAACTTTTTGACTTTACATCATAAAATGGTGGAATAATTTGGATGAAAGCACCTGCCAAATGAGTAAATGTAAATGTACTCACATTTGAAATATAGGCACGTAAGTTGGATTCACATGTTGATGGTATGCTGTAGACAGAAAAGTGATGTTCCATTGTTTTCAATAAAAGGGTAGCAGAAAAGTCTCCCAGCCTGGCAGTGAGAGTGTCACACTGTTTGGCCAGGTGGAACTTACTGTGAAAAGTTCAAATGTTCCAACTTTTTCCACTTACTGCGGCTGCAATGATGTAGATGTTATTCTTGGGTCAAAAATGGACTGCGAGAAACATATCCTTTTGATGCAAACGCACCTGCTGTACAAAGATGTAGCAATGACTTTTGTGTCAATAGACAACATCTAGTAGCAATTGTACTATCCAGATATACTGTATTTACGTTGTGAATATAATTCAACGTTCTTGCTATATTTACAATCAATAAATAAATACTTCTGCTTCTTTTCTGCCATCTCGTACCATGGCAATGGCTCAACTCTTATAGTATATTGGTGTATATTGTTTATACACGTGTTTTGATCCAAGGTTAAAAGAAGAAAAGAAAATTATTGGCACATACATTTACAACTGCTGAGATGATCATTGCCTCTATCAATTTTTCAATAAAATATGTTCTTGAAGTTACAAATGTTTTTAGTTTGTTTTGATGCAATATCATATCCTTCCTTTTTATTACATAATGTAATGGTTCAGTGAAAGCCTGGTATTGCCAATGTAGCTGGGAAATGTGACTGTGAACCAGTACATGAAAAGTACACATCAAAGTGTATTTTTTCACAAATGTGGGGATGGTGTTGGTCCAAAACTATTTGAAAATGCATACTTTTCAGCGATTAATCCCATGTTTTTGGATGGGGGCCCCGAGCGGCTTGCTACTTTGTGCTGTCCTGTCCCCCTCACTACAGAATGACAGGACAATTTCAGGGTGTCCTGTTTGCTTCAGCAGAGCTGGTTATCTGCCCACTGCGAGTCTTCAAAGGGTATGCACTTGATCGCAACCCTTTAAATGAGTGAGCTCAGAAACAACATTTCAGGTGTTATGTACAAAAGTAGATGGATTCAGATACAGAGTAAGATAGAGACAGTTTTTCATTTATCTGGTTCAAAGGCAATGTAAGTGGCTTATAGCTACCCGATTTTTACCCGGAAATTTTTGAAAGAAAGGATTTACAATTTTTTACAAGTCACTGGTAATGATGAATTGAGAAATGATAAAAAAAAAGAGCCCTCAACACACTGGAACGTCTGTTATGGTAAAAATACAAATAGTTGGAATAAAAATGATTTCTGTATTATGTACAGGAAGTATCGATTATTATTATTATTATTGCAGTGCCAGTAGAGTCAATATGGTAACCCTCGAGTATACAAAATGTTTTGAAATATCCAGAGCAATAACTCTTGACATGTCCACTTCAAAATACAGATGTCCACTCAGAATATGAATTTTGATTACTCGGAATAATATTTTACAGCTGGATTTATTCGTATAAAATTATCATCTATGTGCGCAGACATAACTATTATTTTCATGATTACATGTCTGCTTTTAGTTATTATCGGAGACATAACTTAATTAAGTTTATTGAAATCCTGAACTTCAAAAACAACGTATATGACATGTTAAGATAATGGCGTATAACGAAAGGCGAGTTTGTACATTTCTGGTAAATCAGATGCTGCCGTATATTGAAACGTTGAAAAACCGGACGTAAAACCCATTTTGCGCAGGCGTGATTCAAATCGGGTTTCCGGATCAAAATTGGGTCGCGACAGCTGCCAAATGTCGCCCTGAATCTGTTTACCCCGGAAGTGATCCTTATTGTGAACCGGAATAACTTTCATTTTAGCTAAAGGATAATGTTCATATTTCATCCATGGTGCGTGTTCGATGGCTAAAGCTACCAGTCGAACTGTTTAACGGGAGTGTCTAACAAGTGGCTTCGCGTCAGAAACGCTGCAATTGAAACCTTGAATGTTCTAGGTCACAGTGGAGCAGAGGCTTTGATCGCAGCATATTGTGGCCTGTTTGCTGGGCGTGCTGCACAGCCCCCTCCCTTCGAGCCTGCAAACGAAGCAGAACTTCTATGCCTACCAATCTGTGGCAGCATAAGATTTGCGAAAATCAAAGAGTAAACAGGTAATTTATTTTCAGCACCACTTGACGTGTATTTCTTCTGGAAAGTGTAAATGCAACAAGCCATGAACCGCGACGTAGAAGATACGGGCTTATTACCGCTTTGTATAGCACTTGTTATACCAGTGTAGCATCGGAGTGGAGTGGATTTCAGGTCAGTGTGTTGACCTGGATATTTTGTAATTTTAATCGTTGTTTCTTCGATGTTTTCTTTTAGCTTCCTGTTAACTTCAGTTAGCTAGCTAAGCTAATCTGAACGTGATAAACATATTGAGTAATCGGTTGTTCTAAGATAACGTTTTAACGAAATAATGTGTTTTATTAAGATTTGAATGAAAATGTGACTGGTGGTGATACACTTCTGAAAAAGTCTGTGGCAGAGAGATATGCAAACATGTTTATATGATGAATTGCATACATTTCAATGAAAAGGGGTTTGTGCTAGAAATGAACTACTGTGACTTCTAACCATATCAGAAATTACTCATTACTACCCACTTGCCTCCACTGAGCAGCCCCACAGAGATGACACTTAACCAAATAGGTTTGCTAAAATGACAACTTATCAATTTTAAACAAGAAAATATGCATTCTGTTTTTTGATTACCGGTTTTAATACCTTATCTATGTCAGGGTGCTTCAATCAGTAGCACAGCAAACATACAACCCATGGGGCTGTGTTACCGTGGAGAAGGCTCAATGCTTGTTCACATGGTGCACACTGCTCTCAAGTCTTTATCAGCAGATTGCAGGAATAATTGATGAGCTTACGATTCAAGTGAACTTCTGTGAAATATCGAAAGCTTGCAGTTTTATTTACACACAGGCTGAAAGACTGACTCCTATTTCTTTATTCAAAGTTAATTGTCACTTCTCAAGAAAACCTAGATAAAATATAAATCCACACCCTGCAAAACGCCGCCTGAAAGCACTGTGGAGCCCCTGGTCCAGTGGCGACTTTGCCTAGGTAAAGGATGGCCTCCTTTGTACAAGACCATAGGCCCCTGGAGTTGACACAACACTCAAACAACGCCCAACCTCACATTCAGAATCCCATTATTTATCACCCTCTTCCATGATGCACACACATCACAATTTTAGTCAACTGTACCCTCCACAGTGACACTTTACTCACACCAGTGTCAATTTCACATGAAAAGAAGAAGGCACACCATCACAACACAAGCGTTTATTTCAAACTAAAAACTAATGCTGTTTCCCATATTTACATTTTCTAGCTTGAATGGTAACATGTGCTTTGATCAGCTCTCTGTATAATGCCTGGGTCTGATCTAGAGGAAAGTGAAACAAATCAAAGTTATTAGAATGTTACATAAATATTGCATAACTTTGTTTTTACACCTGGATGAGTTTTTGTTACATATGTAATTAGTTCGGCTGGTCTGGAGTCTACTGATTTTAGTTTTATGTGTTATGTGTGATCCCTCCCCTCCAATTCCCTAATCCTTCTCTTCACCCATCCATAGTTGATCAGCTGGTGCTGAGGGAGGCCTGTGAAGTTGCAGGGATTCCTTCATCTGACCCTGAGATGACATCACAGCAGCCTCAGCTCCCCAGTGCTATTGTTCCTCCTCAGCTTGCCCAGAACTCTTCAGCTCAGCAGGCCCAGCCTCACATTCATGCTAACCAGTTGGACTCCAGTCAGAGCGGAGCAGCAGCTGGGCCTCTCGACCACAGAGCTCTGACAGACAGGCCGGGGTGCTCTAGTGTGGCGCTGTCCACTGGAGAGGTGGCCAATAGGAATGCCTCTGCCTGTCACCCTGACTCCTGCTTGTCCAGAAGAGATAGTGGCGCGGAGCCCTGGCCAGAGGAGGCAGAGGACAACTCTCATGGGCTCTATTCACTCCACCACATGTTTGACATAGTTGGAGCCCAACTGACACATCGGGATGTCCGGGTCCTGTCTTTCCTGTTTGTTGATGTAATAGATGAGTATGAGCGTGGCGGCATCAGGAGTGGCAGGGACTTCCTGCTGGCCCTAGAACGCCAAGGTCGTTGTGATGAGACAAACTTCCGACATGTCCTGCAGCTTCTGAGGATCATAACCCGCCATGACCTGCTGCCTTATGTCACACTTAAGAAAAGACAGACTGGTGAGTACCGCACAACCCGGGAAAGGTTGACTTATTGTTGTATTTTACTAATATGTCTGATGTTCTGATAGTGGACATAAACAAATTTGAAAATGCTGTTAAGACATGTCACAGATGTGTCTCTCCCCCCTCACTCTGTTTCTTGGTTTTTCTCTCTCTTTCCCTGAACATGTGAAGTACACTGAAATGATGACCGCAAATGTGGTTCATATGCACAACTCTTAAGTTATAATCATGATCACATGATAATCCAACTTTTTTTCTGTATGAAGTGAAGAAGTCAGCACAGAACAGCTCCAAACATACTAGTTGTATTACATTAGGCTGAGTGCTCATTTGGAGGCAGACTTTGGATCTTACGCGTGAGGTAGCAGCAGCAGCGAGAACCTGGACAGTTTCATCCAGAGTCTGATTTTTTTAACAGTGAAGTAGGTGTGTCTTATGGCATTTTTCCACTGCAAACTAACCCTAACCCTGAGCAGTGTAGAGCTGTACTGAAAAAGTCATTATAAGTGCTCTTTGCACATCTGAGGTGTTGTTTCCATTGGAAGGGAACTTCCTGTAAGAGGGCATGCTGGGTTCAAGGTTGTGACATATAAAGGGAAGTGGTCATGCTGATGCAGATAAAGCAAAATCAAATAATCACCTTAAACATTCCTAATGCATATTAATTTAAGGGGTAAAATTCACATCATATGACAGTGCCCATAGCTGTACTTAGTCAGGATGTTTCATATTATTACACATGTTGAGATGTTACATCTGAGTATGTGTTCAGCGCTGGCTGTGCTCTTTTTCAACAGATACGACATGTAAAATTCCATTTAAATACAGCCTGTTTGATAGTGTATGTTAAGTATGTCAAATGAAAGAATGGCTCATTTTAATTAAGAAAACTGAGAAAATCGGCAGGTGTGCACCCGTAGAACTTGGTCTTTCAACGAAATGGGGGCGAGTGCGTCAACATCTTCTGCAATTTAGTTCTAAGACTCCATTGTTGTTAACAGTTAGCAGGGTTTTCCCTATCGTTGTATGTCTTGGGCGCAGCGTCTATGCACATTTCCATGAGGCTCAAACCCAAACAGGGAAAATGAAACCAATAAAGAGCGCAGCCAGAAAAATATAGTTTGAGCGCTCCATTTAGAGTTGTCGGTGCCCACTGCAATAGCACACAGGCTGCAAGGATGAAGAATTGATGCAACAACTACAAGCATCCACCAAGGGAGAAGTCTTTGGCTTCAGATGGTTGTCTTTTATACTGTATACGATCGCACTACCAAGTTATGACCACATTCTCGTTTCTGCTCAAGTGGTAGATTTCTTTTTATGCGCTTGACCATAGTTTTGATGTCCCAATTTTAATGCCCTGAATTATTTTCTCTGGGCTCATAACAGTTATGATATTCATATCTAAGCCAGACACTGAAGAAGTCTTGGTAAGAATATCAACTGCGAAATACACGCCCCTTTTCAGAAGGTTGTCTATTGAATATCAAACAATTCTTTAGGTAGATTGGTCTGTTTGTGCCTGTGTTGTCATAGTTGGCTGATTGATGATCCAAGTCTCTCTCAATATTTGATGATTGATAGCATGGCCTGCAGGTGTAATGAATCAATATTGTGAATCCTACACATACACTTCTATAAAGGACTGCACAAGTATATAGTATGCGAGTATGTGTGATCATTAAGATTGTAAAATGTGCTGATTAATTTTGAAATGTCTGGATGCACTGTGCATCTAGACATTTTACAAGTTATTCTACTCCATATAAAATATGTAGACTTTAAAATTCTAAATATTCATATATTTAAATTAAAACTAAAATTGGGAAGTGCAATGCAAATTTCTGTTAAATGTTTTATTTTCAAATTACACAGTAAAATTATTTATTACCTGTGTTAAAAACATAACAGCTCAGAATTGTCCACGAGCCATATGCCGTCATTGAAAGAACCATAATTGGCTTGCGAGCCATAGGTTCCCGACCCCTGCCCTAGGCATTGCTTGGCCCTCAAATCCCATGCTTCCTCCTCAGCCATAACCAGAAGCTGCCTTTTTCTGACTCCTTTGCAAGCTTTCTCGTGGCTCTGTGTAGTTCTGCTCTTTTGACTCCCTTCTTGCGCAGCAGGTGCATGGTTGAGGAGTCAACAAAGCTCAGGCATCCCACCTCCACAGGGCATGTGACTGCCTTGTTGCCAGCTTTCCTGCATTCATTAAAGTTTTTTTGAAATTTACAGTCATTTAGCAGACGCTTTTATCCAAAGCGACTTCCAAAACACACAATAGAAATTTATCTTGCACCCCCTCATATCACACACACACAAACACATGTTACAGAGGGGGTGCAGGGCAGCCATTTACGGCACCCATGGAGCAGTTGGTGGTTTGGTGCCTTGCTCAGGGGCACCTCAGCAGTGCCCCGGAGGCAAACTGACAACTCACCAGCTACCAGTCCAGTTACTTGGTCCATATGGAACTCGAACCTCCGGTTCCCAAGCTGAATCAATGTGGACTGAGCTACTGCCGCCCGCCTTGCGCATTCAGTTACTAATTCTGAGTACTTGGCCTACTTGTTTTGCCTACTTTCCCTTCCTGCCAGAACCTCTTCAAGGCCAATCGAAAGTCTTTCTCTGTGGCCTCCCAGAACTCTTCCCACGCTTGGGTTTTTGAACTGCTATATGGTGCAAAAGCAAACACAACAGTCAGAGCTTTCCCCCCAGCGACACTTAATGGTAAGGAGGTGACCCTCATGTTCCCCGGGGTAAACTCCCAACACAGTGGCGCTCAGCAGGGGTCTTGTGAGTATACCCACACCTGCCCGCCGCCTCTAATCCTTGGCAACTCCGGAAAAGTTTGGTTCCGGAGCCCTTGTCATGCGTAGAGGTGAGCCTTACTATATCTAGCTGGTATCACTCCACCTCCCGCACTAGCTCTGGTTCCTTAACTGCTAGAGAGGTGATGCTGCACATCCCTACAGTTTGTCTGCGTCGCCAGGGGTCAGCATGCCTAGGTCCCTGCCTTTGCCTGCTGCCCAGCTGGCATCGCACCCAACCTCAATATCCATCCCTGCGAGTGGTGAGCCCACGGGTCGGCGACAGCCTGTTGTTTTTCAGGGCTGAGCCCAGCCGGGCCCCATGGTTTTAAGGCCTGCCTTAGGCAAAGACAAACTTTGTTTTCAATGCTTTATTCGCTGGTATGTACACCATCACTTCCTCTGGTGAACATGCTATATTTGCATTCAGTTTGCTTAGAATGTCTCTCCCTAATAAAGAAATTGGCAATGTAGGGCTTAAAATGAATGAGTGCTGAAGCTTCACATTTTGTACATCAAGTTGCAATCGTCGAGATAACGGTTTGCAGGACGCCTGTCATACCTACAGATTGAACAGTTTCTGTGCTCAAAGGACATTTTAACTTCTTTTGCTTAATATTAGGGCTGGGCAAGTTTACGCGTTATCGTAATTCATTAACGCCGACAATGTATCGCACATTAACACTACAAACCGCAGGCCGATTAGTATTGTGGAAGATGACGGTCCGAGCAACGTTCTTAGGATCGCAAAGAATGACAGCACGTATGAGCCTTCCTCAAGACGCACCATCACAAGAAGAACAGAGTTGTATGAAAAGGAGAGGACTACAAAAGCCAGAGCGTTAAAACGTGCACCAATTGTTGCTCTCACTGGAGTCTACTGGACATTGCTTTGTAACCATGATATGATGCAAGAAATATGATCGTTGCTGCGGCTAGACCTGTTTCCTTTTGAACACTTCCCCTGTGTTGTGCACAGTCTCCAACAGAACTTCTGTCACAGTATCTGCTGAACAGTGCGTTTGACAATGTCCTGGCCAAATGCAGAAATGTTGTGGGCCACTTTAAACCACACACACACACACTTGATTTGATAACATTAATGTTTATGTTAAGAATTATATTTTAATTATTTTAACTGCTACTGTGTGAAAGGAATACTGCTGTCAAAACAACTTATTTATTTACTTATTAGAAGTGTTTGCAACCAAATGTTATTGCACTTTTATTCATATTGCAGTACTTTTAAAATAGAAGTGTGCAATACACTACTTTTGAATTAATTACTGATTTATTTATTTTTATTATACAGTGCGAATATTTTAGGTCGCAATCACACATGATTTGCTGCAATTAATCGTTGCCCAGCCCTACTTAATACATATTAATAATAAACAGTTGCTCCTCTATCTACCAAAAATGTAATTATACTACCTGCTATGCGTAAAGTTATTTGTGGAATTTCTGATGGCTTATAGGAAACTTGAAATTGTGGGGCCAGTATGATCACTTTATCATACAGGTGCATCTTCGCTGTGATTGTGTAGCCTACTGAACCAGACTGAGAGTCAATTTAAAGGCTCAGGAAACCTTTCTAGGTGATTTTAGTGAATTTGCTGATTAGAGCAGTGTTTTTCAACCTGTGTGCCGTGAGAGATCAATTTCGCCGCGGGAAATTATCCAACTTCACTTAATTACTCCAAAAAAATATTATTTACCTCTGGCCCGCAAGCCGATCGTCCTCCCCCCCCCCCATCCCCTCCCTCAACAAAAGTTTTGTGTTCAATCAGTTTCTTTTACCAGCGTCAGCCAAAGTCATGTCAATTTTATTTGGCTAACTGAGGACCAGGACGAATTCTCTTCTAGTCCCTAACCACGACGAACGTGAGGAGAGTACAAAAGAGTAAACCCATGGAATTCTCCAGGGCCAGATGGCATTCCAGGCCGTGTCCTCAGAGCCTGCGCCGTTCAGCTAGGGGGGGTATTCACCTCTATCTTCAACCCCTCCCTGAACCTGTCTGTAGTTCCCACCAGCTTCAAACAGACCAACATTGTCCCTGTACCCAAAGAACCCGCCATTACCTGCCTGAATGACTACTGCCCTGTAGCACTGACATCCACCATCATAAAGTGCTTCGAACGGCTAATCAGAACCCACATCTGTTCAACCCTTCCTGACACCCTGGACCCCTTTCAATTCGCCTACCGGTGAAACAGATCCACCGACGACGCCATCGCCCAGACTGTGCACACTGCCCTCTCCCACCTGGATAAGGTGGACACATACGTGAGGATGCTGTTTGTAGACTACAGCTTAGCATTTAACACAATTGTGCCCGCCAAGCTAGTCCCCAAGCTCAGGATCCTGGGTCTTAACAACTCCCTTTGCAACTGGATCCCGGACTTTCTGACTGGCAGGCCCCAAGAATTGGTAACCTCACCTCCTCCGAACTGAAGCTCCAGTCATCATAAAATTTGCTGATGACACCACCATCCTGGGTCTCATCTCCAACAACAATGAGACAGCCTACAGAGAGGAGGTCATTGCCTTGGCAACCTGGTGCCAGGAAAACAACCTCTCTCTCAGTGACGGCAAGACAAAGTAGATGATTGTGGACTACAGGAAACGGAAGGCCCCCATTCACATCAATAGGGCTGAGGTGTAGAGAGTTTCCCATTTTAAGTTGCTCAGTGTACACATCAGCGACGATATCACCCACTTCCGGTTCTGGCGCTGTTCAAGCGGCAGCCTGCAGCCTGCAACAGTCAGAGTATTTTCCCTCAGGATAATAAACTTTCATCTTATCTTATCTTACCTGGTCTAGACATTCTGTCATGGCAGTGAAAACTGCCCAGAAACGCCTGTACTTCCTGATGAGGCTCAAGAAGTTTGGCATGTGTGCATGTCAGTGTACCGTCGAGAGCATCCTCTCCTTCTGCATTACTGCTTGTTATGGCAGCTGCTCTGCTGAGGACCGCAAGGCCCTCCAGAGGGTGGTAAAGGGTGGTAAAGACAGCGGAGCGCATCATTGGCTCCCCCCCTGCAAGGCATTTATCACATACAATACCTTAGCAAAGCACGGAAATCACCAAAGACCACAGCCACCCATCACATGGACTGTTTACCCTTCTGCCATCTGGTAGACGCCTACAGGGCAGTGAAAGGAACAGCTCCTCTGTAACTCCAGGCTATGGTCAAGCCCCGCCTGACCACTTCCCTCTGCTGTCTCCAGGCGGCTGGCTGCCCCATCGCTCAGCTGCCCCTGCGTCGATCAACACGGTCACAGCTTTTCACTGCTCTGGCACCTCAGTGGTGGAATGATCTCCCGTCTGATGTCAGGACAGCCGAGTTGCTGCCCATCTTTCGCCGCAGGCTGAAAACCCATCTCTTCAAGAGACACTACCCAGATCCGCACTTAGGACATCACCTATCTTGTCCTAGCTCGTGCTTTTCTGATGCACTCATTTGTCTTCTAAATCTGTCTAGGTACCTAACTTATTGCACTTCTACTCTAGCACTAGTTATGCTGTTAGCTGTTGGTGTTTGGAAGGAAATGCACTTATGACTTCTTGTGACCTGAAGTTCTTTTGCCTACCTATGTTGAATGCACTTATTGGAAGTCGCTTTGGATAAAAGCGTCTGCTAAAGGATCTGATCTACCCCCCCCCCCCTTCTCTCTCATTACATCATAACATGTTTTAGTCCTATGTCACAAATCCTGCCACCTGTTCTCTCAAGATTTGACCTATACAAGCAGCCAAGCTGACTTCTTCTTATTTTGACTACCTGTGTCATTTCTTTCTAAACAGTGGCACACACAGTTTGGACTGACATGATAGCAGTGCCTGCTCTTATCGTGTGTGCTTTCAGCTTCCTGTATGAGAACAGGTTTTAGTGTTTAGGAGTGAACGCTGTTGAGATAGTACAATGTCAGGTCATAGCTGATGAACTTAAAGATTGTATGAGATATTGGTGACCCGTTAAGATGGTTGTAACATGGTGTGTAAGATACAGTCAAGAGCAGAGTGACACTTTAAGATGAACATAAACTGAGTCATTGTCAGACTCATGAGGGTGCAAGGTTGCATTACAATGTTGTTCAGTTACATCATAAGACCCTCTCTGTGTAGAAAAAAACCCTAGAAAATCTAGCTACCCAAACCAAAACCACACATGTGCTGCTTCAGTGTAGTAGAATTGAGTTGTTTATAGACAACATTAGTAATGATGACAATAACTTATAACTAGCTATTTTGTGGTCCCAAGGTGGTGGAATCAGTTACCAACTCCATTCAATCCGCAGAGTCCCTCTCCCTCTGTTTAAAAAAAAAAAAAAAAGAAGAAGAAAAAAACGTTCAACTGTCTTCTGTTCTTCCTCTTGTTGATTTTCAGTGTGGCTCAAGCAATGATGTATTACCCAACACTAAAGGGCAATATTAGTATTGTTATTGTATAATATTTCCATTTGTTTTAATTGAATGGTACATCTTTTGGCCATATCTGTATTAATGGTATATTTGTGTGTTATATACACCCCCCTCCCCCTCAGTGTGCCCAGATCCTGTGGACAAGTACCTGGAAGAGACATCAGTACGCTACATATCCCCAAGAGGATCAGTACAGAGCAGGGACATGCCATCTCACAGAAGGACAGGTGTGTATGAATTCTCTGAAACTTCTCACATGCAAGCAAAGGTAACCCCTGTAAAGCAATGTGTGCTGTTTAGAAAAAAGAGCCCAATGACCATAAAAACAAATATCTCTCTTCAGGCCCTCAGCCAGTTATTTGCTGCTCCTCATCAGGATCCCACGTTGGTCCTGCACGAAAGTCAACTCCTCCCGCTCCAAACAGAAAACGGAAACGAAGTCATTCTTCAGCAGAATGTAGAGAAAAACAAACATGCGGTAAGGAGAATGAGAGCATAGGGGGGTTCTGTTCTCAAATTTACTTTAATAGCCTGCATAATGGTCGTAAAAGATGAAAAACGTTCCAGCTTTGGAATCCACTGATGATACTAGGCCTCTCTTGCTCTTGTTATTCTCTATGTTTACACACACACTGCTCTGATACAGGATTCTTTTGTTTTTGGAGATAGTTCAATTCCTGTTTAGTCCATTAATTACCTGTTGTTTGGTGTGATCTTATGCCAAGATGAAAAAATGAAATTTACATTCTGCCCAAGTGTAATTAACAAACAAATGTACTTTTAGCAGTCTTTTTTTTCTTCTCTTTTTGGAGTAGCCATAAGTAACTATTATCACTGAATTCCAATTAATGCTTGTGTCTTCCTCTTCATTTTTTTCCAGTGATTCATTATTAAAATAAAGAAAATGAGAGGCAGAAAATAAAAATAAAAAATTCATTTGGGTAGGTTTTTCATGTCCCCGTTTGACATCTGAAGAGCGGTAGTTCATGGTACCAAACATTATTTATAATAAATAGTAGCGTGTGTGTGGAGCTTAATAACTCAAATTGTGTTTTTCATCACATAATTGCAACAATCATAGCCTTTTTTGTTTTTTTAGACTTATTGATCATTTGTCCTTGTCAAACAACCATCAAGAGCTTCCTGAAATTATCAATAGAACTGACATTGTGTCAATCATTCACCAAATTTCATTTCTTGTGGAACCTTACATAAGTAATTTATATACAATATGGATAGATAGTATAGTTTTACCTTTGTACTGACTTGCAGGACACCGCATTTAGCATACTAGCTTGTGCTACAGCAAACAAACCTAAGGCTAACATTTAACTTAACACAAATGAATATGGCTCAGGGGCACAGTTCAGCCAAAAGATTGACGACAAACATTATTTGACATTGAGTTGTTGTGCATCCTGACACAAGTTTTCTTGTTTTGACTCATGATCAAAACAAATTGTGTTGTCTGGGGTAATGTATTCATTCAGCAGAAGAGCACTCCTTGTGGTATGTGTTCTTGTCATAGAGAAGGAGTGGATGTGTCAAATTTGAAGAATTGATTACACTGTACAAATATAGCACATGCATGTATATAAGTCAAATTCAAACTATCACTTTAAGTTCATTAAGCAATATCTAAATTAAACAACTTATGGAAAAGGCCTTATATAAAACGACGTGTTAAACTATGAAAGCAAGAGACCAAGCAAGAGAATAAATCTCTCAATCTCACACAATCACTACCACAGCAGGTCAGGACATGGAACAGTACAATGGACACTTCCCCTTTTATTTTCAATAGCCTCATCTTGCTCTTTACTTGTAAGCATACTTTGTGCTGATTGTAATCCCATTTAGATATATACCTGATGTTTGGGGGAAAAATGACTTATTGCCTTTTATACCAAGTCTGTCTTTGATCTGTTCCCCATTCTGCTCCCATTTGGCTATTAACAGAATATCAGCAAAGGGAAAACAACGGGAGGCTTCCTTACAAAGAGCACTAACTACCCTGTTGGGCCCCTCTGTTATTTGTTGTTCAGGCCAACATTGTACCATCAAGTGTTATTCAAAGTATGACCCTTTCAACTTGCGCTCTTTTCCTCCAGACATACGTCTCAGAGTGCGTGCCGAATACTGTCAGCATGAGTCTGCACTTCAGGGCAACGTTTTCTCCAACAAGCAAGAGGCAGTGGAGCG